>NC_137609.1:50679968-50832468 GCF_963280865.1 Gymnoscopelus braueri | reverse complement strand
GAGAGTCATCGTGAAGGATAAGATCTCCAAGCCCTACGGCCTGACGTTAGACTACATCAATGATCACATCTACTGGACCAACGAGGAGAAATACATTGAGTTTGCCAACCTGGATGGAACCAACAGACACACAGGTAACGCACGCACGCACGCACGCACGCACGCACGCACGCACGCACGCACGCACGCACGCACGCACGCACGCACGCACGCACGCACGCACGCACGCACGCACGCACACACACACATACACACACTCATCTGGTTTAAATAGTTTAGTTTAACCCATTAAGACCGGGAACGCATCTCTGTCATTTTTTGATTTATTTGGGCTATTCAAAAATAGCAGATATACAAGCTCGTAGCGCGGCACTCGGTGCCGCGCTACGAGCTTGTATATCTGCTTTTTTTTAAGAAAAAACATGTAAATGTGTGCAAATCTTTGAACATTTGTAACTCAAATCTTTGCTTCTGGGGGGATTCTAAAAAATGCCTTCTAAATCCTAAAACATATTTTTAAATGTATTTGGCCGTGGACCCCCCATCTCAAAATATTTTGTTCCAGGGACCCCCCTCCCAGAAGTTGAAAATGTTCGCTTTAAAAATAAATATATATATTCAAAGATTTGCAAAAAAAAAAAGTCTTTTCAATAAAATATAGCAGATCTACAAACTCGTAGCGCGGCACTCGGTGCCGCACTACGAGCTTGTACATCTGCTATATTTTATTGAAAAAGCATTTTTGAATAGCCAAATAAATCTAAAAATGTGACACACAGATGCGTTCCCGGTCTTAATGGGTTAATAAAAAGCAAGGAAAGCAGTGAGAACATTATTTACTTTGTTATAATCGATTGGTGTATGTTAAAGCACCATTTTCTTTGTACTTTCACTTTTAATACTTTATTCATGCATTTTGTAATAGTCTGACACTTTTTATGTGGGGTTTTGTGTGTCTGTAGTTGTGAGTCAGGACAATCAGGGCATCGGGGCTATTACTCTGTTTGAGGATCACATCTACTGGACAGACATAGAGACCAGCTCCATCTACAGAGCCAACAAGACTCAGGGAACCAACAAGACCAGTCTCATCAGCAACCTGATCAATCCATTAGACATCCACATCTACCACCCCTATAGACAACCTGAGGGTCTGTACCACCTACTGTATACAACACTCTCATTATTACTCTTCATGCTGTTTTATTACTTTTATGTATTGTGTATTATTGTATTATTTGATCTGTTTAGAAAATTGATGTATAAACAACCTGGTGTCCCTACTCTGATCATTTAATTATAGGCAAGATTACCTACTTTACTTGCATTTATTTTATTTCCCCCCACAAAATAGCAGATCTACAAGTGCACAGAATGTCACAATGTAACGTGTTGTGAACTTTTAGATTGTCTATTACTGTAGTTGTTTTTACCCCCCCCCTCCACACCAAAATATAAATGGATGAAGGAAGGAAGAAAGAGAGGTGTGCCTTATGATTTTAACTCTGACACATCTGTGTGTCTTGGGTACAAAAGGTTTATAAAGCACTGTTGTAACATAATACAGTAGGTGGCCAGGGACTTTGACCACTTTCACTTTCAAAACCTTTGCATCATGCATGTCACACAAACAGAATGCGATGCGTTTTGTTGATATAACAAGTTTTTTCATATAGAGTCCTATCCACAATCCACTTTATCAAAACCATTGGTGTTGTGTGCCGCATTCTGTTTGTGTGACATGCATGATGCAGAAGTTTTGAAAGTGAAACTGGTCAAAGTCACTGGCCACCTACTGTAGGTGTGTGTTCTCATAGTCATTACATGTGTGCATGTTTTCTCCACCCTGCAGTGTCTGGTCATCCATGTCAGACCAACAATGGAGGCTGCAGTAACCTGTGTCTGCTCTCACCTGGAGGGGCCTACAAGTGTGCCTGTCCCACCTACCACCACTTGACAGCTGACAACAAGCAGTGCATGTCCAGCTGCACTGCCAGCCAGGTGATTCACCTCAGCTTCACTTGTGTTACTCTGTATGACTGTATGTCTCATGTCTGGTCTTGATACATTACTTCATTTTAATGTAATTTATTTGTTTTCAATAAGCAAGAAAAGACTAAAGAATTGATGAGAATAAATAAGATCAGTGCCAAAGTTATTATAACATCATCAGTAAATGATGTTCCATGTTGGATAAAAGAGTAGGACAAAGATGTATAAAAACGTCCTACCCCTTCTTTGTGTTTCTCAAAATACCAGCAAATAAATACATATTTAGGCTTTCTGCCCCAGTGTTTATACACTCTCATTGAAAGCAAAACAAACAAGACAATACAGTCTGAATGATGCACCAAAACAAAACCTACACCTCCCGTACCTAGCTAGACTAGCTATTCTATTTTCATGACGTTCAGTTTTACCACACATTAAAAGTCTTTGTCATGGTCCTTCAAACGTGTATAAAAAGTTTTAACACAAAATTCCACTCCATTGATCCATGGCAGGTGTTTTTCTCTCACATTTCTAAAGCCTTTTCAACTGCAATGAAAAAAGAAATCTTTGCCTGCGGGTGTCAATCATCGCCTCTGCTCCGCCCCCCCCCCAAAGGAAAGGATAGGGGAGGGGAGGGGCGAGGAGGAGAGTGGGCGGGATTAATCGACTGTGACCTCACTGCCGAAGGGCCAAGCTCAGATTACTTTTCAGCCTAATTATTCAGAAAACCCCAGACCACAGATAATCCACTGAATGTTCAAAGTTTAGATTTTTTGGGTGTAATTGAGGTCATAAAACCCCCCAAAAAACATACAAAATAAAAAGAGTGAAAATGAATGTCATAGAACCTTTAATACGTCCATTTTAAACATTAATTTGGTTTAAACTCATTCCATGTCGTACGTTGTTTCAATTCCTCTTCACATTTGTTCCACAGAGTACAGTAACTCCTTTAACAGAAATACAATGATATTTTGCATTGGTCTTCAATAACTGTTGTTTGAACATACAGATTCCTCTCAAATTGTGACTCTCTCTCATTTGGAAAAACGTTGCATATTGTCTGTTAATAATATTTTTTTTGCGTTGTACATTATTTGAACTGTTAACTGATTTTGAACTGTTAACTGATTCTAAACAGAATCCTCTGTCTCCCTCATCAGTTTGTTTGTAAGAACTACAAGTGCATTTCATTCTCATGGAAATGTGACACAGTAGATGACTGTGGGGACCGATCAGACGAACCTGCAGATTGCTGTGAGTAAAGACTGAAAAATGACCTGTGTCCACACACACTTGAAGAGTTTAACTGGCATTCCAAGTTGTATCATCCCATCGGAAAAATGTACACTAGGCCATGAGCCTGAATCCACATACTTAACTTCAGGGTATCAAAACATCAAAACATCAAAATGCAACATACAGACAAGATGATGCAAAAATCTGAAGAAATCAAACCTGGCCCGTAAAAAAAAGATACGGACAAACATTTTGGAGGCGTGTAAACATGATTGATACAACGTGAGGTCGTATTCATGTTTTAACATTTGACACATTTCTAATGAAAAATATGGACCAGTTGAAGTGGCTTTAATTTATAACATGAAGACAGTGAAGATATCTCTATCACTAAATTCAGTTCAGTTCAGTGGGTTGTCATTTGCCATGATGAAGTCATTTAATAGATTTAATTAAACAGAAGGTGACTAAATGAATGACATACACAACTAGAGAGGATCATGTTTGTAATAAAACAGTGCATGTGATTGCAAGGTGTAAGTGTTGTTTTGGGTGCATGGCTGTGGGTGAGACAGTCAACAGGACACACAGGGTCTGCCCCGGACTGGGGTCAGAGGTCATACATCTATTAGGGTGAAATGTCTGCCAGTGATTCCCTCTTGATGAAATCTTCCTCTTTCTCATTGTCTTCATCAGTGAGTGTTGTTCCATCTAGGATGACATCAAATAAATGTTAACTTTGTAGTCACTCTTAGCTCTCACAGGGAGCTCTGCAGCCCAAATGTCCTTTTCTAAGGGCCACTTGACCCCTGAAAACCTCTCTCATGTTATTGGACAACTTATCAGGCATGTTTCACAGCCAATTGAGGTTGAAGGATAATTATATTGTTTGTTAGTTTTTTGTTAGTGGTGAACGTGTGTGACTAAATCACAAAATGACAACAAACATGTTCATTTACAACATACTATTGCTTGTTGTCAGCTATTTTTATTTTATGTGTGCTCTGATAGAAATAACAGTTCCTCATTCCCACCCTGTGAATGTCAAATAAATAGTGGCAAAGAGGAGAAACAAAGCTCATTTAGTTTTATATGTTTATCATCAGCTCTCCAGGCTAAACCAACACACAACAAAACAGGTAAGTCTGTCCGTCCATCCGTCCGTCTGTCCGTCCGACTAACTGATATCCTTTTCAAAAATGTGGGATGACACCATTAAATAACAGCCCCACTAAAACAGCGACCCACTACAACGCTGGTCACTGATCGTAAATATGTACGTAAATATGTACGTAAAGTGAATGGAAAAGGTGAGTCAGTAGATACAACAGCTTCACTGTGTCAGTGGTGTGTTTGACAAAGGGAGGGAGAGAGAGAGTCTTGCTCTGGGGTTTGTGTATTTTTAAAGGTAAACCAACTCAAATGTAATGTCTTACTTTCTCCAGAGGTGGAGCCCTTCCTCATCTTAGCCAACAGAAAGAACCTGATGAAGATCAACTTGAACGGCTCCAGCTCCTCAGAGCTCAAACAGGTGAAAACCATTAGACATAACAACACATCCTATGTAATCCTATACAATATTCTACACACACTGCTTTTGACATGCTGGAATGTATTCCAGTCTGAGACTAACACAACTGCTGTGGTGTGACAGGACTTGAAGAACGCAGAGGCTCTGGACTTTGACTATCAGCAGCAGATGATCTACTGGATAGAGATGATAAGTGAGGACCCCCCACACACCATGATCAGCCGTATGCACATCAACGGCAGTGACGTCCAGGTCAGTGTGACAATGACAACTATGAGGATGAATGACGGATACTTGTTTTCAAAATGCTTATGGCTTTAATACAGAGTACTTATACTAGTATTTAAAATACTTTTAATACTTTGTGATATCAGTGTTAAACAAGAAAACAAGGTGATCGATGTTTCAGTCAGTTAGTTCAGTGGTTCTCAAACTGCGTGTGTGCGTGTGTGTGTGTGTGTGTGTGTGTGTGTGTGTGTGTGTGTGTGTGTGTGTGTGTGTGTGTGTGTGTGTGTGTGTGTGTGTGTGTGTGTGTGTGTGTGTGTGTGTGTGTGTGTGTGTGTGTGTGTGGGGGGGGGGACAAACATGGGGAAGTTGTCATTCTACTGCAAAATGTGGAATGCCCTGATAGCATCCATTAAAGGATGTTTAACACTGGTTTATTTCTAATCTGTCCTGAAAACACATCTATCAGGAGACATAAAGGGAGGTTAATGTAATTTTCCATCTCTTTTGTATTAAAGTGTTTGTATTTGTTGATTACATGTATTATTGTGTTATATTTGTATGCTATGTTGATTAATTAAATACATAGGACCACAATGGAAACAAGTCCCCAGGACTTTGTTGTGTTATCCTCTTAGCTTTAATGTCTACTATACCACCTGCTGTTTACATTTCTGAATAAAGTATTCAATCAATGAAAATCCTTTTTTTTTTTTTAAGGAAAATACAAAAAGACTATTCCAACAAAAACATTGGCCAAATTGTCAAGAAAGAGGCAAACATTTTATGGCTATTTTCACAACATTTATCTGTAGAACGGAGTCAAACAAAATGCAACACCTCAACTCAATAAAACGTAGGGTGGGGGGTCCCCAGTTCAAAAGTGATTTATTTTGGGGGGTCATCAGTTACTTTTTGGGGGTCTCCAGTTCCAATATGATTATCTTGGGGGTTCCCCTGTTCAAATATGGTTTATTTTGGGGGGTCCTCAGTACAAATATGATTATTTTGGGGGTTCCTCAGTTCAAATATGATTATTTTGGGGGGTCCTCAGTTCAAATATGATTATTTTGGGGGGTCCTGGTCTGAAAAGTTTGAGAACCACTTAGTTAGTGTATGTGCTCCATGATCAGTGAGGATGCGAGTTTGAATCTGACTCCTGGTCTTGTCTCACATCTTTCTCCTCTTTCTGTCCTTGGTTCACAAACCTTTACATGATCAGGACCCCTAAAATAGACAGAGCCTCTGACTGGGACCCCTGATTTCTAAATGTAAAATACATAAATAAAAGAATGAATGAATGAATGAATACGTACATATATACAGTATATATACTTTACATACATACACACGCACACACGCACACACGCACGCACACACGCACGCACGCACACACACATGCACAGACACATAAACAGTGTATATTTGTCCTCCCCCCCCCCCCCCCAATTATGCCACCCCCGCCCCTACCCCATACAGTCAAGATTTTGACAAGTTGCTCTACACTATAATATCTATGAATGAAGGCATGGTGAGTATATTCAGAGTGCATGTATGGTTCATTGACAGGTCCTTCACAACAAGTCGACCATCACAACACGGGGTCTGGCTGTTGATTGGGTGGGAGGAAACCTCTACTGTTGTGACTATGAGCATCACACCATAGAGGTGTCCAAACTAAACGGGTCGTACCCAACAGTCCTGCTCAACACTGACCTGGACCAGCCATACGCCATAGCTGTGGATGTACGCTACGGGTAAGAGCACTGTGGTGACATCATGAACCTCACATTACATTTATCAACCATCCTGTGAAACACCACGGATACAAGAAGACTGAATCACATCTAACAATAAAACTGATGAGATTGTATCATATTCTGTTGCAGATCTAAGTTACAAAAAAGCTTTTTTTGTAAATACCATAGTTTTGTATTTTTACTTAATCAATCAATCACAACTGTATTAAGGACACATGGTCCATAGCAACAATAACACATAACAGACAAATACAAAAACAATCAAAGGCAGACAGAGTCCATATCAAATCATAACACCCGGGATTCAAACCTGGGTCTCCGGCGTGGAAAGCCAAGATCTTAACCGCTAGACTAAGGGCCCGTACAGACTGCAGGAGATTGGGTCCGATATTGCTGTCGCCGACATTTTTTGGCGCTCGCCGACAAAACCTCCCGATCTGACGCAGATCGGCCTTTGATCTGCGAGATAATGCTTGCTGTGTGTGAAAGGCACCGCGAGACGATATGGCCACGATTATCCGCTCTGCGGCGGCTTTCCGACCGTTTTCAGATAACTACCATGTTAGATATTCAGCTCTGTCTGGGACAGGACAGCAGACAATATCATACACTATGAACGGGGCTGGGACCACCTTGCGAGGAGATGCACGCTACAGCCAATGAGAGCACATTACAGCCACCGTGGCTAGGGGGGCGTCGCTGGATCTGACCACAACAAACAGTCCCTACCGCAATATTACCGTCCAGTCCTGTATTAAGTTAACATTATAAAACAAAATGAGAGAGTGAGCGAGCCTGGTGGGCTGTTTATTTTAGAGGAATTGTACAGAGAGAGAGAGACAGACAGAGAGTGAGAGCGAGAGCGAGCTCTGTGTGTGACTGTGTGTGTGTGTGTGTGTGTGTGTGTGCAGCATGTGCACGTTGTGTCAGAACAGCGTTGCCAGATGTTGCGAGAGAAATAAGCAACCAGGTCTATGAAAACAAGCCCAAGAAAAGGCCACTTGAGCACTTTAAACCTATTTACAAATACATTGGATATTTGAAAATAGCCGATCTACAAGCTCACAACGCGTCGCAGCTATTTTCAAAGAAAAATCTTGAGAAAATTGTGGAATATTTTCCAAATCCACACAAATCTTGTATGGGGGTCTATGATGGCACAACATATTTACAGAAGGGGGGTCTGCGGACAAATACATATTATGTGTTGTTTAAACCACTGGTTTAAACAACATTAGGAAACAAGGCCAAATAAGCAACTATACAAATAAGCCCAAAAAATGCACCCCGCAACAACCAATATTTACAAGCAACTCTACAGAAAAACAAGCCCAAAGTCGCTTATAATAAGCGGACATGGCAACGCTGTCACTGACCGCTTCTGCGCACTTGACGTGCGAGAGAGAGAGAGAGAGAGAGAGAAAGAGCGAGAGAGGGGGGAGAGGGAGAGAGGCATATCACGGGATACGTCGATTAAAATGAATTGGAATAAACTCAAATGTATGTATTGGGTCTGACTCTGGAGATAGCATCCTAGTGAACTATCCTACAGTGTGTCAGCCCTTGTCGGGGATCAATCCTGTTGTGAAGACCACAACGATATTATGACAGCCGATTTCAAGAAATAAACTCCTGCAGTGTGTAATGCTTAACGATCAGATGACTCCCCGACCACTTTAAAATCCTACAGTCTGTACCTGCCTTAAAGGTAAATCCTTATATCCTGGGGGAGATATTATGGTTTTGTCTCATCAGGCAGAGGCTCTGAGCCACTACTGCTACATACAGTCTTACATGACAATGTATGGTTCCACAGTTTAGAGTAAAACCTGAAAGAACTCAGTACAGTGTTTGTCAGAGTTAAAATGACTCTATTTGTACATGAGGTTCTGCAGCACAGCAGAGCAGGTGGTTCACCAACACTGACAAACATGTGACGTGCACTGCTGCATCGAGGCACTTTAAGCAGCAGTCTAATGCCATCATAATACTGTATGATACATAGAGATTGGTTTCTATTTTTATTTAGTTTTCACTTTTTGTTTTCAATTTTCAATTTCATTTGCTTTTAAACCAGGTTTGCAAGTTTAGTTTAGTTTTTAATTTGTGAAAATGCATAATGCATAGAAATATATTGGCTATTGACAAAGACTAAGGACAATTTCTTTATTTAATTTCCAGTCAAGTAAAATGTTTTTAAATTGTTTTATTGTAGTTTTAATCATGTAGTTAGTATTGAACTATAATAACCCTGGTATGAACTCTTCATCATATTGTAGGTCCACTAGTACTGTACAGTACTGTTACTGTATGTGTGATTAGTTGTGAATAGTGACCCTGACACAGTGTCTCCCTGACAGATACTTGTACTGGTCAGACGTAAGTGACAACAACCCCCACATAGAGAGGATGGGGATGGACGGCACCAACAGGACAGTCATCGTGAAGGATAAGATCTCCAAGCCCTACGGCCTGACGTTAGACTACATCAATGATCACATCTACTGGACTAACGAGGAGAAATATATTGAGTTTGCCAACCTGGATGGAACCAACAGACACACAGGTAACACACACACACACACACACACACACACACACACACACACACACACACACACACACACACACACACACACACACACACACACACACACACACACACACACACACACACACCAGACCCACACACACACGCGCGGTGTATTTGTAGATTTTGTTGAATGTGTAGATTGTGTAGATTGTGTAGATTGTGTAGATTATGTTGATAATGTAGATTATCAACACAGTATTATGGTGCTAGTAAAAAGGCTGGCAGTGGTGGAAAGTAACTAAGTACATGTACAAGTACAATTATGAGGTATTCGTACTTTACTCGAGTATTTCCAATTTCCAATACTTTTACTTCTACTCCACTTCATCTCAGAGTCAAATATTGTACTTTTACTTCACTACAATTATTTGAAAACTTTAGTTACTAGTTACTTTGTATCTGCTATCTGCTATTTATAAAAGATTTGTATAAAACTTTAAATGGGACATTTTGTATAATGAGTACTCTTACTTTTGGTACTTTTTGATGCAAATTTTGATGCAAATACTTTTATAATTTTACTCAAGTACATTTTGAATTCCGGACTTTTACTTGTAACAGAGTATTTCTACACTATTGATACTATTGATACTTTTACTTAAGTAAAACATTTGAGTACTTTTTCCACCACTGAAGGCTGGTAGAGTGTGTTGTTACCGTTGTTTTATAGTTGCTTAATTCATTCATTCATTAATGAATTAATACAAAAAAAAGCGCGCACATGTGGCACCCCCCCCCACAACGGCCTGGCCCAGTCTACACACACATACACACACGCACGCACGCACGCACGCACGGACACACGCACGCACGCACGCACGCACGCACGCACGCACGCACGCACGCACGCACGCACGCACGCACGCACGCACGCACGCACGCACGCACGCACGCACTAACTAACTAACTTTTAGCCTTCTTTTTTCCATTTTTTCCCTTTCATGTATTTAATAGTTAATCTGGTTTAAATAGTTAAGTGTAAGAAAAGGCAAGGAGAGGTTTGAGCATTTTTTACTCTTGTATATTTTACGGAAACATTTTAACTTGTTATAATATTTGTTATAATACTTTGTTTGTTCATTTTATTATAGTCTATTTGGTTTTGTGTGTCTGTAGTTGTGAGTCAGGACAACATCAGGGCTATTACTCTGTTTGAGGATCACATCTACTGGACAGACTGGAGGAACAGATCCATCTACAGAGCCAACAAGACTCAGGGAACCAACAAGATCAGTCTCATCAGCAACCTGATCGATCCATTAGACATCCACATCTACCACCCCTATAGACAACCTGAGGGTCTGTACCACCTACAACACTCCCATTATTACTATTCATGCTGTTTTATGACTTTTATTAATTGTGTATTATTGTATAATTTGATCTGTTTTGAATAGTGCTATTGTATATAGACAACCTGGTGTCCCTATTCTGACCATGTTATTATAGGCAAGCTTAGTTGCTTTTACTTCATTATAGGCGGAAATATTTATTCTATTTACCCCCCCCCCCAATAATATAAATAAATAGTGACAACAGTAGATGTAAAAGCTCACAATGCATTGCGATGGGATGAGTTGTGAGCTTGTACATCAGCTATATTTACTATACAGGTGTTATTATTTTTTACTTTGACACATTCATGAGCACAAAAGGTTTATAAAGCACTGTAGTAACATATAGGTGTGTGTTCTCATAGTCATTACATGTGTGCATGTTTTCTCCACCCTGCAGTGTCTGGTCATCCATGTCAGACCAACAATGGAGGCTGCAGTAACCTGTGTCTGCTCTCACCTGGAGGGGGCTACAAGTGTTCCTGTCCCACAGACTTCTACGTGACAGCAGACAACAAGCAGTGCATGTCCAGCTGCACTGCCAGCCAGGTGATTCACCTCAGCTTCACTTGTGTTACTCTGTATGACTTTATGTCTCATGTCTGGTTTTGATACATTACTGATTATGAACATAATCCTCTGTCTCCCCCTTCAGTTTGTTTGTCAGAATGACACGTGCATTCCATTCTCATGGAAATGTGACACAGTAGATGACTGTGGGGACGAACACGCTGACTGTCGTGAGTAGAGACTGAAACATTACCTCAGTAGTCCTGCTTTATTATTCCTGTTTACAGTGATTACAATGAATCCTTCTACGTATTCTAAAAACACTGACAAATGCTTTATCACAATAATAACAACACAGTATGAAGCATTTCATAATGAGTTGAGTATGAATGCATTATAATACAGTATAATTATAGCTATAAGCACTAATAACAATAATCATAACAGAAATAATGTTATAATGATTATAAAGTATTATAATGGTAAATGGTGCATTTATATAGCGCATTTATCAAAAGTGCTTAACAATGTTATACATTCACCCATTCACACACATTCACACACCGATGGGGAGGAAACTTGTCAATTGGGAGCAGTTAGGGGTTCAGTGTCTTGCTCAAGACAGACAGACAGACAGACAGACAGACAGACAGACAGACAGACAGACAGACAGACAGACAGACAGACAGACAGACAGACAGACAGACAGACAGACATATATGTTACAGTGAGACTTATTTATTTATGATTTTTCTCCTCAGCTTTCCAAATTAAACCAACTCACAACTCAACAGGTAAACAAATTAAACCTGATTATGTATTGCATTCTTCAAGGTATTATAATGAAAGTAATACATTGTTACTGCTTATTACTCTCTGTACAGAGTCTGAAGATGTCGGGTTGGTTGGAGGAACCAGTAAGTGTTCTGGTATACTGGAGATGAAATACCAGGGAGAGTGGAGACCAGTGTTGGCTTGGTTTGACTGGAACAGGATGTCATCATCTGTAGTGTGTAGACAGCTGGAGTGTGGCTCTGCTGTTTCAACAGAATTTACTTCTAGTTCTACACGCAAACCTGGATGGATGATTCCATCTTCCTGTGTTGGGTCTGAGTCTTCACTGGTGGAGTGTGGACCAGTAAAGTCTTATGATTCCACTCTCACACTGAAGGTCAACTGTTCAGGTAAAACAAATATATATATATATATATACATATGCATAACATATTAGTTCTTTCCTGGGAAAGATGACAGACAGTTGCTACCTATAAGGGCTTATAAGTAGGGCTGGGTATCGTTAGGATTCGTACGAGTCCGATTCCGGTTCTGGTTATCAATTCCGGTTCCTAACCCTTCCCTATTTCGGTTCCAAAATGGTAAAAAAAAATAAGAGGTCAAATATTTAACAAAAGTTACTTTATTATTTTAAGCCTTAGTCAATTGAAATACATTTAATGAATAGAGTAACATCCTCTCCTTTATTCCAACACTTGATCCACCTATATGTGGATAATACACAGCTGCATTTCCCCCCATTTTTTCTCCTTTTTGTCTTACTACTGACAATGACAAAACAAATATAAAAGCCTGTCTGAGACCCTGAGCAGCATTGGGGCCAAATATTTTATCTACTGTAAACTGAATTCAGTGCAAAACAAAGAATAATCTTCCCTTAAATAAATTATTCAAGGAATACAATAAAGTGCATTCAGTGTATAACAGCTGTTATATACTGATATATATAATAGCTGTTAAAATAAAGTGCATCCCGTTGTGCACATTCTGCACAACTTCATGTCATGTTCATGTCCGAGCAGCAATAAGTGTAAAATGCATCTTTTGCATTCAAAGCATATTGTAACAGCTGTCTGCAACTGCTACAACAAAAAACTAAATCACACAAATATAAAGGAGAGGAAATACTCAAGTATCCAATTCAACAGTTCTTGTTGAGGAAGATGAGCATATCAGCCTTTTCTGGTAGTATACTTGATCTTTCTGCGCAAATAGTGTCTCCTGCCGTGGAGAAAACCCTCTCACTAGGGGTTGAGGAGGCCTGAACGCACAAAAAACCCCGAAAAGGACACCTCTGATAGTGAAGGATACGTGGTTCTGTTGTTCCACCACCAGGCAGCAGGGTCATCACACATCAGCATTGGTGACATCTCTTAAGCTCCGTCTCAATTTGGTGCTTGATGGACGTGGTTCTGATTGATACGAGTTTCATTTTCAAGTTGTCTTCTTAAGCAAAAAGCTCCTCCAGTGGAGACATTGCAGACCTCTTCCAAGGAGGTGGCTGATTCTCCTCTTCCTCACTCTGCTCTCCTTCCTCTTCATTCTCTCTTTCTTCCTCCTCCTCTGGCTCTGACACACCATCTTCTCCACCGTCATCTGTTGGCCGCTCAGACTCAGTCGGCTTTCCTTCCATCATCTTCTCCTTGACCCGATCCCATACAGTGCTGTCCTCCACAGTGTGTTTGAAACGTGGGTCTAATGCAGTGGCCTCTTCAAGAAAGCTTCTGATGTCAGCAACAGTGTTGACATCAGAATCTTCAACACTCTTGTACCGCTTTGACAGGTTTCCCCAGACAGCCTGCTTAAGGTTGATTTCAAACACTGTGTCTCCCTCTTTAACAGTGTAATGCGTCTCAAGCTTCTTAAGAATTGGTAAGATCTGACCGCATGTAGGGCTCTTTTCGGATGACACACAGAGTGTGGAGATGTATAACACTCTCATCAGATGAATGAACTCCTCTGCCTTTCTGAAATCAGTACATGGAAATAAAAACAGATCATAAAGTATAAGAAAATAGGACAACAAAAATATAAAAGTACATACTGAGCAGAACAGACAAAGACAAAGACAAAAAAAAGTACATAGCAAAGACATAATGCTACTACCTGTGTGAAATAAAAAAAAACTAAAAAAGGTTTTAGAATACCCATAACGTGACAATATTATGGCTGCCTATGATCTAATAACCCACTCGGGTATTCCCTTCCTTTATTAAACTTATTTTGTAAGTAGATAGCATCAACATGCTATTTAAAATGTACCATTCCATTCCATTGTGAAGTCCACAATTACACTATCCAGGGCAATTTACTTAGTGTGAGATCGGAATGAGCAGTTAAGCATGAACTGTAGTCAATAAACAAGGTAAATAATCACACAAATGCAGAAAGAAATGTAGGAGGAACAGTGTAGTGCAGTGCTACTCAACCCGCGGCCCCAACACAGCGTCTCTGCGGCCCCTCATGGTCAAACCAAAAAAAATTATAAGAATAATAATTTTTAAGCACAGGATAAAAATATACATTTCCGTTCAAATATATGGGTTGCTAATTTTTTTTTCAAAAACAAACAGACATACATACAGGTGCGTCAATTGTTACAGGTATAATGCATAGTTTTCTATGCATTTCGGGTTTTTTGGGGGGTTTTGTCCCTTAATTTGTCCCTTAATTCAATCTCTGGGAGTTGGCAACCCTAACCTTGCCATACCTTAGCTTTTGCTGAACTGATGCCACTGAACATACACACAAAATAAACAGGTACAGTGAAAAGAATATGATGTCAAAATGTACATTTTCTTATAACAATAACAATGTGTTATATAGTAGACACTGTATCTTGGTCAATCGATACCTTAACATAGACGTGAACGTTGTGGCTGGTTGAAGACCAGGCGTGACCAGGTGACATTCTGGATCACAAGGAGGGGCTTCAGTGAGCATGCTGGGAGGTCAATATGGAGGGAGTTACACTAGTCAAGCTTTAGGATGACTGAGGCCTGGATAAGGATCTGGCCAGACTCCTGGGTGAGGAAGGGTCTGATCCTTAGTTATAAAGTGTAAACATACAGGAGCGAGTGACCACAGCAATGTGTGCCGTGAAGGACTGCAGACTGTCCTGGACAACAGCCAGGCGCTTGGTAGCTGGAATAGAGGCCAGGGCAGGACTTACCTGGGAAGAAAGAAAAGCTCAGTCTTTTCTGCATTGAGCTTGAGGTGTTGGGAAAAAGGGTGGGGGGGGGGGCAGTTGAGTGTCATCAGCATAACAGTGATAGGAGAGCTTTGTGAGCAGAGATAACAGAGCCAAGATATTTGGTGTAGAGAGAGAAAAGGAGAGGGCCAAGTACAGACCCCTATTTTTTATTAATGAATTATTACTTTTGGTTGTTTAAAATAATCTTTTAAATTATAATCACTCCTCTCTCACGATATAATAGCACAAGATTGGACACTAATAATTAAAATGGCTTCTTCATAATCTCTCTCTCTCTCTCTCTCTCTCTCTCTCTCTCTCTCTCTCTCTCAGAGTCTGTGAGGTTGGTGAATGGGACTGGTTTATGCTCAGGCAGAGTGGAGGTGAAGTCTAATGAGTCGTGGGTCTCAGTGTGTGAAGGTGACTTTGACCTGCAGGATGCAGAGGTGGTCTGTAGGGAGCTTGGCTGTGGGGCTACTTCAGTCCTCCAGGGGGCGCTATATGGGGAAGTGAACACCTTTGGTCCAAACACAATGTGGACCAAAGAGTTCCAGTGTGAAGGCAACGAGTCTGTTCTCCTGGACTGTGGAACCTCAAACTCAACTAGAAACAGCTATTCACCTAACAAGACCGTTGGACTCACCTGCTTGTGGTCAGGTAAGGAGAAGCTACTCTTGGAATCATTTTTATTTTAATAAAAGTACTATTACCCTTTAAATTGAATGTTTACTCTCTTGACTCTTTACAGTGGTTGATGATGTCAGGTTAGTAGGAGGAACCAGTAACTGTACTGGTATACTGCAGATGAAACACCAGGGAGAGTGGAGACCAGTGGATGGTGGGTTTCACTGGAACCTGAAGTCATCATCTGTAGTGTGTAGACAGCTGGCCTGTGGCTCTGCTGTTTCAACAGAAAGGAGTTCTGGTTTTACACATGAACCTATATGGAGAATTACACCTTACTGTGTTGGGTCTGAGTCTTCACTGAGTGACTGTGTCATAATGGAGACTTCTCATACCACACGGAAAGGTTTGATTACAGGCAAACCCACAGTGATCTGTTCAGGTAACACAATGATAGCAGTCTTTACAGTCTCTCATTTCATGTGTTATTGGCTATTGGGGAAAATCTGATGATGATGATTATGTTGATGATGAATAGCTGTATGAATAGTTGTTTCTTTGTTCCTCTATTCTTCATTTATTTATGCTGTGTTTTGATTTATTGATTATATATTTCCATTGTGTATTTATTTTAGAAATGGTATATTGTTATTTTTCTTTCTATCTATGCGTTTAGGGTTTCAGTAAATTACTTTTGATTAATTGATTCAATACTTTATTAAGAGTTTGCAAAGAGTACAAAGGGAAAGTTATACAATAATGTTAAAAGGACAACACAAAAAGCCCTAAGGGGCTTGTTTCCATTGTGGTCCTAAAATTGCCTCTGATGTGTTAAGATTTAATTTGCATCCATAATGCATTTTCTCTTGTGGCTTGATACAATAATCTTATAAAATCTCTCTCTCTCTCTCTCTCTCTCTCTCTCTCTCTCTCTCTCTCTCTCTCTCTCTCTCTCTCTCGCTTCAGCGTCTTTGTCTGTGAGGTTGCTGAATGGGACTAGTGTGTGTTCAGGCAGAGTGGAAGTGAAGTCTAATGAGTCGTGGGTCTCAGTGTGTGAAGGTGACTTTGACCAGCAGGATGCAGAGGTGGTCTGTAGGGAGCTTGGTTGTGGGGCTCCTTCAGTCATCCAGAGGGCGCTCTATGGAGAAGTGAAGGCTCCAATGTGGACCGAAGAGTTCAGGTGTGAAGGTAATGAGTCTGCTCTCCTGGACTGTGATACCTCAAACTCAACTAGAAACACCTGCTCACCTGACAAGACTGTTGGACTAACCTGCTCAGGTAAAAGACAAACTATACTTTTAAATTTGGATCGTCATTTTATAATGACAGTAATAGTTTTTTTTATTTACGTCTACTTTCTTGTCTCTACAGAGTCTGATGATGTCAGGTTGGTGGGAGGAGCCAGTCACTGTACTGGTTTACTGGAGATGAAACACCAGGGAGAGTGGAGACCAGTGGATGGTTGGTCTGACTGGAACCTGCAGTCATCATCTGTAGTGTGTAGACAGCTGGACTGTGGCTCTGCCGTTTCAACAGAAAGGAGTTCTGGTGTTACACATAAACCTGTGTGGAGGATTATATCTGCCTGTGTTGGGTCTGAGTCTTCACTGAGGGACTGTGGAAGAAAGATGTCTGCTACTTCCTTGTACATACTGGAGGTGATTTGTTCAGGTAACAAACTACTACTTCAACAACAGTAATATTTACAGTGTCTGGCAAAACCACAGGAAACACTGGCCCTGATCTAAGGAGCCATGGGAGCCATTACTTGCTGTGTGTCTAAATAACACTTCTGGTTTATTATTAAGCTACATTTTATGTTCTGATTGGGCACTATGCCCTACTATTATGTTTAAGTGTAATACATTGTAACGTTCATCATGCACACAACACATGATATCACTGGTCTTGATTCTCTTTGTCATCAGCAAAAGTGTATGACTTAAAATGTACATCTCTCTCTCTCTCTCTCTCTCTCTCTCTCTCTCTCTCTCTCTCTCTCTCTCTCTCTCTCTCTCTCTCTCTCTCTCTCTTCTCTCTCTCCCCCCAGAGTCTGTGAGGTTGGTGAATGGGACCAGTATGTGTTCAGGTAAAATGGAGATGAAGTCTAATGAGTCGTGGGTCTCAGTGTGTGAAGGTGACTTTGACCAGCGGGATGCAGAGGTGGTCTGTAGGCAGCTTGGCTGTGGGACTCCTTCAGTCCTCCAGGGGGCGCTCTATGGAGAAGTGAACACTCCAATGTGGACCAAGGAGTTCCAGTGTGAAGGCAACGAGTCTGTTCTCCTGGACTGTGGAACCTCAAACTCAACTAGAAACATAAGCTCACCTGACAAGACTGTTGAACTCACTTGCTCAGGTAAAAGACAAGTTAAACATTTGGTTTGGATAGTTTTTTCATAATCATTTTTTTTTTACTTTTTACTGTCTTCTCACTGTACAGAGACTGTTGATGTCAGGTTGGTGGGAGGAGCCAGTAAGTGTATTGGTATACTGGAGATGAAACACCAGGGAGAGTGGAGACCAGTGGATGGTTGGTCTGACTGGAACCTGAAGTCATCATCTGTGGTGTGTAGACAGCTGGACTGTGGCTCTGCTGTTTCAAGAGAAAGGAGTTCTGGTCCTACACATGAACCTGTGTGGTGGATTTCGTCTTCCTGTGTTGGGTCTGAGTCTTCACTGAGGGAGTGTGGAACAAAGATGTCTGGTAATTCTACTGCCAGACTGGAGGTTATCTGTTCAGGTAAAACAAGGACTTCAACAATGACATATTTACATTATCTGTATCTGTATCTATCTATCTATCTATCTATCTATCTATCTATCTATCTATCTATCTATCTATCTATCTATCTATCTATCTATCTATCTATCTATCTATCTATCTATCTGTTTTTTCAGCCAATCACCTCTGTCTTGTTACAGATCTGCTGTTTAAGCCAATCATCACCTTTGTACCCGACATGAACGGGGTTTCTAAGGGCCAGCAACAGGGGCTGCAGGTGTTCAATGGTTCCAGCTTCACCATCATCTGTTCCATCCAGCCACAGTACCCAGGAGGCTTCTTCAACCTCACCTTCACTGGATCCAACACAACACACACCTACACCCAGCCAGCTGTCAATCACTCACACAACACAACACACAACATCACTGGATCCAACACAACACACAACCTCACTGGTTACAACACAACACACAACATCAGTGTATCCAACGCAACACACAACCTCACTGGATCCAACACAACACACAACATCACTGGTTACAACACAACACACAACACCACTGGTTACAACACAACACAACACACAACCTCACTGGATCCAACACAACACACAACCTCACTGGTTACAACACAACACACAACATCAGTGTATGCAACGCAACACACAACCTCACTGGATCCAACACAACACACAACCTCACTGGATCCAACACAACACACAACCTCACTGGATCCAACACAACAGAACATCAGTGTATCCAACACAACACACAACATCAGTGTATCTAACACAACACACAACATCAGTGTATCCAACACAACACACAACATCACTGGATACAACACAACTCAAAACCATACACAGACAGCTGTCAATCACTCTGCCACCTTCCTGTTTACTGCAGCAAACCACACCCACCATGGAAATTACAGCTGTGTTTATCACATCTACGTTTTTTCCCATCACTTCTCCTCTAAGAGCGAGGTCCTCTCTCTGACTGTCACAGGTAACATGAATTATGGTCTTTTCAAGTCACAATATGAAACTCAATCAAGCAAACTTGAATATGACATACATTTAGAAATATTAAGCAAATTCCATTAAATAGATCCTTTTAATTAGAGTTGTTCTTTACATTATGTTTGATGTTGCTCACATCTTATGCTCACATGTTTAACATATTTCTCTCACAGCTTCTCATCTGACATCTAACATCCTGAAATGTACCGTCACAGTGCTGGTGCTTTTGATCCTGATAACTGGTGGCCTCTATCGTCTCTGGACGGTAATTATTTTTTTTATTCAACATGAGACTGCACTGTAAATAAAGCAGTCAGACATTTTTAATTGAAAAGAGCCACGTCTGAGCCAGTTAATTAAAACTGGTCACTGTTGTGTTTCTCCAGGTCATCAGAAGGCGTTGTGCAGGAGCGCAGAACATTGACCTGGTTTACTATGATGTAATACGAGAGAACGTTGAGATAGTTTATTATAATGTTGCTCGTTCTGATGCTGAAGCTGGACCCAGTGAAGAGACAGAATACCACCAGTATGAGGAGGTGGATCAACAAGGAGGTGCTGAAGCTGGACCCAGTGAAGAGACAGAATATCACCTGTATGAGGAGGTGGATCAACAAGGAGGTGCTGAAGCGGCTGGAAGAGACAGGAGACCCACTGTGTATGAGGTGGATCTCTAAAGGACAATTTAAGCTCAGTGTGACAAGTGTCAAAAGACGCGTCACACTACTTGTCTCTCAACGTTTGTGAGTGTTGAGCATTCAGACTGTCTGCGTTGCCACAGAACGTGAAAAAGGAATTGGATGTAGTCTGCTTCTTCCCAACCAATCAGAGTGTGCAACATTTTATTAAGCATCTGAAACATTTCTTCTTCTTTTTTTTCAGAGGTACACGTCATTTACCACACATTCTTTGTTGTTTTGACATAACTTTCGTAGCACGACACGTCGACCTTCACTCAATGCACAAACTGGCCTTAAGGAGTTCATGTCACATCCATCACATAACTGTCCATCACCTCAGTCTAAAGGTCTAAACATTTCACTGAAAGTACAATGTACTAGAAACATCAACCACCCCACTTGTATAAGTTATATTGTATTAAACAAGTGACTTAGTGCCGCTTTAATGTTATATTATCAATACAATCTCAGTGTTTTGCCAATTATTTGGGGGCCCACTTATAATATCCTCACGGCCCACCAGTGGGCCCAGATCCACATGTTGGGAATCACTGCAATAAATAGAGCTATTGATCCTAGTGTGTCCACCCTCATTATGTTTATCAATCCTCCTATAATATGACAAACCCCTGTAATGCGTGGTGAGGCCAAAATTGGTTCTGCCCGGTTCTCCTCAGTGGCTGGAGCAATTGATCTGAAATTGCTCACAGCCATTGACCATTACCATGTGCATGCAACTGCGATTTCACCAAATCTCAGCTGTTTATTAGCGTTTTTGTGTAAAAGAATGTCGCCATGGTTACGGGGCTGCCCAGCTATGGGACAAACTGCCTCCCGTGTTGCCAGATCATGTGCGCATATCACTCCACAGATGCGTTGACCGGGTATGGACTAGTCAATTATAACTATCAGTAATTAGTGATCAATAGATGGATGTATCAATCCTATTGTAAACAATCCAGGCCTATGCAGCACATGTGTCATATTTAATGAGTCATTCATGTCATAGATTGTCACAGTGAATCATTAGAGTCTGAGATAGAGAACTATTGATCTCTGTATGGATCTGGTTGGGTTGTAACGCTTGTTTCTCTTGGCAAAATAGAATTTGGAGTTTTGTTAAAATATGATGAATATAGATTTTTACTATACACTGCTTACTTGTATATGCTTATGGTAATTTTGTTGAGCACCAAGTCTGAGGATCTGTTAATAATAAGGTAGCATTATCGTTTTATTGTCAACTACATTCATCATTTTGCCTGACTTTTTATATATCAGTGACGTGATATATAAAAAGTGATCTTTTTTTTTTTGGTCCATGTTATTTTAAACAAGCTTGTTATTAGCAGTAAACCTTAGTGTATATAGCAATATAGATTTTTTTTTTATTATTATCTCTTAGTTTATAACTTTTTTTCTCATGTCCATGTTATTACTATCTCTGTTGTTTTGTGTACTATGTAACTTGATTTAAGTTTATTGATCTTGTATTGAAGTAGAAGTGAAAGTTGGTATTGGTCCACTATGGATGAGTCTATAGGATCCATCCAACCATTCAAACCATTAAGGATGAGCCTATAGGATCCATCCAACCATTCAAACCATTATGGATGAGCCCATAGGATCCATCCAACCATTCAAACCATTATGGATGAGCCTATAAGATCCATCAAACCATTATGGATGAGCCTATAGGATCCATCAAATCAACAACTGTAATGTTCGCTTTTGATTTGACATTTGACAGCAGTGGTAGCCACTTACATTCATAGTTTAATTATGTTATGTTATGTTAGATTTTTAATCGTTGTTATCTTATGAAGTGAAAAACCTCAATAAAGAATAAACTATTGAGTAAAATGAAGTGTTTCCATCTCCTACATTTATTGTGTGTAGTACAGGAAGATGTCATTGGTTACCCTGAACACCAACAAATCTAGTTGTCATGGTTACAGCAGGTCCTTTTTTTTGTGTGAACCCTACCTAAGGCCTGATGTACGTACTGTTAAATCACTTTATGTTATTATCTGACTGTTACAGACGTGCTACTGACTGGTTGTTGAAGACCCTGCATGTCCCCTTTACACTGTAGATGAAAAGGTCCTTTAGCCCTGTGACTCTCAACCTTTTTCATCTCAATGACCCCCAGTTTGATATCCATGGGTCTGCACGGGTCCATTTGGACCCCTGGTGGTCCATTTGGACCCCTGGTGGTCCACAGACCTGACATTGAGAACCAGTACTTTAGCCTTTTTTTCCCTCACCAATGTCTATCACCATGTTAAGCCTTTGGCTGATACACCCTAAAATACTGTATCTCAGTAATGGAAATATGACATAAAATATAAGACTGTGTAAACTTTCTCTACCATTGTAAAAAGTGGGTAAAGTTCAGGTGGTGGGTTTTATCTGTGGTGATGAATTTAAAACTTTGAAAATTGGCAAGTTGTGTTTTGGTCACATACACATTTAAACAACCACCTATATTTCATACAGAATGCAATTTGATCGTAACAGAACATCCTAAATGTATACTGTGGGCCAGCGCTACTCAACCCACGGCCCGCGGGCCGCATGCGGCCCCAACGCAGCGTCTCTGCGGCCCCTCATGGTCAAACCAAACCTTTTTAAGCACAGGATAAAAAATATACATTTCCGTTCAAATATATGGGTTGCTTCATTTTTTTTCAAAAACAAACAGACAGACATACATACAGGTGCGTCAATTGTTACAGGTATAATGCATAGTTTTCTATGCATTTCGTTTTTTTTGGGGCCGCGCGGCTTTGCCGAAATAAGGGACACCTATCCTGGCCGCGCGGCAAAGTCCCTTATTTCAATCTCTGGGAGTTGGCAACCCTAACCTTGCCATACCTTAGCTTTTGCTGTAACTGATGCCACTGGAGATACACACAAAATAAACAGGTACAGTGAAAAGAATATGATGTCAAAATGTACGTTTTCTTATAACAATAACAATGTGTAGTGTGTGTTACAAAATCGAAAAATCCAAAATAGGACCGACATTTTTAGCTGGCGGCCCCTTGGACTTTTGGTAGTTTGCTGAGTGGCCCCTGAGCCATCTTAAGTTGAGTAGCCCTGCTGTAGGCTATGGAGTCAGCGATGCAATGACAGCGAGGAATATTAGATCAATGATGTAGGCTACTGTACTCCCACTCGCACACACAGTGGGAGTACCAAACATGAATGTACAGCTGTAAAAACGTCTGTGTCGTGTGGAAAGGGCCTCAGGCTCAGGGGCTCAGTGACCCAATATGCCTATGGACTCAGCATCCAGCACTGCTAAACATACCTGGTGGGTTATTTGAGGGGTCATGACCTTTGTCACCAATCGGGAGAGAGTACCTATTTATCAGCTTAAATTTTACAGTGTTACAGTTCACATTGTGTCTGCTCATTTCTTTGTGTCACCACTTCCAATTGCACTTGGTTTATACTGTATCCTTTGTGAGTTCTCTCGCCCGATTGGAGAAAAGAAGATGGTATCCCGACCTGAAAATGTGTTTTCTGTTTAATAAAGAGCTGGAGAGATATGGAGACTCCTGTTACTGAACAAACACTATAGCAATGAGTATGAGAATATGGAGATATTTAACACTTATTTAAAAAAAAAAAGGAAATCACGTACCATACTTTTAAATAGAAAAATAGAAACTATTGAAACATGAAGCAACACAATTCAAATATTTCCCACTGTTATAGCACATGATTTTCACAAAATACCATGTTTAGAAAATGGGCTAGCCTACTATGAAACATAACATTTACACCATAAATGGAACCAAGGGTCATGACTTATGTTCATAAATAAAAAAAACATAAAAGCTTTCAGTACATGATTGTCTATGTCAGGACTAGTAAAAAATAAAGTAAAATTGTGATAATCTGATGGATCTTCTATTGACGACTACTACATTCATGTTAAATGTAGCAATAATAAGCATTTATATTAATTTGTATTCAATAGCATAGTGTTGGCCTCTATCTAAAGTACATAGATATGTGCTGGTTAGTTTCACAGAACAGGACACCGTTCTAAATAATACATAGAGTCACTGTGTTGGAGGTTGTTTTGATTACAAATAACCAATAAAACAGCATAATTTATGTTTCAATAGACGGTCGATGTACTCCTAAACATGCTCATTAAGACTTGCAAGTTTTGCATATATGTGTATGTATGTATGTATGTATGTATGTATGTATGTATGTATGTATGTATGTATGTATGTATGTATGTATGTATGTATGTATGTATGTATGTATGTATATATATGTATATACATACATAAATACATACATACATATGTAACAATTTTAGGACTTTAATTTTTTTTTAATATCTATCTTTAAAAGAGGAAAACAAGAAAAATACGACCATTATTATAGAGGCAAGAAAACAAAATGATTAGTTTGTGGGGGTCACCAGTTCAAATTTGATTATTTTGGGGGGTCGTGGTCTGAAAAGTTTGAGAACCACTGAGTTAGTGTACATGTGCTCCATGATCCGTGAGGATGTGAGTTTGAATCTGACTCCTGGTCTTGTCTCACATCTTTCTCCTCCGTCTCTCCTTGGTTTCCTGTCTCTCTACACCAGGTTCTCACAAACTTTTATATGATCTTGTTATGTTGACGTCAGTCAATCCATAACACATGGATAGGCTACTTATTATTTATGCAGTTATGTGAGCTGCATGTTTTCTCCGTGGCTGGAGAAACGGTCACTGATTGCGCAGCATTTCACATTTTTGTATGGTATGTTGTCACATACAGTACATCATTATGCTTAATATGCTTAGCTGTACACTTAGCTGCTGTATACACACACACACACACACACACACACACACACACACACACACACACACACACACACACACACACACACACACACACACACACACACACACACACACACACACACTGTTGCCGGAGTGCAGTTGTTTGCATGAATCGAGATCCTCGCCTGGCAAGAGCCAAAAAGATAGCTTATGTACCGACACTTCAGGGGCCTTCAGATGGCGCTAGGCCCCACTACAGTCAGGAGGCGGCTCAAGCAGGGCCCAGCTCTGTTAGCAATACAGCTCCAACAGAGGAAGAAATATTAGACCTGGCGATAGCTGCCCTTGATAATGATAGATTGGAGGACAGGAGGGGAGTAGCTCATGATGTCACAACGAGAGAACAAGAACGAGAGAGGGAAGACAGGATGGAATTAGATGCTAGGATCAGAGATGCGGTGATAATTATTGATAGTGATGAAGAAGAGATTGAGGACACAGAGGGTGACATGCAACAGGAAGGGTAGGGTCAGAAAAGCAGCAAGGTTCAGATGAGGGGGAAAGGGAGGGGGAGTTAGAGCAGGGTCCAGAGGCGGATGGCCCAACACCCCAACAGGAGCAGCTGATAAGGTTGATGTCGCAACGACCACAATCACCAGGCCGCGTTATCGCTAGGCTGCATCATTCCCTGGTCTGCGTGCCTACCACACCGGAATGGGGGAATTCGCCTTCCACTACCCCTCCATCCTCTCCAGACAGCCCCTAAGAGAGTCAGTTGGCGATGAGGGAGATCAGAGCCTTCTTCCACCATATTGTTGCATATATGCTTTTGTATTGATGCTTTTGTGCTTGAACTGTGTTATTTTCCACATCTAGAATAAGTGATGATGAACTAAGTAGTAGGAATATACTTAAAAGTCTTTGTCTGTTTCATGCTGGAACGCAAGGGGTTAAAATTAAGACTTCATAAATGCTGCAGTGTGTCAGTGAGTGTGACGAAAGAGGATAAGAAACGACTAGAAATAGGAACTGCTCTTAAAGGACAGGAAACCACAAAAGCTGGGCGAGGAGCCAAAAAACAGAGAGTTTGACTCTGAGAGGAAAGAGTAGAAATACTCTACTAGTTTTACTCTAGTCTCTAGAAGAATAAAAATACTTAAAGACAGTCAAAGTTAAATAAACAAAAAAACGATGGAGGAACAAAATAATTATAAAGCGTGGTAATGCTTATTATATGCTTAAAGATTGTATTAATCACTGGAAGAAGTGGTGGGGATGTAGTAATCACTGGAAGACGTGTTATGGAGAGAGTAGTGTTACTAAGCATGGATACGCTGACTATTAATAATGGGAACATCCAGGTTAAAGAGATAAAAACTAAAACACCTGCGACAATAGGTGTCATTAAAAATATTCTTATACTGCACATTGTCTAAAAAACATTGCAGTAGCCTACAAGAGCAATTTAAATAACACCTGAGAACACCTGAGAGAACCACAGTCCACTCATGCTTTTAAAAATGGACTAAAAACTTATCTTTAGTAGTATTTTTTTTTTTTTATTTATTTTTTGTTATTGTAAAATGAGGTGGTCAGGGGCAAGATTCAAAAAGCGCAGGATAATAGTGAAACAACATTGTTCATTATTTTTTAAGAAAGATATTGGCTATTGACAAAAACTAAGGACATTTTCTCTATGACAGCCTTGTTTTATTTTTATTTAGTTTAATTTATTTGTTATAGTTAACTTATTTCGATAGTTTTCATATTGTCCACTAAGTGTGATTAGTTGTGAATAGTGACCCTGACACAGTGTCTCCCTGACAGATACTTGTTCTGGTCAGACATAAGTGATAACAACCCCCACATAGAGAGGATGGGGATGGACGGCACCAAAAGGAGAGTCATCGTGAAGGATAAGATCTCCAAGCCCTACGGCCTGACGTTAGACTACATCAATGATCACATCTACTGGACCAACGTGAGGAAATACATTGAGTTTGCCAACATGGATGGAACCAACAGACACACAGGTAACACACACACGCACGGATGAACGCACGCACAAACATACTAGCTAACCTTTAGCCTTCTTTCTTTTCCATTTCATGTATTTAATAGTTAATCTGGTTTAAATAGTTAAGTGTAAGAAAAGGCAAGGAAAGGTTTGAGAGCATTGTTTACTCTTGTATACTTTACAGACGCATGTTAACACTTGTTATATTATTTGTTATAATAAAGAGTTGTAGCACAAGATCCAGGGTAAAAAAGAAGTGGGCTCTTTTACCCATATACTCCCATTATAATGAAATGAATGTTTACAAAAGAATATGTTAAATATTTCAAAAAGTGTAGTAAACACACACACACACACACACACACACACACACACACACACACACACACACACACACACACACACACACACACACACACACACACACACACACACACACACACACACACACACACACATCCCACTGCTAAAAGCTGTACATTTTAAAGTTTGAACTGAGTTTCTAGTTCAAAGTATGTGGAAGTAGTTAGTCACACAAAAGTGTACGGAATAAATAAAGAACGGCATGAAAAAAAAGGCGATGTATGACCACAAAATAAACATATAGTGAAAAAAGGGTAGTGGCATCTATTTGGCTTACTGGCAGCAGGAGAAATTAGGCACCGAAGAGGTTTGTTCAGTTTGCCCCGAACAAACTCACAGATCCTCTAGACCGCTGGTTCTCAAGGTCTAGTCTGGGTTCCACCAGGGGTCCTTGAATGGACCCTTACGGGTCTCTAACTCTGAGGATTTTACAGTGTAATTTTCTTTCAATCCAGATTAAAAAATATATTATATGAAATGGGGGTGCATGATCTAATGCGTAACCAAACTGGGGGTCCTTGATATTAAAAAGGTCTAGAATCTCTTCACTGGAACCTCAATCTACGCTGTAGAAATCTCACAAAAACAAAAAAAGAGGGAAAAAAAGACCAGGTTACTAGCCAGCAGTTATTTCAAATCTAGGTGACCGGTTACACGGTTTTCCAGATCCTCACACTAGAAACATTTTAAAAATCCACCCAGTGTGAAGCTGTGGCTTTCATTGAGTCACATGCGTGTGCGTACGTGCGTCTTGAAGCTGCGTGTCTCTCAGTGTGATCCTTGGCTTCACGGTAAGCAGTTGGTTTATCTATTTCTTAGTATTACATGGCAAATACCGCTTATTCAAGATCAAAACGGAAGACTGCTGCTATAGTGTGTGCCGTGTCATGTTTTCATGTGTCGTGCGTGCGTCATGAGTGTGTGTGCGCGCGTGCTGGGTCTCTGTGTGTGTTTGTGTGTGCCCGCGCGTGTGCGTGCACGTGCACGTGCGATGGCACTTTGCCTTCATGTGTGTGTGTGCCTTTGTAAGTGACGCACGCGTGTGAGCCATTCTGTTTTGTTGTAATCAGTTGCAGGTGTTCATGCTACATGGAGGCATGCAGACATACGGACAGACAGTCGTACACATTCACTCGTCAAAGTGGCTAGCACTGCTAAAAAACAAGAACAAAAAAAACTGAGACCAGGTGTGCACAACTTGTAACACCAGACCTGTGGTCCAGAAACCCCTTGGGTGTGAGGCCCTGTCTGTTGGGAGTAGTCTAACATTTTAAACATGAAAACATTTAAACGCGTAAATAACGCCCACATAACGTCGGTTGTTTTCTTTTTGTGTAATATATGTCATATAATAATCCCATATGGGATGGGCCAAAATGTTGGCATGACACGAAAATACAAAATGTATTCATTCATTGGTTCATTCATTCATTCATTAATTCGTAAAGCACATCTAATGACATAGTAAAAAAATATATTCCAAGTTTCCCCCAAAAATTACGGAAATAGCTGATTTTAAAACGCAATGAGATGCGTTTTGAGTTTGTAGATCAGCAATTTTTCTTGCAAAAGAACTGTTAGGCGGAAGCATTTGAAAATGTCACACCCTTCACCTACAGTATACCAACAAGGGCTCTGATTGTAGGCCAGCATGCTTCTTCAAACTGCTTGGTTGCTGCAGCCTGCGCTATCTCCATCATCTCTCTCATGCCTCTCCATAGTGACTGGTCATATCCATCATAGTCTCTCAAATGCGGGTACTGATACTTTTGGGGTGCTCTTTAGGGGTATTTTGGGGGTACTCAGAAAAGTTAAATACGGAAATAAAAATAAAAAAGTCGGACATTAGATGCTTGAACAATATTTTATATGCTATATTAATTTCAATATAAAAAAGAAAACAGTGTATGAAGTGCTATGAGGTGCCAGTACATCTGTGTTGTGATGGATGATAGTGAAGAGTGTCAGGCCAGTTCAGGGTTTGCGTGTTGTGACCAAGTGGCATTGTGTCTTCAATCCGGGCTTGTCTCATGCTCTCTGCAGGGAGTGCAACTGCAGCAGAGGGCTGCAGTGAGTGCAACTTCATTATTTCGACCACCCATTATTCCGACGTCTTGGTGGTCCGACTGGCCCCATTCTAACTAGCCATGGGATGCCGGAATTATGAGCAGACCTCGGTGTGGATTTTAGCCTCCTCCATATCAGTGACGTGCATTCCGCTGAGAGGTTACTTTACCGAGAGCTACGTAAGCATGGTCAAAAATCTGTTTTAGTGTGTGCTCAAGTGGTGGCAGTAAAGTACCTGCCGGGCACTGCGATGTGTAGCGGTTCGAATCGACTGCGGTGCATCTGGTTTGGCCGAGTGTCCCGTATCAAGGGCTGTCCAAACTGTTTTCAAGGGGGCGCGTATTTGATAATACCTTAGAGCCGACTGCATCTCCAGTCATTCTGTACCATAACAAGTCACATACTCATACAAATACTTTGCATTGCAATCATTCTATTTAATTAGAGTGCATTATCAATACTCTTTTGCTGTCAGTGTAAGCCAGATGTAAGCCATTCATCATCTGTGCTGTGAACAAAATAATAACAATTCAGCCTTGTGTCAGCCTTTCTTCACATTCATGCACTGTATTGCTATTATATTTACAGTCCAATCAATTGTCTTTTGTTCAAATGGTATTGTAGCCAAATGTAGCCAGGTGTCAAAAGGTCTCTATAAAAAATAAAATGGAAACAATTAAATGAAAAAAATATATATCATAATCATTATAAAGAAAAATGAAACGAGCGGTTAGGACTCTTTGCCCAGTTAATTTAAAAAGTACTTACTTACTTACTTACTTATATTACTTAATTTCAAAACACAGGGTGTCGCTGCACGTACTCTTCTGGGGCGGAGCCTGTCAGCTGGTAATGTTGAACGGGAGGAGTAGGACGTAGGTGCTATGTCCTCCCGGTGGGGACTCCTCACTGGCAGGTGGGTCAGCAGGGTACAACAGCACTGGCAATACAGAAATGTGTGCGAAGGAATGAATGGGCATTATGACTAAATTGGGAGAAAACGGCTTTAAAAAATGATTTGGCTACTCTAAATAAAAATGTTTAATCTTAAATTGTTTTGTGACACAAGAGCAGATGCGGTCGTCATGCTATTTACCATGTTGTGTTGTACAAGCAAATATTCGGGAAACCACCAGGTGGAGGGGATTGTATCTCCACACTGGCCTGTCAGCAGAGAGTGTTGAACGGAGTAGGATGGAAGCGCTACGTCCTCCCAGTGGGGGGCGCCTCACTGGCAAGTGAGCCAGTAGGCTACAACAGCATTGGCAAGCAGTGGGAGGGATGAATTGGCATAACAACATTTGGGAGAAAACTAAAAATAGGTTTTTTAAAAAATCATTTAACTTGACTGTACACAGTGGTCATATCTGGCCCAAAAATCACAACAGACCTGGACAGTCATAGCACCGCCTACTGGTGACAGGAAGTTAAAGTTCCCTACGGAATTTGAGCACCGTTAGGATTCGAGACGGCTGCCGCTTCTCCGGGCTGGGCCTGATCGTCACTGATATCTTCAATCACAGAGACATCCCTGTCACTCTGCCTGGGTTCCGAGAGGTGTAGCCCAATGAAGAGATGATACATAGCTGCCCCCAAAAGTCCACCAGTCATGGGTCCCAACACGGGGACCCAAAACCAGTAATTTCCAGCCGTGAAGACATCCGTCCCCCATCCTGCGCAGAGGGTGAACAGCCGCGGCCCCAGGTCTCGTGCGGGGTTGATGGGGTAGCCGGAGTTGTGGTGCAGGGACACTCCAATGACCAGGACGAGCAAGCTAATGCTCAGGACCTCCAGGAACCTTTTAGAGATCATGTACGCCGGCGGCGCCGAGTGTTTAAAGTCCTTCGGAATACCCATGTTCTTCCTGTCGGTGATGGCCAGGAACAGCATGACCAGGGCACTGGTTGCGCACATCTGCTCGATGAATCCATTTAAAGTGCTGAGATGTGTATTAGGATACGCTGCAAATATAGCTGCCGTTTTCATATCTCCGTGAATGTTCGACTTGAGAGGACCCATAATAGCATCATTATACACCGTGTAGACGCCCAATGCTCCGAAAAAGGCGCCCGAGACTTGTGCAGCCGCATAGAATGGAAACTTCCACAGAGGTAGCCTGCGCATAACCACCATGGGAAGAGTGATGGCGGGGTTCAAATGGCCTCCCGACGTTTCGCGCGCGAGGAACATGCCCATCATGGTTCCCAGGGCGAAGCCCAGGTTGGTGCCCAGGGTGTCCGTGCCGGCCTTCTTGCTCAGCACCGACTGGGCCACGGAGCCACATCCGAAGTAGATCAACATTAACGTCCCCGCAAACTCGGCCAGGACCTCTCTCCACACGCCGTGAACAGGCTGGGGAGCAAACTTCCTCCTGAACTCAGAAAACTTCCTACTGATTGACATCTTACTTCGGTCTGAACATGCGGTTGCATTTACCGTACATTTATACTCCACTTAAGTTATCTTTGATGACGTCACCTGCCGCAAATGCCTGCCATTGGCTGTGGTCAGCAGGAGTTGATTTGGCCTCCGAGCCAATGAGCTTGCAACGTGTAGAGCAGCGGTCCTCAAAGTGGGGTCCGAGGTCCCCCGGGGGTCCTTGATGGGCGTTTCCTGGGGGTCCACGGCTAAATGATTGGTAACTTTGGGTGTGAACAAATGGAACCAATTTGGTTCCATTTGTACACACTCAGAAGTGCCTAATACATAGTAAACTGGAGTAGCAAGGATCTTCTATTGCAGTGGTTCTCAAGCTTTTCTGGCTCAGGGCCCACTTGAAAGTGTTCATGGCCCACCCATCAGATGGGTGAGCTGCGTCCATTTTCAAAGCATGTTTAATTCAATGATCAATCAATCGTGTTCTGGTACTTAAAGCTACTATTTATTGGTAGCTTTATCAGAAAAAAATACCAACATGAAACTGTGAAGGAATGTTTTTAATTTTAATGTCATATTATCATTAAAATATTAACGTTTTGCCAAATATTAGGGGGCCCACTGGTTGAGACCGCCCATCAGAAGCTCTGAATGACGTCAATGTGTAGTTCTGAAACGGATAGTCCCAATCCTGGATTCTGATTGGCTGGTTTCCGTTTAGTAGACGTGATAAAACACACTATAATCTTCTCCTTAGATCAGATTATATCAATCACAGGTGCGTTATTCTTTTCTGCAGTGATCCAGCGTATCTGTAGCTGAACGAGGGAAGGGGAGGGTTTGCAACCCTTGAGTCCCCCTACTGGCAACAGAACAGTTGTACTACATGGTCACCAAATCTTTCCCAAACTTCACAGGTTTGATGAGTCATGGCCTGAAGACATCAAAGGACAACTCTTAAATCACAGTCATAGCACCGCCTACTGGTGACGGGAAGTTAAAGTTCCCTACGGAATTTGAGCACCGTCAGGGTTCGAGACGGCTGCCGCTTCTCCGGGCTGGGCCTGATCGTCACTGATATCTTCAATCACCGAGGGATCCCTGTCACTCTGCCCGGGTTCCAAGAGGTGTAGCCCAATGAAGAGATGATACATAGCTGCCCCCACAAGTCCACCAGTCATGGGTCCCAACACGGGGACCCAAAACCAGTAATTTCCAGCCGTGAAGACTTCCGTCCCCCATCCCGCGCAGAGCGTGAACAGCCGCGGCCCCAGGTCTCGTGCGGGGTTGATGGCGTAGCCGGAGTTGTAGTGCTGGGACACTCCGATGGCCATGACGAGCAAGGCAACGCTCAGGGCCTCCAGGAACCTTTTAGAGATCATGTACGCCGGCTGCGCTGCGTCGTCAAAGTCCTTTGGAACACCCATGTTTTTCCTGTCGGTGATGGCCAGGACCAGCATGACCAGAGCACCGGTTGCGCACATCTGGTCTACGAATCCATTTAGGGTTCTGAGATGTGTATTAATAGGATACGTTGCAAATATGGCTGCTGTTGTTATATTTCCATTAACGTTCCCCTTGGTAAAATCCATAATAGCATCATAATACACCGTGTAGACGCCCACCGCTCCGAAAAAGGCGCCCAAGAATTGTGCAGCGCAATAGAATGGAAACTTCCACAGAGGTAGCCTGCGCATGACCACCATGGGAAGAGTGATGGCGGGGTTCAAATGGGCTCCCGACGTTTCACGCGAGAGGAACATGGCCATCATGGTTCCCAGGGCGAAGCCCAGGTTGATGCTCAGGATGTCCGTGCCGGCACTCTTGCTCAGCACCGACTGGGCCACGGAGCAACATCCGAAGAATATCAACATGAACGTCCCCGCAAACTCGGCCAGGCCCTCTCTGTACACGCCGCGAACAGGCTTGAGAGGATACTTCCTCCTGAACTCAGAAAACTGCTTACTGATTGACATCTTACTTCTTCGGTCTGAACATGCGGTTGCATTTACTGTACTTTTATACTCCACCTAAGTTATCTTTGATGACGTCACCCTGCCGCAAATCCCTGCCATTGGCTGTGGTCTGCCTGGCTGACCACGCAAAGAGTCTCCTTTGTGTCTCCTACCGGAACCGCTGCCTACCGGTCCGCTGGTCATCAGATAATTGGCTTAGGAATGCGACAAAAACAAAACATGAATGAATTTCAAGTCTCTATGGGGTGACTAATCAATAGAAAAAAAGGGAACTATCCCTTTAAAGCCACTATTTATCGGTATCAGAATGCTTACCCCATAATGTTTTTCATTTTAAAGGAGAATTCCGGACAAATTAAGTGTTATCTTTGATGTCTCGTTACTCACCTAACGACTTGAAAAGTGGCGTTCTTTTTTTCCATATATTCCCCTGTCGTCATTTTTTGAACCCCCTCCGTTGTCATAATGGGAGCGCGTGGGTAAGGGAAATTCGTCTATTATAACCGACGCAAAGTTGTTTTTTTCTCTACTAGTATTCATAGTAGAGTCCCATGATAGTCAAACATGCGTTGAAACTATCTGCGAGGCTGCCGTCAATGGCGAACGATTTAACACTGGTTGCTTGTTTCCAGAATTTGGCAACACGAGTTGCCAGGTTCTGGAAGAGGGGGGGGGGGGGGGCAACAGAGCAGGCAACACCAACAACCTAAACAGGCTGGTGAGGAAGGCGGGCTCCGTCGTGGGGACCTCACTGGGGGGGGGTCTGCCTCCATCGGGACCTGTCTTGTGCTGCATGTTGTGCCTCGCCCCACGTAAGGTTCATCTCCTGAAGCTCAGCTGTCACGGTTCGTCGCCAGGTGGTTTGGGGTCGACCTTGACTCCTTTTTCCCTACTGGGGTCCATCTCAGTGCAACCTTTGGGATTCGATCCTGGGCCATTCGGAGCACATGTCCCAGCCATCGTAGACAGCGGCGTTTGAGTTCTGACACGGAGGGGGTGGAGGAGGTGGCTAAGGTGCGTACAGCGAGGAAGCTGGACCCCCTCCACCTAGATTTGTGACAATTTTTGACTGAGGGACAGTCTTCTCGCGGGTGCCCATTCTTCAGGAAAGCAGAAAAACTAAACAAAATAGACTCTTCACATGCTAGGCTAGAGTATGTTTGACATAAATGTCAAAGCATAAATCAACATGTTAATATGAAATAAATGCTTAAACATGTAGCTAAGATATAAGTTAGAACTAGCAACCGCTAGCATTGCTAACAATTACTCAGTTTCCGCTCAAGCATAGCAAAATCACGGTAATAACCGCCATTTCTACCCGAACATTTTGAAAGGTATCACTAGTCTGTTGGCTTGTGTCTAATGTAAATCTCAAAGAAAGATGTATTAACAATGATATTTTGTTAACGCTGTCATGTACAGGTATCTATGTTAATCCTCCTGGGGCACTAGTTCCAGCAGGGGGCAGTGGTGAATGCTTGGTCTCAGAGAGCATACAGGGAACAAAGACAGTCTTGTAATCAAACGTTGAGCGTGTTGCCAGATTTTGCAGAAATAAGCAACCAGGTCTATGAAAACAAGACCAAAATAATTAAGTGACTATTATAGGCCACATGACCACTTTAAACTAACATACATCGGCTATTTGAAAATAGCCGATCTACAAGCTCACAACAAATAAAAAGCTACCAATATTTATAAGCAACTTTACAGAAAAACAAGTTTGCTTATATTAAGCAGACATGGCAACACCACGAAGCGTTTTTTTCAGACAAACGAGGTGTTTCCCTTTCAGCAATGCATGATGGGATAGGTGATAAAATGTCAGAAAGTGCCCTTTCAGTCCAGTTTTCTCAGCTCGTTGTATCTCTGCAAGGCATCTCTTTGCAAGGCATCACTCTATAAGACATGAGAAAACGAAAATGAAAAAAACCCAAATGACAGTCACTTTGACACGGTGGGTCACATATAGTGGGGCACCTGAGCAAGAGAGGAAATATAACAGATTCACCTCCCCGGGGTGGAACTGTATGAGACTTGGCAGGTCCCTCCTGCCAGTTGCTTTGAGGATTTACAACGAGACACACAATGGTCGCTCTGCCAGGTCTACCGTAACATCATTTGGAATATTATGTACCTTTTGTTCTCCGTTCTCCGTTCTCACCCCCCCCCCCCGCATCGCACTGATTGAAATGGACACTTTTTCTGATTGGCATTGCACTGACTGTAATGGACACTTTATTTGTTTTAGGATGGGATACGGTGAGACACTGTAACCTTGTGTTTGTTTTTCTGCATAGTCTAGTGTTTGTTTTTCCTGCATAGTGCATGACAGTTGTATAGGTATATACTATTGTATACTATGCATACGACAGTACTTTCATTCCTTACTCTTTACCTCTTTACCTGTAACTCTGTAACTCTTAACGGCTGTGCTGGGAACAATAAAGGTATCTATCTATCTACCTATCTGCTACAATCCCGTCTAGGGGAATTGTCACTTAAAGAGGTGGTGCCATATTTTTGCACTTTTTCTGTTTTTCATGTGTCTATGAGGTTGATAGAACTTCATTAAGCCCCCCGGTGGTGTTTTTATGGTGTTTTATGTCTTCTCTGACTATTTGGAGTTTCTTCCTGGAGTCTGAAACCTTGAGGGTCAAACGTGCCAATAGAGAAACAGCGCTTTAGTGACATCACAAAGCCATACCCTCCCCCTCATTATCATAACACAACAGGTGTGGGCATGAGGAGGAGGAGGGACTAGGACAGGTGGGTGGTGCTAAGGTGGTGGAAGAGGTGCTAAGGTGAGAACCAGGTATACTTAATGAACTGGAGGCGTGTCCACATAAAAACAACATTTTAACACTTACTGTACACTTTTTTATTTTTGAAAAAAATCCTTACATAATAATAATACCTTATGATCAGGTTTTGGGGTTGAAAAATATCATGGCACCCCATCTTTAAAGTTGGCAAGTGAAGTTTTGTCTTTATTATTGACCTTTTTTATTATTATTTTTTTGGGCGGTGAAACCGCCCCTATATGTGAGGTTTGGACATTTGCACCCCCCCAACCCTGCGCTGTGATTGGCCACCAGTGTACCCCCCTAACCCTGCACCGTGATTGGCCAATCACAGTCTATTCAGGACTGTGATTGGCTAGTGAAACATGACACATGTGCATAGCCCTATAGATAGGACTATGCACTTTAAAAAAAAACACATTTATGGGTTTTTTTAAGTTCAGGACTGGTTGTACATAACCTCACTCCGTCAAATGGAAGAAGCTTGCGACACACATTTTGTTTCACAGCGTACTTGCATCTGAGACTTCGGGCGCAGAATCGATGACAGACGGAGTTTCATTTTTTCAAGTTACTAGGCAGGTGATTGGATGATCCCGCCCCTAGCAGCCGCTGATTGGTTCGTATGCGCAGCGGTTCGGGCAGCTTTACTCTGTGAGCAATCCCAGACCCTCCTTCCTGAAACCAAATGCAATGCAATGCATGAGATTTCCGGAGGGAGGGGGTGTTTACCAGGCTAGGTTGTACAATGGTTGGTCCACAATATTACTTTTCTTTAAGTGAACTTCCATCACTGTGATGACCACTGTGACCACACCGCCCACTTCACACTGGGTGTGATTTTTTTTTCGTTTTACAATTAGTGAATTTCAAACAGAGCTTTACACAGAATGGATTGGTCTTTAACAAACAGAAGCAATAAATAAATAAAACAAGCTAAACCTATACTTACTGTTAAACCTCTAACTATCCTAACCTATGTCAAATACAAATTACAATCCTAATCTAATCTAACTGTTCTTATCTATATCAAAAAGGTTTTGTTTACACAAAGCTGGCACTGGTAGTTACAAACAAAGTCCACAACAGGGTTGTCATTGGAATCAATCAATAGGGCATAGCAGTGGCGGCCATTTTATGGTTCCACTCCAAAATAGTCAATGCATTTTCCCCATTGACATTTCCAAAAATATTTATATCAATTATTTTAAGCCTAGAATCAAGCCATCCAGGCTTTTTTGAAAACGGCAAAACAAAGGGTATTTATTAAACATAGTATAGTATATCATATAATTAAATATAAAATAAAACAAAATCACAGAAATAAATGTTTTATGGTCATGATTCACCAGGACCCCGGATGGCTTGATTCTAGGCTTAAATGAATTGAATATAAATATTTTTGGAAATGTCAATGGGAAAATGCATTGACTATTTTGGAGTGGAACCAGAAAATGGCCACCACTGCTATGCCCTATATGAAATCAAATAAGCGAAAACACGAAGATTTACACAGTCAATATGGTCAGTTAGTGGGTTCACAAACTCAAAAGAGGGGGTAAAGTATAGCTCAGACCTCTTGGACAGCGTGTAACATCACAGAAAGCTTGTCACACACTGCCGACGCACCCAGCTGCTGACAGCTCTTTAGTAGTAGGAGGCCTTCTAATATGATTGGTCCAGCTTGATGGAAGGCGTAACCAAACAGGTAGGTCTCCTCCCACGCAGGACCTGAGCTGAGATGAAGGTCAGTGTACCAAGCAATGTAACATTAAAGAATACAATAAATAGAACCCTTTTCATATCAACACAAATTATGTAACACTATCTATCAGTCTCCAGGAAGCCGGGAACTACTTACTCGTAGAAGCTTGTTCTTGTAGTGAATTATTATGATTTTCATGTTGCCATATTTGGAACCGTTTAAAAAAAGATACATATAAGCCACGCGAGGTATCAGTTTACCTCTATTTTATAATGGCTGAGAGGGTCAGCTGCGACTTGTGTCTACCTACGCCCCCATTATAAAATACACAGTAAACTGTGACCTCTAGTGGCTTATTGCTTTATTATATCACCTCCCTTTCCGATGATACGTTCGGACATCAGAAGGAGCATGTACTGGGCTTCAGGGACCAGCAGTCTCTAGACCACTGGTTCTCAACGTTGGGGCCGGGGAAACACCAGGGGGTCCAAACGGACCCTTGCAAGTCTGTAACATAGTGTAGAAATGGAACCAAACGAACCCTTACATGACTGTAATGCTGAGAGTGTATATTATGGAGTTACAGACCCTTACATGTCTGTCCAAATGAACCCTACAGCGGAGGTGCATGCGGACGGACAAGCGCATCGTGGGAGGTTCTTACTTTGGAGAATTTATAATCAACCTTGCGTCTATCTCTGTCTGTCTGTCCGTCCGTCCGTCCGTCTGTCATCATTGATGGCAATTCCAAGCTAGTAGAAACTACAGTCTTTCTCTATCTGGAAAGTTACCATGCTGATATAGAAGCTATTGTTCTTGCAGACATGGTGCCATCTTATAACGGCCATTAATGAGGACCAATTATATGATATATAATATGATACATGATATATAATATATTATATGAAAATGGGTGAAGTGATCCTTTAAAGCAACATGAATAAGCACACACATACATACTATTTGCTGGTTTGTATTCATGTGTATACACAGTTTGTACTTATGTACAATACAATATTATTTTCTTTTTTTTCCAGTTTCATCAATCATCTATTACTGTTTAACCAATAGCCTCGGGTGAAGCTGTTTATTGAATGATCATGGTGTAGTGACAGTGACACCAATTGCCAAACCACATATTAACAAAATGTTTTACTGCGTTTCTTAGATCAGGCTTTAGATTATAATCATAATATACTTAAGCCGTTCAGTGCGTCTGCTGTGCAGAGCAAGTGTGTCTATATTATCAATAGACACTGCGCAACAGAAAGGTGTCTGCTTGGGCACAGCAGGTGGAAAGCTCGTTGATACACAAACGTGTGAAATGTTAATAAAATATATAGTAGGATATACACATTCCTGCTTAGTCCTAGACGTGAAATCAGCAGTGGTGGAAAAAGTACTCAAATGTTTTACTTAAGTAAAAGTATAAATACTGCAATGTAGAAATACTCTGTTACAAGTAAAAGTCTGGAATACAAAACTTACTTGAGTAAAAGTACAAAAGTATTGGTATCAAAATATACTTAAAGTACAGAAGTAAAAGTATTCATTATGCAGAATGTCCCATTTCACAATATTTCAAATGTATAAAATGTATAAAAATCTTTTGAACATAGCAGATCTACAAGCTCACAATGCGTCGCATTGCGACGCATTGTGAGCTTGTAGATCTGCTATTTTCAAATGGCAAAAATGTATATAGGGCTAAAGTGGGTAATGTGTTATATATGTTTAATATGTTTTGTAATAATAATCAAAATCTACAAAGTAACTAGTAACTAAAGTTTTCAAATAATTGTAGTGGAGTAAAAGTACAACATTTTCCTCTGAGATGTAGTGGAGTAGAAGTAAAAGTACTGACAATTTGAAATACTCCAGTAAAGTCAAAATACCTCAAAATTGTACTTAAGTAAATGTACAGTATAGCCTATAGTACTCGTGTTGAGTTGAGAGCATGCACTCACAGATACAAATACAGCAGAGAGAAATAAAAGAAAGTTGATCTTTCTGGTTAAAGGGGAATTTTGGACTAAAGTTTTCTTACCTTTTCTATGACGTTATGGTATCTTAAGATGAATGGTACAGTAGAAAGATTTCATAACTCCACCCCTGAGCCGCCACAGCTTAAAAGGTGCGCGGATAGGCCTTAGGTTAGATCACATATTTTTAAAAAAAAACAGAAGTCTCGCTAGACGAGATTGAAATCTCGAGATTTCAATCTCGTCTAGCGAGACTTCTGTTTTTTTTTTTTTGTTTTTTTTTTGGGACAGTGTTCTGTCACTATGAACGTCAGATCTCACCAGAAAAAAAAAAGAAAAAAAGCTATTAAAATATGTGATCTAACCTAAGGCCTATCCGCGCACCTTTTAAGCTGTGGCGGCTCAGGGGTGGAGTTATGAAATTTTTCTACTGTACCATTCATCCTAAGATATCATAACGTCATAGAAAAGGTAAGAAAACTTTAGTCCAAAATTCTCCTTTAAGTGGGCTAGATATAACATCCTCTCAGGTGCAGTGGGTAAGCAAAAATACATTTGCACGCCAGAATACAATACATATAGCCTGCTGATAGTCTACACTCATTTTCGGATCAATGAACCCCCGGAAGAATGGGTATTTGTTTTCGAGACAACGGGCCATCAGAACTATGGGCCGTCGGTCTAATGGTACATTTTTCGAACTATCGTGATTTCAGAAAAATCGGCCTTCGGACCAATGGGCCGTCGGACTAATGGGCATGGCACCGGATTTGTGGTGGGCTATAATTCCTATAACTCCTATAAGCAACTCAAAGTGCTTTACAGAATAAAAACAAATACAATCAGAGTGCAACAGTGCACTTTAAAAAGAGATAGAGAATGAAATGGATACAATTAAAATAGATACAAATAAAGAAAATGCTAAAGATAAAGGGGCATTTATAACAAATACTCCCATGTTCGATACAAGAGATAATAAAGGTGACATTTAAAAGTACTGGAGTTTGACTACTTGGTCCTCCACTGGTGATGAGTATAAGGCAATTCCCCATCCTCCCACTAGAGGGAGACCTAGTCCCTGCCATGCTCCCTGGTCAGCAGCAACACGTGACAAGCAAACCATGAGCTCTAGAGCAGAGGTTCTCAAACTTTGGGGGTCCCCAACTTTGGAGGCGTCCCCAGATGATTTGCTTCATGTGCAACATTTTTCTCTCACTAAGCAGTAGACACAACCAACACACAGTATAAGTGTATACAGGGTATCTGCACATTTCTAAAGTGACAATTTAAGGACAATTTAAAAGACCTTTTTAGTACTAATGATAAAAAAACAAACATTACTGCGTCAAAGGTAATAAACAAATTGTATTATTAAAACAATTGTCAAACATTGGCTAAACCTAAATTGTCCAATATTACCTGAGAAAGGGGAACGGCTATTTTCACAATCTGTGGAACGAGTCAAACTAAATGTAATGCCGCCTCAACTCCTATAATTCCAAGAGCTTCTCCGGGTGGGGGGTCCCCAGTTCAAATATGATTATTTTGGGGTTTAGAAAGAGAGAAGAAGGAAAAAGGAGGGCGGACAGGGAGAGCAGCCGCAGGGAGAACAAATCTAACACTAAAGAAGCACGTCAAAGAGAACATAAAAACATCAACTTGTGTCTTCCTTATATCTCTGCTGTCCGGCAGAAACCAGCTAACTCTAAAAAAAAAATCAGGAAATTAAAAAACAAAGCAAAAAGTGGAGTTAGGAGGTTTTGTCCATCACTGATAAGAACAGCTGAATAGAGCGTCGCAGTTCCCGCCCACTTCCTGTTTTTTTTGGTGCCGGAAGAAAAAACTCAATGCATTTTTCCATTGACATTTCCAAAAATATTTATATCTATTAATTTAAGCCTCGAATCAAGCCATCATGACATGACATGAATCATGACCATAAAACGTTTTTTTCTGTGATTTTTTTTTATTTTATATTTAATTATATGATATACTATATTTAATAAATACCCTTTGTTTTGCCGTTTTCAACAAAAAAAAAATCACAGAAAAAAACGTTTTATGGTCATGATTCATGTCATGTCATGATGGCTTGATTCAAGGCTTAAATTAATAGATATAAATATTTTTGGAAATGTCAATGGAAAAATGCATTGAGTTTTTTCTTCCGGCACCAAAAAAAACAGGAAGTGGGCGGGAACTGCGACGCTCTATGGATCTGAATGGTAGCTAGAGAGAATGGAGTTAGTTGGTTTCTGCTAGACAGCAACAAGTATGCTGTTTGTTTCATTGTTTGCTACTATTCTTTCTTCTTTACCTATCAGGGGCGTGTGTATGCTTGTCAGTGGTGTAAAGTAACTAACTACATTTACTCAAGTACTGTACTTAAGTACAATTTTGAGGTACTGTTACTTTACTGGAGTATTTCCAATTGTCTATACTTTTACTTCTACTCCACTACATCTCAGAGGCAAATATTGTACTTTTACTCCACTACAATTATTTGAAAACTTTAGTTACTAGTTACTTTACAGATATAAATTATTACATTATAAAACATACATTAACCCCTTTAGCCCTATTTTATACCTAGGGCCGTTCTACAAGCTCACAACGTGTCGACGCGTTGTGAGCTTGTAGATCTGCTATTTTCAAACATTTTGGTACTTTTACTTTTGGTACTTTAAGTACATTTTGATACCAATACTTTTGTACTTTTACTCAAGTAAATTTTGAATTCCGCACTTTTACCTGTAACAGAGTACTTTTACATTGCAGTATTGATACTTTTACTTAAGTAAAACATTTTAGTACTTTTTCCACCACTGAAGTGTAGGTAAGCGTAGGTAAGCGTGCGTGCGTATGCTCCCGCATGCATGCATGCACGCAAGTATGGAGAGAGAAGAGGGGGGGGGGCGCTTAACAGAAGGACAAGCAGATGCTGGTGCGGAGGATGCCTGTGAGCGGAAAAGGATGCTGATGAGATTCACGCAGTGCGTGGCGTGTGGGGGAGGGGCAGGATTCAGGGAATACCTCACAACGGCGAGGACGTAGAGAGAGAGACGGAGAGGAAAAAACACACACGCACTCACAGCGGGAGAGAGTGATAAACGTGTGTTCCTATCTGGGTTATGCCTCTCTGCCTCTTTGTCTGTCTGTCTGTCTGTCTGTCTGTCTGTCTGTCTGTCTGTCTGTCTGTCTGTCTGTCTGTCTGTCTCACACGCACGCACGCACGCACGCACGCACGCACGCACGCACGCACGCACACACACACACACACACACAGACACACACACACACACACACACACACACACACACACACACACACACACACACACACACACACACACACACACACACACACACACACACACACACACACCACACACACACACTTAATGTATTGCTGGCCTCTGATAGTAGTAGCATTAAAGCTATTAATAACACACTGTAGTGTTTGTTTGTGTGTGTGTGCGTGCGTGCGTGCACACATTAAATCCTCTCATATATTCACTGACACACGCAGAGACACAGGAGTCGGTGAGTTCAGCAAAAGGAAGAGGATAGACCACCTTCTCTGACTATTATATTATTATATTTAGGTGCACACAGGCCTCCACAACCACCTCTAGCGATGCGATATCAGAGAGCTGACTTTTAGCCGGCATCAACTCACGGGACTCCTGAATCGCTGCCCTCCACACCCTCCTATCCATGCGTCAGGGTCTTGAGCTCTGCAGTGTTGTCAGCTCCGCTGTCGTACCGCAGTGTGTCTACCTAGGTGGTGCACCTCTTTCCCTTCCTAGCCGATCCTTGGGTTGGCTCCCACAGTGTCCGTTTTTTTAATCTCCTCAGTGATTAGCAACCATCAGGGGATCAATCATACTGGAGAAAAATATTCTGTGGCTACTTGAAAAGGTAACACAATCGTTAAAAACCCTGGCAGAGGCTACAGACTGCTCTAGAAAAACTCTGGCAGTCAATGTGTTAACTGTCAATACTCTTGTTCTCTTGGCATTGAGCTTGAGGCAGATCTTACTGCACTCCTTTTCTACTCTCAGTGGTAGTTCTCTTCCTTTCTCTGCTGTATCCGAGACCAGGGCAGAGTCATCTGTAAGGCTGAGGTTGGTAATCATGATGGGGTGTAGGCCTACTCTTTGCCTAGACTTCCTTGGTACCAGCGTGAACCCCAGTAACTCCTCCTTGCCATTGACTGCAAGTGTCAGGGCATAGTCCATCACTACAATAGGACACCCGCAAGGATCTCAAAGTCTTTAGTGTCACCATCGTGGGTCTGAACTTTGGCTCGAGTCCGGCTATAGCTTGGCTCTATCACGATAGAAGATATATATATATATATATATAAAATTATATATATATCTGAACCATCTTCTCAGGAACTCCGTAGGCCCGGAGAACGTTCATGAGTTTCCCCCCCGGTGGATGGTGTCAAAGGTGTTTTTGGAAGTCGATGAAGGTGATCACCGCTGACAAGTTCCGACTCCTTCCAGCATCCTCCTCAGAGCCACGATCTGCCCGCTCAGGGCCAAAGACATTCTGAGTACGTTTCTGAGTGTGTTTCTCAGCACAGGGCAGTGTTGATTTCGTCGACTAAAACTATGACGGAAAATGTTCGTCGACTACCTTTTGTTCACTGACAAAAACGAAATAAAAGCTAAATAAAAACTAAGCTCTGGTGACTAAAGCTAATAATAATCGTTATTTCGTCAACAAATAAAAACTAGACTGAAATGTTAGTGAGGGACTAGTGGAGAAGAGATCCAGTAGAACTAAAAGTCAAGTCATTTTATGTTTGGTTGCGCTCGGGTGTTGCGCTCTGAAAATAGCAGATCTACAAGCTCACAACGCGACGCGCTGCGACGCGTTGTGAGCTTGTAGATCGGCTATTTTCAGCATGCAACCAAGTGTAAAATCAGCCATTGCGACGCCATCAAGGCACCGCCAACATACATTGTAGTCGACTAAATCAACTGTAATCGACTAAAACTAGACAAACAGTAAAACATTTCAGGTGACTGAAATATGACAAGAATTAAATGGAATTTGATTCAAAAGACTATGACTGAAACTTGATAAAAATTTGCTGTCAAAATCAACACTGGCATGCCACCATAGGTGTCGTGAGATCACAAGCCGTTTAGTTTTTTACTATTTGTCATACAATGAAGTACGTAGGCCATTACATCGCTAAGAGAGAGAGAGAGAGAGAGAGAGAGAGAGAGAGAGAGAGAGAGAGAGAGAGAGAGAGAGAGAGAGAGAGAGAATTCAAAATTGACTTGAGTAAAAGTACAAAAGTACGAAAAATGTTTGAAAATAGCAGATCTACAAGCTCACAACACATTGCGATGCGACGCGTTGTGAGCTTGTAGATCTGCTATTTTCAAATATCCTAGGAATAAAATACGGCTAAAGTGGTTATGTTGATATTTTATAACGTAATCATTTATCTGCAAAGTAACTAGAAACTAAAGTTTTCAAATAATTGTAGTGGAGTAAAAGTACAACATTTGCCTCTGAGATGTAGTGGAGTAGAAGTAAAAGTATTGGAAATTGGAAATACTCAAGTAAAGTACAATTACCTCAAAATTGTACTTAAGTACAGTATTTAAGTAGATGTACTTAGTTACTTTCCACCACTGCAAGAGAGCACATGCAAGAGAACCCCTGAGGAGGCATGGGGGGGGGGCAGAAGGTGCCGTTAATCAAACCTCTAATTAGTGAAGAGAACAGATCTGCAAATGATTCACTGAATGGAGGACGGGGAGGGGGGGGGGGGGGGGTCTGCAGCCCGACTATAACGTTGGGGGATATACGTGTAGGTCTGAGGAGTCTCATCTTGTCAGATGTAAGAATCTAGATGGGGGGCTCCCCTCTGGAGCCCCCCATCTAGATGGTGCCCTCTTCCTCTAGAACATCTAAGTGAAGGCCGAAGTGTCATCAAGGGTCTCGCCAATCCGACGTCTCGCTGGAACGTCCTGCGGTGCCTCTGGCAAAGTACTATACGAATATCCACGCCAGTGGTGGAAAGTAACTAAGTACATTTACTTAAGCACTGTACTTAAATAACATTTTGAGGTATTTGTACTTTACTCAAGTATTTCCGATTTCCAATACTTTTACTTCTACTCCGCTACATCTCAGAGGCAAATATTGTACTTTTACTCCACACCGTACGTAAAAAAGTGACTAGTAACTAGTAACTAGTAACTAAAGTCAATACCACAACGTAAAAATACTCTGTGTACAAGTGTGGTATTCTATAATTCTAAAATTGTACTTGAGGCAAAAAGTATTGGCATCAAAGCATACTTAAAGTATCAAAACTAAAAATCTAAATCATAGTAAGTAGCCCAAGTATAAAATAGGGTTAAAAATGTGGTTTTGTAACAAAGTAACTAGTAAATAAAGTTTTCAAATAATTATAGTGGAGAAAAAAGTACAATATTTGCCTCTGAGATGTAGTGGAGAAATGGGCTCTTAAGTATCAAAGAAATGGAAGAAATCAAGCAAGTGTAGTGAGTGTACCTTTAATGTACTTAGTTACATTTCACCGCACATAGTTACACATGAGAACATTGCTCAAACTATTGATGCAAAAAACACACTTACACTCGCGCACACGCGCACACTCACACTCACACTCACACTCACACACACACACACACACACACACACGCACACAGTGAGTCGAGCTTGCAGTTATAGGGAGGAATTGCACCATAATTATGCCTAAGGTATAGAGGTGATTAATTTTTTAATGGATTCAATGTTTTATTCATGCTCCAGTCTAGATATATATAGAGGAGCAGACACAAGGCCAGCGCCACAGAATACCAAACTGAAGCTATAGCTGCTAGCCAGTGGTGATACAGTATGTGTCTGGTGCCTTTTCCCCCCGGGTAGTGTTACACCAAACATTAAGTACTATTATATACTATGTTATCACACTAGTTCATTTTGATAAATTAACCCATTGAGACCGGGAGACTGTGTCATTTTTAGATCTCTTTGGCTATTCAAAAAAAATAGCAGATCTACAAGCTCATAGCGCGGCACCGAGTGCCGCGCTATGAGCTTGTAGATCTGCTATTTTTTTTGAAAAATCTTGAACATTTGTGCAAATCTTTGAATATATATTTTGGTGCGGGTGCGGTGCCGCGCTATGAGCTTGTATATCTGCTATTTTTGATACTTAATGGGTTAATCCATTAAAACCAGGAAAGCATCTGTGTCATTTTAGATTTGAGCTATCTACTATATATAGCCTAATAGCTTATAGCAAGTTTTTCAGAAAACTCTTAGGATTTAGAACTAGTGGTTCTAGTAGATCTACAAGCTCACAGCGCGTCACTTGGTGCCACGCTTGTACATCTGATATTTTTTGGGGAAAAAAAATTATAGTCTTTGAAGGTTTTTTTTGTTGAATAATTTTGGTTCTTTTTTTTTTACACAAATCGTCTCTTCTGGGGGTCCCTGGCACAAAACGTTTTCAGATGGGGGGGTCCGCGGTCAAACACATATCAATTTTGGGGGTCCTTGGCACGAAACAGTTTGAGAACCGCTGATTTAGAAGGTATTTGTAGAGTGGGCCTCTGGTGGGTTCTTTTGTTTGCATTCAGGCCCTTAGTGGTGATTCTTTGTGAACGACAGACATAACTAATAGCATCTCTCAGGGCTTAACCTGCCTGCTGGGCAACAGAACATTCTAGAAGGTGCTCCGTCACCTCAAATGCACACACAATACAATACATTTTTATTTTAGCCTATTTATTATGAATTCAACTTTCACAGACATTTTCCCCTCACTCAATGTCCCTTCCTGCAATGGAAAAGGAACGTGGATGAAATGAAACCGAGTTAAGTTCATAAATCGCCACAATTTAAACACTTTATTACTCGCTGTTAGATTGTTAGATGGTTGAGAGAGAGAGAAAGAGAGAGAGAGAGAGAGAGAGAGAGACACTTTCCAAGTTTGATGTCAGTAAATAAACAGTTAGTCTCTCTGTAGTTTGTCTGTGTTGTTAACCGAGCTTGGCAGTGCATATCTGATGGCTTCTACACCTTTTTGTACTTATAGACCCCTTAACAGACAACGTCACACTGATAAAAAACAGTATGCGCGCAACCAGTATGCGCTCAATGAAACCCATTCTGTCAGGTCTCGCTAGGACGCGCCTCACTAGCCAACACACAAGAGGGGGTTGAAACCAGCAGCACCCCGAAACAACAGGTTGAGAATTGATTGCGTGAAACAATCACCTGTGCATCCAGTCTCAATGTTAGTAAACAAATAATTGGTCTATAGGCTAATAATAAAAGAATGCTGCTGTATTATGATCCATATCCAAATGTCTTCTGTTATGTCCAATAACAACAGACACAACCTTGTTATGTTTTTTTGTACTCCCATTTGTTTTGCTTAAATGAAAAAAATGAAATGAGAGGGAGAGAGAGAGAGAGAGAGAGAGAGAGAGAGAGATAGACAGAGAGAGAGAGAGAGAGAGAGAGAGAGAGAGAGAGAGAGAGAGAGAGAGAGAGAGAGAGAGAGACAGACAGAGAGAGAGACAGACAGACAGACAGACAGACAGACAGACAGACAGACAGACAGACAGACAGACAGACAGACAGACAGACAGACATGGACCTGTTTCTGCGGGAATTTACTGGGGCACAGGCCCTATGCACAGGCCTGGTGGGGGACATATCCGGCGGAGGCACCACATATGTATAGCCTACAACCGGAACTGACGCCCACCCTCCGCTGGAAACTTGTGGATAATGTCCTTGAAATGCATTTTACGCACACATTTTTCCTTCACACGGTCCTCCATACTGACAGGCGCTGGCGTCGTGATGTTAGAGCTGACGCTCATTGGAAACTTTGTTCCTGCTGCAGCGATTCCCAACCTGTGGGGCGCGGCCCACTAGTGGGCGTTGGGACGATATTCGGTTCTTAAGTCTGACGTCATTTTGTAGTCCGACGTCACGTCCGGGTCCAATAGGCACCAGCGCCGTCCACTCTTCATTGTAAACAAACATGTTGGAACCCATAAATCTTTTTACAATAACCTCCTTTTTCAGAAATGAACCATTGAGGGTTAATAAGGGTCTTAATGCTAATATCATAGACAGTAAAAAGTAGACTAATATATATATTTATATTTGTATTTATTTATTATTATTATTAATGTAGCAGGGCGGTATGGATAATTATATAATATAGCCAACTACGCCACCTGGGGAGTTGCACCCCAGGAAATATTTATAATATAAACCAAACACCTGAACATCTATTACTCCTCACACAAGTTCGTGGTACATAAATGATAAAAGGCAGAAACAGTGTTTTAGATCAATGTACAAAAAGCTTTATTTGTAAATATAGTACAGAGTAAACTCATCAATAATAAAATAGCAGAAACGTTTAATATGCTAAAATCCAGTGGGGCAATGCACATAATAATAATAGTAATAAAACCTATAGGACCAGTGCTGGGGGATAAGGGGGAGGCAGAGCAGGCCGGCTGACCCAGAGGAAGGGTTCCCCGATATGGCACAGCAAAACAACTTCAAACTATAAACACAGCAAAGCAAAAGGGGGAAGGAGGATTACCACAACCCACTGGGCAGCCTCCACCTGCTCCCTCACGCCAAAGGGTCCCCAGCCACAGGCCTGCAAGATAGGAGATCAAGCTTTAAGTGGTGCCAAGAACATAAGAATTAATCAATTAGTACCAGATATATATATCTATCTATTACAATTGGTAGTATATATATATCTATTATAGAGGATATATATGTATATATAGATAGGTATAGTTATACTAGAGTGCCGTCTGTAGGCCGTATTTGTAGGGAATAAACAAAGTAAACCACAAAATAAACAATACTAAATAAACAAATAACCAAATAAGAAATAAACAATAAACAACAAAATAGACAACACTAAATAACAAGACAAAAGCAATAATAAGCAAATAAACAGAATGAGCAATGACGCTAAATAATAAACAACTAAACAATAAGGCTGGCTGAGAGCCTGAGTGGGGACATTTGCGTCAGGAAATAATGCTCTAAACCCATATGAGGGTGTACGCTCAGCTGAGCCAGTTGGTCCACGCCGTTTAGGAACGGGGAGAGGAGAACCTCAGCGAGGAGCGTCAATATGAAGGGTTTGTAATACAGACGTGGGTGAGTCAAAAGCAGCAGAGCAGCAGGTGGTATCACAGTGCCTGAAACGATAAGTGGCCGTGTCATTCTACCAATTTATAATACTAATGTTCATTAAGACAGGAGCAGAGAGACACACAGTGACATACCGCTATGCAGCAAAGGCGGAAGCCATGATGGCCCGCTTGCAGCGGCGGACACCGGTAGGGATAACTGTAGCAATAGTAAAGGCCATGATTATTATAGTGCCGCTATGACATAGAATTAATTGGTTATAATGTGGAGAGGAAGGACCACCAACGTACCCGTTGTGCAGCGTGAAGCCAACACCGGACTGGGCGTAAAACGCCGACGAGGTGGATAAACACACCGAGGCTACAAATGACAAACGGTCATGGTCAAGTTCACGACCATGCGCCACACAGTATAAGACAGTTGCATAAACAGCAAGACGGAGAGACATACCTGCGCTGGTGCGCGATGCAGATACAGACAGGCGAGCCCAACAGGCCAGCCTGAACAAATAGTGGACCGGTGTGGAGACAGACAGACAGCTAACTGAGTTTGAGGGTGCGTTGCCTTAATACTGTTGTCAATCAGCCCACTGATGAGTGGGCGGAGGATGGCAGCGTGGGAACCCACGCCCATACTGCTACATTAACATTATAATATATATTTTTTATATTTATTTATATTTATATATAGATGTAAATTAAAAAAACGATTTCCTCTTCTTTTTGTCGTTGCCAGGAAAGCGGTAGAATGACACTTTAGTCGTTATTTTAGTCTCAGATCTGTTAAAACAGCGAGGGACACATATTGGGAAAATACACACTGGGACCCGGAAGTTATTCTAGCGGGGCACAACGTCACGTCTGAACAACCGAATTGAAGTGTTGGCAAAAAATAAGTACACTCACACACGCATTGCATATGCTCACGCACACGCGCGCATGCACGCACGCATCCATGCAGTCAGACTTGCACACTGTCACAATTCAGCACACGCTCAGTCTCGCATGCACACAATTCAATTCAATTTCAATTCAATACAAAGGGCTTTATTGGCATGAGAAAACATACGTTTACATTGCCAAAGCAGAAAGCACAATACAACAATACAGCAATACAATCAAAACAAAAAATATGTACATTTGAAAGTCAGAATCTTCAATAGATCAATTTCTATGTACCAAGATCACTGGGTGCAGGTATAGTGCCGGAATATACACAATGATTAGTCTTTAGGGTGGTTGTGTTCCGTTTGATATCCTTTTCCTATCACAGCAACTCACGAATCTTGCTGCTGTGTTTGCACATTGTTGTACTTCGCCCAGCAGATATGGGAGTTTTTTGTCATTGGTCATGTTTTCAAAATCTCCGTGTGTGGTTGTAATCTGTGGGAAGTATGTGTCTCTGATGTCTTGGTACAATGGACAGACGGTTAGGAAGTGTAGCTCGGTTTCCACTTCATTTTGTGTGCAGTGGGTGCATAGTCTGTCTTCTCTCGGGATACAGGTCTGCCTGTGACAACCTTTCTCGATCGCAAGACTGTGCTCACTGAGTCTGTACCTGGTTAAGATTTTTCTTTGTTTTCGGTCAGTCACGGTGCTCAGGTATTCTGCCACTGCGTATTCTCTGTTTAGGGCCAGATAGCATTCTAGTTTACTCTGCTTTTGTGTTGCTTCTTTCCAGTGTGTCAGGTAGTTTTCCTTTTGCTGTTTTATAATTTGGTTTAGTCCAATGGGTTTTCTATCTCGTGGCTCTGTTTGTGTTTGTGCCCGGAGTTCCAGGGCCAGCACACACACACACACACGCACATACGCACGCAGCCACGCACACGTGCATACACATTTGTGCCACAGCTGTTATCCATTTGGTCTTTACAGGTTTTCTCCCTAAAAAATTGATCAGACGACTGCATTTGACTCTGCTGCTCTGGTCCTTACTATATACCAAGAAAGTGAAGCAGTATCCCTCCAGTTCTTATACACTGGCTCCCTGTGTGTCAAAGAATTGATTTCAAAATATACTGTTGAGCTTTGTATGGTCTATACTAGGGCCATACTAGGTTTCCCAAACAGTAGCCTCGGAAACCCAGGCTTTTTTTTTTGTTACAAAAGAAAAAAAGCCTGGGGGAGCGATGCAAGAACGATGGTCTTGGACCTTGTTATCTCCTAACCAATCAGAGTGCAGAGGGGCGTCGCTCTAAATTTGGTGACGTCAGCGTGCTCCGTGCACAGGCCGAGGGGGGGAGGGGAGGGGAGGCGGGGACATAGATTGGTGAAGCAATAGGAAGCCACGCACAAATCCAGGCGGCTGTGTTTGGGTCCGCCCTTCAAGACCATGGATTGAGCTCGTAGCCTCAGGCTACCCAAACAGTGGGTCAGGAGTCTCTGGGCCCATGTTTGGGTCGCGAGTAAATAGCCTATGCCCTTTTTTTTGTTTCCTAAAAAATATACAGTTTATTATTTAAAAATAATTTTAAGAAGTTTAAACAAAAAGTACTGTCATCAATTAAAAACAATTCCAACATAATTATTTAAAGAATATTTCATGAATAAAAAGAAAAAAAAAAGAAAAACAAGTTTAAGAAGTAGTGAAAATAGCAGATCTGCAAGCTCACAACACAGTGCGAAGCAACGCGTTGTGGGACAAACTCTCAGAAAACTGCAGGCCCTGCTGCAACTCTCAGTTCTTTTACGATGAGATTATTTTAAGGAGATAGATATTTAACTTTGATTTATTCATTATTCATGTTTACTGAATTCAAATGTACTTTTATAATGTGTTCCTTTGCTTATTGACATTGAATTGCCTTGTTGTTGAAATGTGCTATAGAAATGAACTTGCTTTTTGTTTGCCTGCCTTGGTTGGCCTCGCTGAGGAGCAAAGACACAGAACAGAAATGCACATGTTTTGGAATGTGTTCTGTAGTCTTGCAGACAGTGGTGTAAAGTAACTAAGTACATTTACTCAAGTACTGTACTTAAGTATAAGTTTGAGGTATTTGTACTTTACTTGACTATTTCCAATTTCCAAAACTTTTACTTCCAAACATTGTATTTTTACTGCAATTTTACTTGCAACCACAATTATTCGAAAATTTTAGTTATATACTTTTGATTTAGATTATTATTACAAAACATACAGTAACTACTTCAGCCCTACATACGTTTTGCCGTTTGTAAATAGACGATCTACAAGCGCACAATGTGTGGCGATGCGACACATTGTGAGCTTGTAGATCTGCTATTTTCAAAAGATTTTTATACATTTGAAAAGTTGTGAAATGGGACCTTCTGCAGTGAATTAACCTCTTAAACCCTCCAGACTGGACATGAGTTGTCTCTGTATAATACTTGGCCGTCTACTACACATAAACTCTTCACCAAAAATAACCGATCTACAAGCTCACAACGCTCACGTTGTGAGCTTGTAGATCGCCTATTTTTTGGTTAATGTTCCCCCTGAATATGGATGCTGGGGTTCAAGTGGTTAAATCCGTTTGTGTCATTATCATTTGCTAAACATAATCATAACAAGCATGTTATTATCACAGAGGCAAATTGGTGCGCCACAAGTCACTGAAGTGCTTACAATCTATGCTATGCATGACACCAATATTTTAGCAACCATAACGATTTCGGTTAAGATTGCGGGTGAATCTTGTTGCTAAATGCTGGCAAACATGTTATAAGATATTGCTTAATGGGTATGGGGTAATATCAAGAGCAATATGCAATGAATGTCAAGAATTGGGTAATTATTCACATCTCATGACCTTGTGTGATTTATTTTTGAATGGTGTGGTTTTTAACCTTGTTGCACAAACTGTTCAGTTGACTTTGACATCTCTATTATATACAAACATACCGTCCACACATAAGCTCCTAGCCTGGTATCCAGCCTGCTTCGCTACGTTCGGCGGACTTTTTTTTCTCTCTTCGCTTCTCAGTCTGGAGAGCACCCTAGCTATTGACTCGTTTTGCAGAACTACACTGGAACTACATTATGTTACGTTGGGCAACGTCGTTGCTGATTGGATGTTGTTCAAACGAATGACAAATCACAACGATCACACTGTTTTTTTTGTCCCGCCCCGCACCACAGACCAATCAGAAGCCACGGTTCGATTCCTACCTTATGCCATGTCCCGCCTCCCTTGGAGATAGGAGGCTTTCCAGACTGAGAAGCGAAGAGAGAAAAAAAAGTCCGCCGAACGTAGCGAAGCAGGCTGGATACCAGGCTAATAAGCTCCACCATTATCAAAAGGATACAAAAAACCTCAATAACGCTCATGCTTATTTCCATTTTGTTCCTTAAAGGGATAGGGATAGTAATCTATCGATTAGTCACCCCATGGAGACTTATTATATTTTTATTGTTTTTGTCTCATTCCTAAGCCAATAATTTGTTGACCAGCGGACCGGTAGGCAGCGGTTCCGGTAGGAGACAAAAAGGAGACTCTTTGTGTCCCCTACCGAAACCGCTGCCGGTCATGAAATTATTGGCTTAGGAATTAAACAAAAAGGGGAAAAAAAATCCATGAATTCAAGTCTCCATGGGGTGACTAATCAATAGAAAAAAAGTATTTTGGGGGGTGAACTATCTCTTTAAAAGATGTATGTGAGGACAACCACAGTCACAAGCTTGAACGTGTGTGCGTGTGTGCGTGTGTGTGTGTGTGTGTGTGTGTGTGTGTGTGTGTGTGTGTGTGTGTGTGTGTGTGTGTGTGTGTGTGTGTGTGTGTGTGTGTGTGTGTGATCAAGTGCAAGTGAGTGTGCCGGGGTGCACATAGAGAAGTCTCAGTGGGAGCTGCGTGGGTGTGCCTCACCACGCCAGGGGAGAGGGAAGACGAGGAAAAAGACCACAATACAATACATCACATTTAAATCAACATAAAAAAAGCATCAGAGATGCACCAGGAGCAAGCCAACTGAACAAAAACGTAGTTGAACCCAGCTTCGACTCCTTCTGATCCAGCTCTTCGCCCAGAATTTTAATGAAACCAGAAAAGTGTGCTCCTCGGAGCACAGGTCTCCGCCAGGCCGGGTTACCTACCCAGGATCTGAAAAATCAAACTCATACATCTTGATCACATTACCCCAGAGATAATGTGTACCGTCTTTTTTTTCTTCTTTTTCTTCCTTGGCCTAGTGGGAATGAGCATGCCAAGTTTCATGGTAATCGGACGCTGCGTTCATGATTTAAGGTATTTCGTTCAAAACGGGCCACTCTTTGGAAGCCATCTTAACCAATCAGTATAGCATAATTATGAAACATCGGACAGATCCGTCTTGATCACTTGACTATAGAGATAATGTGTACCGATTTGCGTGATCTTTGGACAAAACCTGTGGGAGTAATATCACAAAAAATGTGTCTTGTAAAAAACGCCTCCTGGTGGCGCTATATAACAGGAAGTGTGTGCACAGTTTCATACCGATCTGTCCAACTGTGCCGGACACACACACACAAACACACACACACACACACACACACACACACACACACACACACACACACACACACACACACACACACACACACACACACACACACACACACACACACACACACACGCCTTCGGCATGGCGGAGACAACAAAAGAACTATCGACAGGTTAAGTATTCCAGGACACAGCCCCTGAGTACAGGAATGAGTTTTGCACACTATTAGTCTTGAACTTGGAAGGAACCTCAGGGAGCTCCCTCTTGTGACGTGACCATGCCAAATACTTTGGCACTGCATAATGAACAAGCATAGTCAAAATGACACAGTACTAGGCCTAGGGCCCCTGACAAAACTCTAACGCTGTCCTATTTATAAAAGTAGGAATCCTGGCAAGGAATCTCACTCTCTGATTAACTTTTGAGATCAAACCTTGGGCCTTAATCTCTCCCGTTAGCCTACTGTCCGAGATACATCCTGAAAATAGCTAACGTCTAAGCTCACAACGACACTTCGCAATGGGGCATGTTGTCAGCTTGTAGATCAGCAATTTGTTTTGTGAATGTTTGACCCAGAATAGGGATGCTAGGGTTCAAGCATTTTTTTTGCAACTGTCGTGCCTGCAACATCCGTAGCCATGCTATAATCATGATATATCACACCATTGAGTATTGTTTATATCTGTCTATCTTTTCACAATGAAACATTTTGGTCTCTCATGGTATCAGTAATCCACTGATCTTGACCACTGTCTTTATCCTGCTTTATTGCTTTATTGTCTCATCACAAGTTTAAGAACAAGATATTCCTGATATGAGTGAAATACCTATATACCTATATACATATATATACATATCGTTGCATATCGTTGCTGTCGGGCAGAAACCTCTTATCTCCTTATTTTAACTTTTTGTGTTTTTTTCTTAAATGAATACCCTACTTGATCATACTACAGCCGTCACAAGTAGCAGATCTACAAGCTCGAAACGCAGCTCGAAACGCGGCGCGAAGCGACATGTTTTGAGCTTGCCAGATCTGCTACTTTTCATACTTTTAAATTTGAATCCTGAAAAGAGACAGTTTTGGACATAATGAGGTTTCCACCTGACAGAGATGATATGGGTCGGTTAAAACAGCAGTTAAATAAAAAACCAAACTTTCCCGCTTGTTTCACCATTTGAACAATTCCCCCCACATATTGCTGTTAACTAGGCCACTCCCATTGCAACGTTGCTGTTAACTAGGCCACTCCCATTGCAACGCCCCCTTTTAGGTAATTAGCATGAACACACCCACACACCTTCATATTCACATACCTTTTTTTTTTTAATATATATTTTTGGGGGCTTTTATGCCTTTATTTGGACAGGACAGTTGGCTGACAGGAAATGGGGAGAGAGATGGGGGGGGGAGACATACAGCAAAGGTCGTCGGGGCCGGGAGTCGAACCTGCGACACGCTGTCATGCTGGATTACCAGCTTATGTGGTATGTGCCTGGACCGCTAGGCCAGCGTACGCCCCCATATTCATAAAACTAGGAAGATTGGACCAACCGCTGGTGGCCATTTTGAAAAATGTCTGCCACGACCACCAGGGTGCGAATTTCTGATGTCCCAATATCCAGATTTGTTCCCAATAGATCAATCAACACTTCTGCCAGATGTGGCGCTTTCATCGCAAAAAATTAACGATTATAGATTATAGGCTGATATGTCGTGCTTTGCCGCCCCACTAAATAACCATTTTTGGTTCTAGAAAGAACCCCTAACCACTTTAAACCCTATATACTTCATCAACCAGTGTCTCCCAGGGATCTATACTTGCAGGTCTGCTCCTTTTTCCCCTCTACACCAAATCTCTATATCAGAAATAGCAGATCTACCTTGGCACTGGGTGAAAAAAAAAAGGGTTACAAAAATCGCATGCAAATCAGGACGCTATAGGTCTTAAGCGGTTAAAGGTGCCACAAAGAACCATCACAAAGGTTATGTGGAACCATTATGAGGAACATGAAGAACCATTCACTAAATAAAGTGCATCTTTAGGTGATGGTTCTTCGTGGAACCATATATAGCCTTTTAAAGAATCATTTAAAAAAAACAGATACCTGCTTCCTTTGCCTGCTCATCTGTTTAACACACATTTACTGCTGATGCAAAATGCTGCGAATCCCCCCCCCCCCCCCCCCCCACCACCATCTCCAGCTGGACTCTATCTGACAGATTTATTAGGCGGCCATTTGTGGCTGCATGGTCCACTGTCTATCAGTGACTGACACACTGTCATCTGTGAAACCTGAGACTAATGGCCGTCATAAAGCCAGAGAGAGAGAGAGAGAGAGAGAGAGAGAGAGAGAGAGAGAGAGAGAGAGAGAGAGAGAGAGAGAGAGAGAGGGGGGGGGGGGGGGGGGTTGTTGGGCAGCTATACAGTAAAGTGACATCCAGTAAGCTGGACTGACAGGGTCTATCAGAGAGAGAGATGTCACATGGTTGGTTGATTGATTTGATTGTTTCATGGATGTTGGAGGGTGAGGGTCCATGGAATGTGGTGAAGAATTATACACATTTTATATTATATTATTTTATATCTATCTATCTATCTATCTATCTATCTATCTATCTATCTATCTATCTATCTATCTATCTATCTGTCTGTCTGTCTGTCTGTCTGTCTGTCTGTCTGTCTGTCTGTCTGTCTGTCTGTCTGTCTGTCTGTCTGTCTATCATCCATCCACCCCCCCCTCTCTCTCTCTCTCTCTCTCTCTCTCTCTCTCTCTCTCTCTCTCTCTCTCTATCTATCTATCTATCTACGGTAACGGTATCTATCTATCTATCTTTGGTGTGCGTGCGTGGCGTGTGAGTTTGTGTGCGCGTGAGTGTGGGTTTTCTCACGACCTCTCCTCTATTAGGATCATTGGACCTCACTGGGCGGGGCTTAGCTGCCACCGCCTCAGTGGGCGGTGACGACCAGCACGAGCCAAGGCAGCAGCTCGTCCAATCACGCGTAGTTAACGGGCCGAGGGGCAGTGTTGCCATGTCCGCTTATTATAAGCGACGTTGGGCTTGTTTTTCTGTAAAGTTGCTTGTAAATATTGCCAGTTGTGGTTTGTGGTTTTCTGGGGCTTGTTTCTAAAGTGTAGGCCTAGTTGTTTATTTGGGCTTGTTTCTAAAGTGTAGTTGTTTACTTGGGCGTGTTTACTAAAGTGTAGTTGTTTATTTGGGCTTGTTTCTAAAGTGTAGTTGTTTATTTGGGCTTGTTTCTAAAGTGTAGTTGTTTATTTGGGCTTGTTTCTAAAGTGTAGTTGCTTATTCAGGCTTGTTTCATAATGCCATAATATTCCAAAAAATCCCCAAAAAAGGAGGGGGGGGGGAGATGTCACATCATCGTGTTGTGAGCTTGTAGATCTGCTATTTTCAAATAGCTGGCGTAATAGAGCACCGAAGTCTGACGTAATTTACACATCCTACCTGGTTCGTGGTTTTCCACCCCCGTTCTGAATCCCCATAGACGTGTTTAATATCGCGTCAAATAAGAACTGTGTTCCAAAAATAAACTAATGATCCCGGCGGTTTGACTCTTATGGATATGAAGCATCAACTGACGGTGAGAAAACACTAATGTTACTTCCGCCGAATTAGCTACATTTTCGCCAGAAACAGACTGTATCAAATATAAGTGACTGACTATCATAAACGATACAGAACCTCCTCCCTGACAATATCGCCGAGACAGTTTGTTTATTTTTGGACCACAATTCTTATATGAGACGATTCTAAGATGACCCAATGTTATTCTCCATAGAGAAATTACCTTACGAACCAGGGGATGAACGAGTGACGTCAGGACTACTGTACTCTATACACAGTATACTTATTATATTGGCTAATAACGTAATTAATTAATTTGATAATAATTTAATACATTAATACATACAAATATAATAATAATGCTAATTTATTTAATAATACATAAAAAGAAACGGTACAAAAAAAAAATATATACAAATAAAATCTATTTATTTAATAACAAATAGGCCAACAATTTAGCCTGATAGTCGCTTTTTTTGGGGGCTTGTTTTCCCAGACCTGGGTTGCTCGTCTCTCTCAAAAACCTGGCAACGCCCGGGGGGCGGGGCCTCCACCGGAAGCTCCCAGCGGCTGATCAGTCAGTTCTTCTTGTCATTCGGCCGAGAGACACAGAGCAGCACGTATATACATATAGAGAGAGAGAAATAGCCATTTAAACACGTAAATACACCGATCCGAACCGCATCCGCGATGAAACCCGTCGAATGAGGCTCGACCCAGAGGATCCCGACGCTTTGAACGCGCTGCCAACGTCGATTTAAACCGTAATCTTCAGGGGAAAGAAAAAAAAAGGGTAGAGAGACGTAGAGGATCCACCAGGAGAGAGAGAGAGAGAGAGCTGTGTCATTGAGCCACAGAGCAAGCAGGACACGTCAGAAGAAACTGAACCCCCCCCCCCCCCACCACCCCACCAGAACCCCCGATTTATAGATCCAACAGAACCTCTAGATCTGTAGAACCACCCCGACGCGGATTCACACACACGATCCTAACCAACGATAGCCATCGAATCGCCGGGGAGAGGGGGGAATCGAACCAAATCAAGGTGAAATATGGATCTATTTTTTTTATTACTTTTTTATTATTACATTCATTTATTTTTTTATTGTATTTTATTGTATTTTATTATTTTTTGTTATTACTATTATTATTATTTTGTATTTTTTTAATTGAATTTTTTTCCTCTATTTTTATTTTATTACTTTTTTATTATTACATTTATTTATTTATTTTATTGTATTTTATTATTATTTTTTGTTATTACTATTATTATTATTTTGTATTTTTTTTCCTCTATTTTCTCCCCCATAGATAGATAGATAGTACTTACTAGCTTGGAGCTGTCCGATTTTTAAAAAAATAAAAGAGCAGATCTGCAAGCTCACAAGGCGTCGCGGACGTGACGCCTTGTGAGCTTGCAGATCTGCTCTTTTTTTTCCGGAGGTCATTTATTATATTATACTTAAAACACGGCGTTTCGTAGAGATAGCACTGTAAGGTTGGGCTAACGGTGGGTTATTATAGCTGGGGTTTGGCTAACGGTGGGGGGGGGGTGCATGGACTGCATTTATGTACAGTAATCATAATCGTAATCATCATAATTAACGTGACAACGTTTTTTTGATCCACTATCCAGATTTAAGGGTGTTTTTTCATGTGTGTGACGTTTATAAAGGTCCAACAATGTCCCCTGTGACAGCTGTCAGTCAAAACAAGGTCGAAGGTGAAACAAAAAATAAATAAATATATATATATATATATATATATATATATATATATATATATATATATATATATATATATATAATCCTGTATCAATATTATTATCATTAACAATTTTTAAAAATACTTTTTTATTGGGGGCCTTTAAATAGCATATGGCCAAAGGTCATGTAGTGCCATCCTTTTTTTTTTAAAAATACATCACACAACAAATATATCACATGCCATAATGACTATTATTATGACATATTTTAATACTTTTTTTTTATTGAGGGCCTTTAAATAGCATCTGGCCAAAGGTCATTGCATATAATGTCAATGTTTTTTTTTTTTTTTACACACCACAAAACAGATATATTACATGACACAATGAATATTATTATGACTGCGGTGTGTTATGATGCTGTGTGGTGATTCAGCATGCTGTGTGACTTGCCTGTCACACACAGATCGTGGTGGTCGGTGAGTTTATTTTTTAGAGAGAGAATGTGACAGTGACATGCTAACCAGAAAGCCAGCAGCCAGCACACACACCACAGATCTGCTGTGGCCAGCAAGGCAAAGCACCCTGACAACGTCACTGGGGGTTTAAAATAGAAACCTGGGATGGATGTGGCTTTTCTGTAGGGGCCGTGACACTATAGCCACTGTTTTTTTTGCTTTTAAAGGAGTAGTTCACCCCAAAAATTACTTATTTTCTCCAAAGGAGACATTTTGAGTCTCATAGTCATCAAATTATTGGGACAAAAACTTAAAAAATCTCCATGAATTCAAGGCTTCATGGGGGTGTGTAATTGAGAGAACATAAGTAGTTTTTTGGGTGAACTACTCCTTTTAAGGGGATTATTGTGTACGTATGATTACTTTGTTCGGTTAAGCAAGTAATCGAGTAATTCAGAAGAGTGCTATTTGGATATTTGTTAAGTATCTATATCAACGAATCAACATGAAATTGACTGAAAGCGACTATTTTCCTTGAAGGGATTATTCTGTACGTTGATGACTACTTTGTTTGGTTAATCGAGAAGATTGCTATTTGCATATTTTGTTAAATATATAGACGGATCAACATGAAATAAGATGTTTTTTAACCACACATGATTACAGTGGTATTGCGCAGGAATACCCCCAAAACAGCCGAACGATCTACAAGCTCCCAATGCATGGCGATGTTGGGAGCTTGTAGATCTGCCATATTTTTTGGGGGGTATTTCGATGATCAATCATTTCTTTTTAATAATCGGTTCAAATTGATTAGCTCGATTAGCCGTTGCGCCGCTAGCCTCTCTCAGTGAGTCCATTGTAAGAAAAAAGAGCTTATTCATGGCTGCATGATGTTGTGGCATAATAATCATTATGTATGTCAAGGATTCCAGGGAGTGAAGCAGGCTACTGTGTGTGTGTGTGCGTGTATAATGGTTATGATAAAATGACTTATAAAATAATGGCGCTTTTGTTTGATGAAGAACGTTGACGCTGTCTGTTTTGCAGTGGTGGAAAGTAACTAAGTACATTTACTCAAGTACTGTACTTCAGTACAATTTTGAGGTGTTTGTGCTTTACTTGAGCGTTTCCAATTTTCAATACTTTTACTTCTACTCCACTACATCTCAGAATCCAAATATTGTACTTTTACTCCACTACAGTTATTTGAAAACTTCAGTTACTAGTTACTTTGCAGATATAAATTATTACATTATAAAACTTACATTAACCCGTTTAGCCCTATTTTATACCTAGGCTGTTTGAAAATAGCCGATCTACAAGCTCAAAACACGTCGCGATGCAGCACGTTGTGAGCTTGCAGTTCTGCTATTTTCAAACATTTTAGTGCTTTTACTTTTGATACTTTTAAGTACATTTTGATACAAATACTTTTGTACTTTTACTCGAGTACATTTTGAATTCCGGACTTGTTACTTGTAACAGAGTATTTTCTACATTGCAGTATTGATACTTTTACTCAAGTAAAACATTTGAGTACTTTTTCCCCCACCACTGCTGTTTCGGCTGTCAGTGGGGAATGGCTTCATTTAAACTGGCATCAGTCGGATGCACTGCTGACTCGGTGCATGACACTCTCCCTCTGTCTGTGTGTGTGTGTGTGTGTGTGTGTGTGTGTGTGTGCGTGCTCCCCCCCCCCCCCCTCTCTCTCTCTCGACAGGGCCTAGCGATCACGGGATAGCTATTTGTGTGCGCGCGTGTGTGGGGGGAGCGGAGCCGGGAGCAGCAAACAAATGGGGGATTACGGGTTCGGAGTCCTAGTTCAAAACAACACTGGCAACAAGTCCGCATTCCCGGTCCGAATCCACCCCCACCTGCAACCCCCCCCACACCACCACCAGCAGAATGTGTCGGCGCAGCCCGCCGGCCCGCAGGCCTTCATAAACAGCTCCCCGGCCGCCCAGGGCAATGGCACCACGGCAGGAGGTAAGCGCTTAGTTAGAAACCCATATTCTTGGTTAAAAAAAATAAAGAACTGGCTCTCAACCTTTTTCTGGATCAAGGCCCACTAGTTCAGTGGTTTTCAACCTTTTTCATGCCAAGGACCCCTAAACTGATATACATTTGGCCGCGGACCATTATTTTTTTTACTAATAAAGTATTCAATCGATAAAAAAAAGTGTAATTAGTTTACATAGCGTCACAAATCATTTTAACCACTTAGCTTTGGCTATTCAGAAATAGCAGATCTACAAGCTCATAGCGCGGTGCCGCACTATGAGCTTGTAGTTTTGTGCTTGAGCTTGTGTTTTGTGCCCAAGGACCCCCCAGAAGAAAGATTTGAGTTAAAAATGTTCGCTTTAAAACAGTGGCGTCCCCAGGATTTGCCTCTACAGTGGGGTACGCCACTGCTTTAAATTTTTTTTTTTGATTGAATATTTTATTAGGCAAAAAATGTAAAACAGCACAGTTACATTTAAAATACTTTGTCTAACAGGTCCGTTCATAAAAGTCCTTGCGGACTTGTTTCCAATGAGGGCCTTGGTATTTAATTCATAGGCATATATAGTGGCACCACAGTTCAAATATCATTACAAAATAAACAGCCAAAAACAATATATAACACTATGTACAACAAAAAAAATAAAAAAGAGGGGAAAAAAATAATATGTACAAGAACAGGGGGGGGGGGGTCTGCTGTCTAACGGGAAAATGGTACTACCTCCACCTTTGGCCTCCTGAAAGGTGATTTTTTAAGGCTCTTTTAAATGAGCCCAGCGAACTGCATTTTTTGAGGGATGGAGTTAGACTATTCCAATCCTGGGTGGCAGTGCTGTAGAAGGAGAATTTGCCCATGTTTGATTTATGGGTGGGTGGTACCAAATTGTTGTTAACGCTCCCTCTGGTATTGTGACTGTGGGTGTCGCTAACCTTTTGGAGGTATTTACTCAAAAAAATATGTGTATTCAAAGAGATGCACACATTTTCAAGATTTTTTTTCAAAAATAGCAGATCTACAAGCTCATAGCGCGGCACTCGGTGCCGCGCTATGAGCTTGTAGATCTGCTATTTTTGAATAGCCAAAGCTAAGTGGTTACAATGATTTGTGACGCTATGTTAACTAATTTCACTTTTTTTATCGATCGAATACTTTTATTAGTAAAAAAATAAACCGCAAGGAGGTACAGTAAAACAGTAAGGGCCCTATTTTCGTCGGTGCCTTACCCATTATCCCTAAACCTCTTTGCCATTTTTTACTATTTTTGAAAACATTTTCAAATAGTTCAAATAGCCGATCTACAAGCTCACAACGTGTCGCTGTAAGAAGCTTGCTTCACACATTTGTTTGGCATCCTACTTCCATCTAGGACCTCGGTAGCCCAAACCACCGCAAGACGGCGGTCCGTTTTTTTCAAGCTACTTGGCAGGTGATTGGACGGGACCGTCTGTCTATCACCGCCTGGGCGTGCTAACTCCAACCGATCACATTGACGCGTCTACATGACGTATAGTAGCAGCGCCAGTAGTAGTTATTTTGTATACTATTCAACCATTATGAATCGAGAAAGAACTACAACGCAGTAGGAGCTTCTCCATGGCGTCACATCCGGTCTTGCCAAGATCCCGCCCTTAAGCTGCCGCTGATATGTTCGACCAGGAGCTGATACAGATACAGTAGCTATATTTACAGTGGAGAAAAGGGGAAAAACAGTGTTATGACCACATTTCAATGGGAATTCATATCTAACTCCACTTGTAGCTTTCTGGTACAGTACATGCTGTTTTCAGGCCAGTGCAATAAAGCAGGGGGTCTTCAACAGGGCGTCCGGGACCCCTGGGGGGTCCTCAGAGTTGCTACGGGGCGTTTTTTTTTTTTTACATTAACCACTTGAACCCTAGCATCTCTATTCTGAGGAACATTAGCCGAAAATAGCAGATCTACAAGCTCACAACGCCTCGCGCTGCGAGGCGTTGTGAGCTTGTAGATCGGCTATTTGCGGGCAAAGAGGTTTGGTGTAGGAGAGAAATCAAGTACGAAGTATTTCAGGTTTGTGGTTATGCAGTGGGGGGGTCCCTGCTTCAGCTCTCTCTCAGCTAGGGGGGTCCTGGGACTGAAAAAAAGGTTGAAGACACCCTGTTAAAGTATTCTATTCCATCCAAAAAAAAATCCATAATCCCATGGCTCTAGGAGGAGGGGGCTCTCCCTGGCTGTTTCCTGCCTCCGCCACCCACGGCAGCATGGGGGGGGACGACATCCTGGGGGTCCCGGAGAAGCCCAAAGCACAGCAGCAGCAGACACAGGAAATGCAAGAAACACAAGAGAAGCAGCAGCAGCAGTTGTCCCCCGGGAGCCACCACGAGGGCGGAAACGGTAGGCCCCCCCCCTCTCACAACGTGGCCCCCCCCCCCCCGTCACAATTATGATATAACAATCGCGTGATCGGGATTTGTTTGCGATAATCGCAATTGTTTTGCGAATATCGTTGTCGCCCTACATACTACAGCGTCACAAAAGCATCAAGAGTATCAAGCTCGAGTATCAAGCTCGAAACGCAGCTCGAAAAGCGGCGCGTTTTGAGCTTGTCGATCTGCTACTTTCGCTGTTCTTGAATTTGAATTAAGAGTTTTCAAATTCTGCCCCGACCCCACGTTTTCGGGCCGGGCCCAAAATCTATGCTAATTAGTCGGGCCCGTCGTTCGAGTCTCGGGTTCCGCGAAGAAAACAAAAAAAGAGAAGAAAAAATCGTACCCCCAAAAAAGACTTTTCAACCGCCCCTATTGCCCTAACGGTAAAGGTCCTTACACACCGGGGCGATTTTTTTCATGCGAATAATATTAAAAAAAAAAAAAAACGTATAAAGTCAATGCAAGCTTACATGGAGCGAAAAAGCGAAGCGAAAAAGCGTCTTTTAATTATTCGGAACGAGTCCGAATTTTGCGTATATTCGCATATTCGCCGGTGTGTAATGACCTTAAGGCCGACGGAAATGGCAGTGGATGTGTTGGATGCAACTCAAAGTGAACTTTACTCAGGTATCCGACCTTCCCAGCCCGTGTTATTAAAGAAAAACGGAGCGACAATGGCCAAAACTCAATCGAAAATCGGCGATCGAAAATCGGAAGTGGACGTTTTCAAGATGTTTTGGCCATTATCTCTGTTCAGTTCAAAGGTTGTTGGATGCGTGACTTTGAGGACATTAAGCACAAGATGAACCTTTTTTGGGTGTTTTGGGTTTTCGGGCCTAAAAGTATGTCGGGCCGGGCCTTGATTTTCAGGCCCGTTGGAGAACTCTGTTTTGAATCCTGAAAAGTAGCAGTTTAGGACATCCAGGGACCCCCTAGCTGAGAGAGAGATGAAGCAGGGACCCCCTACTATATTGTATAAAATTGTGTTTCAGATTTAACTTTATTTATTTTTTTACTTGGTCTGCTCTTTTTTCCCTCTACACCTACACCTCTTTGCCCCCAAAAAATTGCTGATCTACAAGCTCATAACGCCTCGCAGCGCGAGGCGTTATGAGCTTGTAGATCGGCTATTTTTGGCTAAAAGTTCTCCTCAGAATAGGGATTCTGCTAGGGTTCAAGTGGTTTAATATAAAAAATAAATCATATCACACAGAGATTTGGCGGCCCCCCCTGTAGTAACTCTGAGGACCCCCTAGGGGTCCCGCACCCCCTGTTGAAGACCCCTGGTTTAGGACATATGAGGTTTCCACCTCCATGCATTTTTTGAGAACTAGAGGTTCTGGGCCCGCAGTACGTCGCCCGGCCGAACTGACCCATATACCCCATATATGGAGATCCGTGATGTCATCAGTATTATGCACATAATAATATGGGCACGCCCATATATATGTATATCTCTGTATATCTCTCTATCTCTCAGTAGGGGTGTGCCGATATATCGTCCCGCGATATATCGCGATACGTTTTCGTGACGATATGTATCGTTTTGGGGAAAAAAAATATCGAAAAAAAAAAAAAGTTTATTTTTTACAATAATAATAATCAGGCATGCAAACAGCCCCGAGGTGAAAAGGGTGACAACATGTTGTTTTTTTTCGGGTCAGGTCTCACACTATTGCCCTATTTGGATTCAAAACGGCTATTGTAGCTGAAAAGCTACCAGTTTGCATGTCTGAATAATGCAAAAACAGAATTATTTGTTTGCATTTGCTTTTTTTCTCCCCCATATATTTTCATAATAAAAAAGTGCGTATCGTATCGAAATCGTATCGGAGTTGTGAGCCCAGTATCGTATCGTGAAATTAGTGTATCGGCACACCCCTATCTCTCAGTCCTTGGCGACGTCTGTTTTCATAGTGCAGTGGTTCTCAACCTGTGGGTCGGGACCCCGAGGGGGGTCCCCCCACATGATTTTGGGGGGGGTCCCCAGAAACGTTTGTTTCAACCAAAATATATAATTAACAACACCTTTTTAGTGGTTAACTAATACCTTCATGACGGTGACACCCCTAGGTGTGGGCGGGATCATGTGTGAGCTGGAGAAGGCCCGCTCGGAGGAAGGCAAGGCGGACAACGGCGCCGCCGACACGGGTATCAAGGACAAACAGCTGCGTCTGGAGTCACCCGTTCTGACGGGCTTCGACTACCAGGAGCCGTCGGGCCCCGGCGTCCAATCAGGCAACGGCTCCTCCACAAGGTTATTATGGTTTTATCTGTCATTTTAGGTTTCTTCGGCTATTCAAAAATAGCAGATCTACAAGCTCGTAGCGCGGCACCGAGTGCCGCGCTACGAGCTTGTAGATCTGCTATTTTTGAAAAATCGTCAAAACATTTCTTCAAAAAACTGTTAGGATTTAGAAAAACATTTTTGAATCGGCCTCAGGCCTTAATGGGTTAATAAATGAGTTTTCATTGCCATACTAATACATAGGAACTTAAAGTATACTCCTTCATATACAAAATACTAGGCTTGTGTATGAAATATTGACACATATAATATAACTTAAGGACATTTTTCTCTATCATTTTAGATTAGTTAGTTTTGTAAACAGTTTCAGTTGGTTATAGAGTTTTCGTAAAGCCTCTTTCTTTTTATTCCAGTTAAAGGAGCACATCACCTATTTTCAGCCTTATCTTCATATAATGGGTCCTCACTAATGCTCATGATAAGATGACACCATTTCTGTCTACTCACTCTGTGTCTCAGAGGAGGGCTGTGGACAGTTCACATCATCGATGGGGAATCCAAGCTCGTAGAAACTACAGCCGTTCTATTCCTGGAAAGTTAGCATGCTGAAATAGAAGCCATTGTTCTGATACAGCATAAAATAAAAAGGTCTCGTTTGAAATGTCCAAACCTTTTTCTACCGACTATGTCACTCTACCAGTGATATTGTCAGTAGAAAGGTTTCTGAACTGTCCACGGCCCTCCTCTGAGACATGGGGCCCTATTTTACGCGTCTTAGGTACCAGTGCCATAGAGAGAGAAAGTTCCGTCATGCTTTGCCCGCTTCGCCGCAAAGCGGGCTGCTATCTTGGCTGTTAGTTCCAAACATTGGAACTTCCTCATTGAGATAGACAGAGCATTTCCGCATTCCGTTCTTAACAATGGGAGTCTATGCTAGTGTGGTCACTCTCATACTAGATCACGCTGTTCCTTATGACTTAACTTAAGACGCGGAGGCGTGGCCAATGCGGTTTCACTATTCTGAGTGGCCAAACGGCATTTGCCACGCCTCCATGTCTTAAGTTAAGTCATAAGACCTGGTACTTAAGACGCGCAAAATAGGACCCTCAGAGTGAGTAGACAGAAATGGTGTCATCTTATAAAGAGCATTAGAGAGGACCAATTATATGAAGATAAGGCTGAAAATGGCTGATTATTTTTTTGGTCAGTTGTAGTTTTGGTTAGTTTCAGTTTTAACTATAATACTAACTGTGTTCCTGGTCCCTCAGTGGGTTCAACAACTGGTCGGCGGCCATCGCTCCCGCCCCGGCGGGCTCCGCCATCATCAACGAGGACGTCAGCTTCTTCAACCCGGCCGCCTCGGCGGGCAACGGTAATAATAAGCCTGTCCACGACTATTACATCATCCACTGATCACTGATTATTTGAGATGATCGCAATTATCTCTGCATTATCGTTCCCATTGATGTGTACACAATGTATGTGTAGAAACATCTTCATACGTTTTCAAACATAAAGAAATGTATAGTGGAAATATCCGATCTATGAACTCAGAACGTGTCACAAATTCAATGCAACGAGTTTGGTGTCCGGACCGGAACGTTTATTTTCTGTTTATTGAAGAGCTGCAGAGACAGGGAGACCCGTTACTGAACAAACACTCTATATAGCAGGGGTCTTCAACAGGGGGTCCGGGACCCCTAGGGGGTCATCAGAGTTCCTTACAGGGGGTCCCCCAAATCTTAACTCATTGGCCGCCATTATCGCATTAATGCGATCTAATAAATAGCGCGCCTGGCCGCCAGGATCGCATTAATGCGATCTATGGTCTTTATTGATCTTTATGCTCTGATCACGCTATTCTGTTATGAATCAGGCTAAGTTTCAGGTTCCACTTACTTCAACCACCACTGCATCCGGTTTCATGACTTGGGTTCCGTTTCCGGTTTTACATTTTTCCCCCCAGTCATTTTCGACCATAATAGGGAAACAAACGGGTTTTCACACGCTATGAAAAACGATCGGAGACCTCCCCTCCTATAATCTATGGTCTGGGTGACGAACAGTCATCCCCGTTGTGTATTACATCGTAATTTTCGCCGATCACAGAATCTGAGACATTTCACTTCCGGTTCATGTGTTTCACTGTGTGAGTGGGTCTGGGAGGGGGCGAGTGTGTCAGCGAGCCAATCAAGCTTGGTGTGTGCTGCTCTCTAGTGGTGGAACGATCAAAACGATTCAACTGTCCAGCTACACTTTCTATATGTGAATTAAATAACAAAATAACGAAACAAAAAAACACGAAAATCGCTGGCAAGGGCTGCTATGAACGAGGTTTTAACTCTGGCAGTCAATGAGTTAATGTGGTGGGGAACGTTAGCCTAAAATAGCAGATCTACAGATCTACAAGATCTACAAGCTCACAACGGAGCTTGTAGATCTGCTATTTTCTGAGAGTCTGTGTAGAGGGAAGAAGAGCAGACCCAAGTACAGATTCAAGAAGAGCAGACCAAGTACAGAGTCAAAGGTCAAGTTGACTAAGTATTGAGGGTCTAAAGGGTTAACTATCTGCCAATACACATTAACATGAGACCAGCTATCTATGAAATCTATGAGAACGTTTTCAAAAAAGCAGAACAAATCGGAACTGGAACACTATAACAATGAAGCTGATGAATGGGTACTCTCTCCTGATTGGCTGACATTTTGTCACCTACCTGAACATGTATTTTCTGTTTATTAAAGAGCTGGAGAGACGGGGAGACTTCTGTTACTGAACAAACACTCTATAGCAATGATTACTATCAGAATATAGTGCTTTAACCTTTTAACAAAAACCTTTTTGTTTCAACCAAAAAATCACTTACTTTACCTTTTTAAAGGACAACTTTGTTTTTTTACAACCAAGGTTTATGTTTTAGATTGTAATTAAAGTAAATAAAAGATGAGTGTTCAAATTAAAAAATGTACTGCTTTCTATAGTTTTAGCAATTTTCGCGATCTTTTTTTTACAGTGGGCGGGGTCATTCTGTCCAGTGGCTAACACAATAACCCGGCGTTTTCTTTATTATTATTTACAGTAGCTCTTCTAGCCCCCAATAACTCACATCTGGCGAATCAAAGACCACAGGACCTTTTTTGTTGTGTAAAAAAGGCATATTTAGCCACCGGACAGAATGCCCCCGCCCTCTGTAAAAAAAAGATCGCGAAATTTGCTAAAACTATAGAAAGCAGTAAATGAAATAAAAATAACACTCATCTTTTATTTACTTTAAAGGGATATTTCACTTTCAAAAAAACGTTTGGTCATTTTATCGTCTACTCAGGCTTTTGTGAACCCCCAGACCGTTTTTAAGTTGCTTGATTTAGTATTTAGATATTTGATAATCATTTTATCAGACACGCCCCCTTCCTATACAAACCCATTATAACTTCAAACTCCATTTTTAACCTGTTAGATTCATCAAAAACACCCGTCCTTGGTTCTGGTGACTCACCCTGCCCTCCTAATACGTGAGGGGGCCGTGTTTTTTTGATAACTTTTTTCATTTATTTTATTTAATTTTTTTAATGTATTGAATTTTTTTCATTTTCCAAAAAAAATATTACAAATAAATGAAAAAAGTAATCGAAAAAACACGGCCCCCTCGCGTATTAGGAGGGCAGGGTGAGTCACCAGAACCAAGGACGGGTGTTTTTGATGAATCTAACATGTTAGAAATGGAGTTTGAAGTTATAATGGGTTTGTATAGGAAGGGGGCGTGTCTGATAAAATGAATATCAAATATCTAAATACTGAATCAAGCAACTTAAAAACGGACTGGGGGGCTCACAAAAGCCTGAGTAGATGATAAAATGACCCAAAGTTTTTTTGAAAGTGAAATATCCCTTTAATTACAAGCTAAAATATAAACCTTGGTTGTAAAGAAACAAAGTTGTCCTTTAACGGAAAAACATCACTTACTGCATCTTTTTAACCGTCACCTAACCACCACGTGTCCTTCCTCTCCCTCAGGCCTGGGCAACGGGCCGCTGCTCTTCCAGAACTTCTCTCACCACGTCAGCCCCGGCTTCGGCGGCAACAACTTCTCGCCGCAGATCGGCGGCCACGCCCACCACGCCGGCGGCCACGCCCACCACCACGCCCCGCCCCCTCCGCCGCCGCCGCCCCACCCCCACTACCAGCCCCACCCCCCGCCGCCGCCCCCCCACCCGGGCCACGCCCCCCAGCAGCAGCAGCACCGGCGCTCGCCCGCCTCGCCGCACACCGGCGCCCCCGGTGGCGGGCTCCCGCCGCCCCCCTTCCCGCAGCAGCAGCAGCAGCACCGCAGCGTGGGGGGCGGCGGGGGGGGGGGGGGGCGGGGGGCCGCCGGGGTCCTTCGTCGGCCAGCTGCCGCAGCACCACCTGTCCGGCGGCGGAGGAGGGCTCGCCAAGCCGCCCCCCCCCTCCCCCTGGGGGCCGGCCAGCTACCAGAGCCCCTCCCCCTCCTCGCCCAGCTCCGCCTCCTGGAGCCCGGGAGGCGGGGGTTACGGGGGCGGAGGAGGAGGGGGAGGGGGCGGGGGCTGGGGCGGCTCGCAGGTAAGAGTCCACTACTGCTGTTACACCTGATCACAGGTGTTTTTAATTGTTGTTCATTTTAATTCAGTTTTATTATTTTAATTACATCATTTCTATTCTATGTCTTATTTTTTTTATGATTTTTTTGTTTTTTTATTTAGCTAAATTATTTAAATATTGAATTGTTTTAGATAATGCTCAATTTTCTAAAATAGCCGATTTCTGGTATTTAAAACAACATTCAAAAGTATAAAATTATTAAATATAGCCTGTTTTGGACACAGGACATTATTTATTTTGATTAGATTCTGTTTAGTTTACAAAGCCTAGAAGATAAAACAAATGCATGAAAATCGTTTGAAAATTAGCAGATCTACAAGCTCACGTGTCGCAAAGCGACACGTTGTGAGCTTGCAAATTGGCTATTTTCAAAGTGCCAACGTATAGCTCTGAAGTGGTTTTGTAGTAATAATCCAAATCTACAAATGTAACTAGTAACTAAAGTTTTCAAATGATTGCTGTGGAGTAAAAGTACAATGTTTGCCTCTGAGATGTAGTGGAGTAGAAGTAGGGGTGGGACGATATATCGATATATCGCGATACTTTCTCCCGCGATAAATAATCGATATCCTGCCGAAAAATATCGATATTGTTTTTCCTACTCTGTATTTGTGTAATGATGATTTTGAACTGTTTGGTGCTATTTTATGTGTTTATTAATTGAATACAAGGACTATCGTGATATATCGTTGGTGAATTTTCATGCAATATATATCGAATATCGTGATATCGCAATATATCGAACATCGTCGAATATCGTGATATATATCGTTATCGTGGGCCTAATATCGTGATATATATCGTATCGTGAGGTACCCCCTATCGTCCCACCCCTAAGTAGAAGTAAAAGTACTGAAAATTGGACATACCTCAAAACTATACTTAAGTACAGTAATTGAGTAAATGCACTTAGTTACTTAACACCACTGCGTTCTACTACATGGTCATGATCCCGTGTGTGTGTGTGTGTGTGCAGGGCGGCAGGGACTACCGGCGGGGGATGAACGGCGGCGTGACGCCCATCAACTCCATCTCGCCGCTGAAGAAGACCTTCCCCAACAACCACATGAGCGCCGGCTCGCAGAAGTACCCCCGCAACAGCCCCGCCGTGGGGGGCTTCAACCCCAAGTCCTGGATGGACGACGGCGTGGGCCGCAACGACAACATCTTCCCCTTCCAGGTCAGTGGAGTTTTCTAATGGATTCACGTCCAAAGATGGTGGATGTTTAAGGAAGATTCGGCGTCCCAGTTTTAGCTGGCCCTGGTTCCAGAGCATAGACCCCGCCCACTCTCTGAGTTGGACTGCCTCTCTTGGTCTGGTGTTGTAATGTGCATTGATATTCACCTGTTTCCTAGGCTGTGTGTTTTCCACTTCCTGTCGATTTGATCCAATGAAATCCAATGAAACTGGTCAGATGACCAATGATATCCAATGAAATCGACAGGAAGTGGAAAACCACACAGCCTTGGAAACGGGTGAATAGAAACCTAGATACCTCATTGGCCATTTTGGAGAAGGCAAGCTTTACTGACTACTGGCCAATCACAGGGCGTCTTTTCCGGGACTTGTCAGAATCTAGTTGTATAAAAAAAATATCCTTTTAAAATTCATTTGGTTTTAGTCATATTTTAGTCACCTGAAATGTTTTAGTTTTTTGTCTAATTTTAGTCGACTAAATCTACAGTTGATTTAGGCGACTAAAATGTATTTTGGCCTTGATGGTGTCGTAATGGCTGATTTTACACGTTGCATACTGAAAATAGCAGATCTATAAGCTCACAACGTGAGCTTGTAGATCGGCTATTTTCAGAGCACAACACCCAAGCATATAAATGACTTGTCTTTTAGTTCTACTGGATCTCTTCTCCACTAGTCCTTCCCTAACAATTTTAGTCTAGTTTTTATTTGTTGACGAAATTGTCAATATATTTAGTATTAGTTTTGGTCGTCATAGCTTAGCTTTTACTTTAGTTTCCGTCGGTGATAAAAGGTTAGTCGACGAACATTTTTCGTCATAGTTTTTTTTTGTTTTAGACGAAATCAACACTGCGTAGTGTAGACGTACAAATGGTCTCCTAAATGGTCTCATGAACGTCCTATATGTTTACCGGTGCTAGATCTCGCGAGAGAGTGTGTTGCTGGGACAGAGAAAGTTCGATGATAAAGTTGATTTCCTCATGATTCGTCTCTCTGAAAACAGCCGTTTTAGTGTCAGGATGTTGGGAATGGTTGTGTGGCTTCGTGTGACGATCGGGTCCAATATTTAGTTTCAGTGACAATGGAGCTAAAGAATGGTTTAGAAGCCGTGTTCACGTTTCACTCTGCCGTTGGAATGAGTAGATCTCTCTGAGCAGGTCTCACTCGACCACGCGCACGGCTTGACTTCCGTCATTTGGTTGCCGTAGAAGCCAGCATTGTCTTCCATAGCAGTGCTTCTCAAAAGTAAAAAAAAAAACAAATTGATCTGTATTTGGCCAAAAACGGTTTGGTGCCAGGGACCCCCAGAAGATAATATTCATGTAACTTTCTTTTTTTTTTATTCAAAACTATATTTTAAGACCGGGCGGGAACGCATCCGTGCCATTTTTTTATTTATTTGGGCTTAAATGGCAGATATACAAGTAGCAGATATACAAATAGCAGATCTACAAGCTCATAGCGCGGCACCGAGTGCCCCGCTATGAGCTTGTGGATCTGCTATTTTTGAAAGATCGTGAACATGCGTGCAAATCTTTACTAATGTCTTCTAACCTAACAGTTTTTTTTTTTTTTACCTATGGTGTCATATCAGTGGTTCTTAAACTTTTTCATATCAAGGACCCCTAAAATCATATGTTTTTGGCCGCCGATCCCCATTAATCCCCCAACATATGTTGTTCCAGCCCCCCCGAAGCAAAGATTTGAGTTAAAAATGTGTAGAGAAATATATGTATTCAAAATTTGCAAAAACAATAGCAGATCTACAAGCTCGTAGCGCAGCACCATGAGCTTGTATGTCTGTTATTTTTGAATAGGCCAAAGTGTAAAATAATGGTTGTGGCTAAATAATCAAAAATGACGCAGTATGCTTTACTGGATTGAATGGGTTAAAATATCTTTAACCACTTGAATCCCAGCCTCTATGCTGGGGGGGGGAGGGGGGGGGGGGCACTCATCTATGCTGGGGGGAGGGGGGCACTAGCCAAAAATAGCCGACCGACACGCGTTGTGAGCTTGTCGATTGGCTATTTTTGGCACCGGCAAGTACAGAGCCAACTCGGGTCAAGTTAGAACAGAGGGTTTAAGTCATTGCTTCTCAAAGTGGGGTCTGGGGACCCCCAGGGGTCCTTGGTGGGGATACCAGGGGGTCCCCAGCAAAATGAGTTAATATAGCTTCAAGTGCTTGCAAATCTTTGATTATATATATTTTTAAAGTGAACATTTTTAAGTGAAATCTTTGCTTCTGGGGGTCTCTGGAACAATGTATTTTGAGATGAGGGTCCGCGGCCAAATGCATATCATTTTGGGGGCCCTCGACATGAAAAGGTTTGAGAACCACTGATTTTAAGTGATTAAAATACATCAATTTTCTGCTAAGCAGCGAGCTGGATATGCTTTGACTATTTACAATAAGGACAGTATGGTTTCCAGTGCTTTTATTGCTCGGTGTAGGCGGAAGCATTTGAAAGTTGTGTGAGTCAACAGTCCAGCCCGAGAGACTTGACTGTAATACAACTGAAGAAATCTTCACCTTTTTTGTCTGTTTTGGATGGTGGCTCACAGTGGGCCATTAAATCCTAGGCTTTTCTGGTTCCCTGAATGTTGTATTCCTTTATTTTACAGGCTCTAAAACCCTATACCCAATATTGCCATTTGTTCCCTTGTGTAGAACCCCAACAGGCCGTTCAAACGCTTGTTTAATCATCATGATACATCCCCTCCATCCCCTCCCTAAAAATCAATTTGTATGTTCCCTCAGCCCAGGGGTGGGGGTTCCAGAGGGTCCCCGGCAACATGAGGGATAGTTTAAACACTTAGGGCCCTATCTTGCGCCTTGCCCCTTATGCCTAAACTTCTAGGATTTTGTTTTTACTAATAAAAGCTCAATCAACGTGTTGATTTTGTTTTTTCAAAATAGTAGAAAATGCCTAAACAGTTTAGGCATGAGGGGTAAGGCTGATGTAAGGCTGATGAGAGTGTACGTGCGTGCGTCTTTGTTTGTGCAGGAGTGGAGCAATTGGTGGCACATTGTGTGGAGCATGTCACACCAACGTGCCAGATCTGTCATGAGCTGATTCTGTCATTCAGGAAAATGTGTATCATGTTTTTACTATTTTACTATTTTTACTATTTGATTATGTGGTTCCCTGGATAGAGAGATGTAGTTGGGGTAGCTGCTAGCAGAATCAAGATTGTAGCTGGTCTAGAACTTGAGCTACTGCTAAAATGAGAGCAGGTGGCGGGCGGCCATTTTGGAAAGTGGCTGCCATGGTTATCTCGAGACAAGTCTGTGATGGCCCTGTAGCCAAACATGTTCCTTAGGTTATGCTCCAACCGTGTGTAAAATCTCATGCTTTTATCATAACATGCACATTTATTCACATACACATATATTTTAGTTGTCTGTTGCCACGACCCATTTCAGTCATTTTTATAAGATTAAAGAATGGTTCAAAATGGCAATAGAATTCATGTTCTATTGCTTAAATTATAAATTAATCTTCAGTAGCATCTTCCATAAATAAACCCTAATCTCCGATATTTCATAAAAGCAAAGGTTAAAGCCTCAACCTGCAATTTCTTCAACTGGTTGGCTGTCTGTAGAACAGCAAGAACAGAGGTTTAGAGTGATAATACCTAAACATAATTCTACATATTCTGCTAATTGTTTTGGAAACACAGCACTAGTGTGGGGACAGCTTATGCATAGTACTAGGGATCTCTGGCCGATATCGATATCCGATATAATTATTGCTGTTATGGCCGATATCCGATATAAATCGATGACGATATGATCTCATTCTGTATTTAAAAAAAAGAATGATAATTTTGTCCATTCTGAAAAAGGCATACAGTATAAACATTGAATTTGAAAAAAATGTTGGCCCATATCCCAACATAAACAGCTTAAATGTAGTATTTTTATTAGAAAATGTTCCAACTTGTCGACCATTTTGAAAGCTTCCCCAGAAAACACTGATAAAATCTGCCGCCTTCATCATCACAAAAGGCTTTTTCAGGCTTAAAAAAATAAGCTGTCGCCTCACAGCTAGAAGGTCCTGGGTTTGATTCCCGCCGGGGACGCTGTGGGCGTGTCTTCTCCTCCGCGTCATCAGTGCCCATACCCTAGGTGGGGTTGGCGAAAGCATAGACATATAAAGGTAGACGCCTCCTCTGGCTCTGAAGCGTCGGCATCTCGGACGCACTTCCGCTTCCTCTATGCTTCTGGGGGGCAGCTGGAAATTTCCGTGTGCGTCACAGAAGGGGGCGTTCAGTAGGCCAATCAGACGCAGGTGGGGGCGGGACAACTAGATTCTGACAAGTCCTGGAAAAGACGCGCTGTGGTTGGCCAGTAGTCAACACGCTGTGATTGGCCAGTGCCCGTTCCCCCCGGAAATATGGTGGCCACCATACCAAGCATGTCGCTCCAATGAACTGCAGAGGCCAATGAGGTATCTAGGTTTCTATATCTGTGGGCAAAAGGGCCTACTCTGTGTGGAGTTTGCATGTTCTCCCCGTGTCTCCTAGGGTAGGTAATACCCTCACTCCCTAGGCTGGCGGGGGGAGTGTAGCGCCCAGGATCACTTAGATTATTGGCACCGGGTGAAAAAGGGTTACAAAAATCGTGGGATAAAAAAATAAAAAAAATATATATATATATGATGACCGATGAATTGTCCATCCCTACATGGTACTGTTATACCGGACTAGATGTCACTGCACACACACAGTATCTTACATACAGTATGTGTGAGTGGCAAAAAAAAAAAACCTGGAATCTTGGATCAATGGCCACCCACTGTCTCTGCATACATCATCGTGCCGTGCAGGCCCCTCTATCCATCCTTTAAAATATGTCACCTAGCTGCTGTTTGGAGGGGAAAACGTTGATTCACACGTTTTGCAGCGTGTTGGGCGTCATGTGGGCCGGTCGCCCCCCCCCCTCGCCTCCACGACTGCGGACCCCCCTCATGATGATGATGAGTAATGTTGGCTGTGTGTCACCGCAGGGCTGACTGCCACGTACATGTGCTTGTGGTGGTGGGAGGGAGAGGGGGGGGGTGACTTTAAATCATCTGCACTCTGTAGATCTGCTATTTTTTGAAAATGTGTGCAAATCTTTGAATATATATATATATTTTTAAGCAAACATTTGTAACTCAAATCTTTGCTCGGGGGGGGGGGGGGGGGGTTCCCTGGAACAAAACAAGACCAGGAGACCTGGTTCTGCCAGACCCAGACTTCAACATGACGTGTCAGCCTGTGTCTATGCCCATGTATGGACGAAAGGGGGACAGACTTTACTGCTTTTATTTTTAAGGACAAAGTGACCATGCCCATGTATGGACGAAACGTGTACAAAGCCTCATGTAAGCCGACCCCTTGGGTCTGGCAAATATTTTGACATGGGGGGGGGGGGGGGGCCCTCTTGATGATGTCACTGGTAGGCAGGTTTCTGATTGGTCCACATCCCTTCCCTGAGACACAGAGAGGGCAGACATACAATGTACCATCTTAGGTGACTCTCCACCAAACAGACTACTTCAGACTACAACAGACTGGTAACTTGTTGGCATTCAGTTAACTGTCAGCCGCAGCGCACGTTGTTGTGCAAATGCGTTAACACTGGCAGGCTGGCCTGTTAGTGTTGCCAGGTCTGTTTATTATAAGCGACTTTGGGCTTGTTTTCCTTTTTAACCATTTGACTGCCAATCACGTAGATCTACGCGAACCGATTTAAAGCCGCCACGTGCCAATCGCGTAGATCTACGTGAAGTGAAAAAAAAAAAAATATATATATATATATATATATATATATATATATTTTTTTTTTTTTTTTCCAATTTCACCCAAAGACCAAGGAGATATGATTAGTTGAAGATCTAGACTCCTATCCACTTCCTTGTTAACTTAAAACTTAAAAAGTCTATATTTCGGCTCCTGAGTACTTTTTTTTTTCCAATGAAAAACTCTGGCACTGGCTAAAAAAATATGAAAATACCTCTGGCAGTTAAAGTCTCTTGTAAATATTCATAGTTGCTGGTTGCGTTTGTTTGGGCTTGTATCTGAAGTGCAGTTGCTTATTTGGCCTTGCTTTCAAGATTCTTTTTGAAAATGGCTGATACGTATAATAGTGCTCTAGTGGTGGAACTGGTCACTTATTTTGGGCTTGTTTTCATAGACCTGGTCGCTTGTTTCACTCACAGAATCGGGCAACACCGAAGCCGGCTCGGACCAAACCTTTACCCCCCCCTCTCTCCCCCCTCTCCTCTACCCCGCGGCTCTGCCAGTCGGCCCAAAGACTGAACATGCTCGGTTTCTCTGAGTCGGGAACGACGCTATCCGACAACAATTTGTCGGCAGCAGACGCTTTCAGACGCAGAGTCGGCCCAAAATGGGTGCGGTGGAGAGCTGCCTTTATAATGAGCAGAAGAGCATTAATGAGGACCAAGTATTTGAAGATAAGATTGAATATGAGTGAAGTACTCCTTTTTTAAAGAAGAAAAAATAAAAAGTAGTCTAATTCCACCAGTGTTTCCTGGGTGATGTGTAGAATAATGAGGCTGGGGTTACGGAGGGGAGGTGGAGACATGTGAGATGTAAGGTGAGACACCGGCATCCCATTACCTCCATTAATGTTTGGTACATGTAAACCATGGAAAGAATCTGACCCAAAGTCATGAATGAATGGAAGGGCGGAGGTCCCTACATATACGTGTATGTTCATGTATATGTTACAGGGAAATTGGCATTCCAGGGAAATTGAAAAAGGAGCGCTCGTTTTTACCACCCACCCAGGCAATTCTGTAGAACCAACACGAGAGGGCAATGCAAGCCACACGCATGCACATGTGCGCATGTGTGCGCATGCACACATGCTCACGCACACATGTGTGTCATCGTGGATACACATGTGTGTCGTCGTGGATAGTAACCCATGAAAAGATCTATTCTCTCCCTATCGGTTTACAACTCGGACGGCACTGATTCGACTAGCGCCTCCTCGGCCTCAAGCTCTGCTGAGTCGGCGCGCCTCCGTCATGGACAATAACTATTATCACGTGTTCAGCGTTCCCCTAGCGTAGCTTCCTGGTTGCTATGTGGGGGGGAACAACAAAAGCCAGGTCCGCCTCGCATCGAAGCCCCGCCTCGTGCCTCCTCCTCCTCACGCCGCCTCGTATCAAAGCCCCGCCTCGCGCCGCCTCCTCCTCCTCGCGAGCCTCGCGTAAAAAACCCTGTCTCGAAAAGCCCCGCCTCGCGCCGAATCCCCACGCCTAAAACCGAGCCCTCCTTTTTCATTTTCCCTGGAATGTAAATTTCCCTGTGACATATAAACATACATACACAAACACACACACACACACACACACACACACACACACTAGGGCATTCACAACTAATGATTTTTACTAGTCGACTCATTTGACCAAGTAGTAGTCGATTAGTCGAAATTTACATATAAAAAAACAAAACTATATTTTTTAGGGGGGGGCATTGTTTTAATGCCATCCTACTACTATATTACTGTTATTATTATCCTCCTGCCCTTATTTTTATGGCGTTTTAAGGGAAGCGCTTCTGGCACAGCAGCACAGCACCACAGCAGCGTCTCCAAGGATCCCCATTGCCCAATAATAGGCTTTTATTGGGCATACTTTTGACCCCCTTTTGATACAAAATAAAGTCAGGAGGATAATAATAATAGTAAGATGGGCCATTACTATGGCATTAAAACAAATTAAAAAAAAAAGGGAAGGGGGTCTTCCTGTGCAGCAGAGAGCTGATAGGATTGATGGAGATGAATTCACTTTATTGATCGAGGGCTAAGGATTGATTGATTGATTGGGTCTTGGCGAGAAGGCATGGGGGGGGGTGGGGGTCAGGGGGCCTGTGTGTAATGTGGGTAGGGATGTCTAGATCATGGATTTTACTTGATGATACATTTTCATACAGATTATTGTCATTAACATTTTTAATAGTTTTTGACATTGAACACCTATAAACGATACAATACTGTAATTACATGAATGTCTTAAATACATACAATACAAAGAAATGACTGTAAATGACCGCTAGGTTTCCCTAGTGGGGTCCTAGAAGTGTCTCCAGTTGGGACCCCGGCAAACTTTAAATATGTTAAAACACTTATATAACACAACCTTTTATACCTCGGCTATTTAAAAACAAATCGTGGAAATGTTTTTGAAACATTAATTTATTGATTATTAACCAGTGGTTCTCAACCAGTGGTCCGGGGACCACCGGTGGTCCTTGAGGGGGTTCCAGGTGGTCCCCAGCTAAATGATGGAGAGTTGGTAACCAAAAGGACCCTTACTGATCTTTAACCCTCGAGAGCATAACATTTAACCAAATGGACCCTTACAGATCTTTAACCCTCGAGAGCATAACATTTAACCAAATGGACCCTTACAGGTCCATTTGGTTTAATTTCACGCACTCAAGAGTTACATTATTGTTAAACATCTGGCATTACTTACATTATAGGGGTGTGCCGATATATCGTCCCGCGATATATCGCGATACGTTTTCGTGACGATATGTATCGTTTTGAGAAAAAAAAAATATCGTTTTCAAAAAAAAAAAAAAACTTTTTTTTTTTTTGTTTTTTTTTTTACAATAATAATAATCAGGCATGCAAACAGCCCCGAGGTGAAAAGGGTGACAACATGTTTTTTTTTCGGGTCAGGTATCACACTATTGCCCTATTTTGATTCAAAACGGCTATTGTAGCTGAAAAGCTACAAGTTCGCATATCTGAATAATGCAAAAACAGAATTATTTGTTTGCATTTGCTTTTTTTCTCCCCCATATATTTTTCATAATAAAAAAAGTGCGTATCGTATCGTATCGAAATCGTATCGAAGTTGTGAGCCAAATATCGTATCGTATCGTTTGGTGAAATTAGTGTATCGGCACACCCCTATTACATTACATTAAATAATTGTTATTTTGATCAAGGTTTGCCTGTTGTCTCTCTATTGGTGTGGTTGGCACCACACCAATACAGCAGACAAAATCTTATCCGACGATAACAAAACATTCTAAGTCTTGGGTTCTGTGAGTCCAAATCTCATCAAACGGTGGTTCCGTGGGCTCAAACGCCGAATAAATAATGGACCTTGATATGAGAGATGCTGAAAACCACTCCTCTATACAAACACCATTGGCCCGCGTTCGATGGGAGGGAAGCCGGGGCGGTGCCGGAGGGCGATCTGTAGCTTCAGCTGTTTGTTAATAGTGTAACAAGGCTGCTGATAGGCTTTGGTCTGCACTGATGAAGACACTGTGGAGTGTTCCTCCTGACTCACTGTTTATTTTGACAGCTAATGCGGGCCGCGTGGCGTCATGACTTATGATTCATACTTGGCTAAGTGCCGAAAACAGGCCATCTTACAAGCTCACAAACACGTTGTGCGCTTGTAGATCGGCTGTTTTCGGAGCACTACACCCGTGTGCAACCAAGCATCAAATGACTATGTCTTAGTTCTACTAGATTTCTTCTCTACTAGTCCCTCCCTAACATTTTATTCTAGTTTTTTGAATTTTTTGTCAAAATTGTCGATATGTTTATTGTTTATTGCAGTGGTTTTCAACCTTTTTCATGCCAAGGACCCTTAAATTGATATGCATTTGGCCGCGGACCCCCATCTGAAAAAAAATTCTGATGGGGGTAGAAGCAAAGATTTGAGTTAGAAATGTTTGCTTTAAAATATATATATATTCAAAGATATGCGCACATTTTCAAGATTTTTCAAAAATAGCAGATCTACAAGCTCTTAGCGCGGCACTCGGTGCCGCGCTATGAGCTTGTAGATCTGCTATTTTTGAATAGCCAAAGCTAAATGGTTAAAATGACTGTGACGCTACGTCCACTGGTGGTCCCCGGACCCCTGTTTGAAAACCACTGGTTTATAGTGATAGTTTTAGTCCTCATGGGGTGTAAAAAAGGTGGTCAGTCGACGGAATATTTTTCGTCACTGTTTTAGTCGACAAAACGAACACCGTCCCTGACCAGCATCTACCCTCAGGCTGAAATGTAATCCATCTGTCATTTTTACCTTCCACTTTCACATGATCATTCTTTGGTCCTTTTATTGAAGTAAATCCTTTCCAAAACGGGACAAATGAGCCCAGTGTCATTTAGGAAACAAAGAGATGTTTATGCCAGGGACGAGCAAAAAGTAGGGCAAACGTTACAAAACACTTTTTTTTTTGTGCTGCTGTTGACTTGCAGTGGTGGAAGAAGTACTCGGATATTTTTACTTAAGTAAAAGTAGCTATACCACAATATAAAAAAATACTCTGTTACGAGTAAAATGCCTGTGTTCAAAATGTTACTCGAGTAAAAGTACAAAAGTATTGGCATCAAAATATACTTAAAGTACCAAAAGTAAAAAAAATGTTTAAAAATAGCAGATCTTCAAGCTCATAACGCGTCGCATCGCGATGCGTTGGGAGCTTGTAGATCTGCTATTTTCAAATAGCCTAGGTATCAAATAGGGCTAAAGTGTTTAATGTATGTTTTATAATGTAATAATTATATCTGCAAAGTAACTAGTAACTGAAGTTTTCAAATAATTGTAGTGGACATTGGAAATACTCCAGTCAAGTAAAAAAAATACCTCAAAATTGTAGTTTGAGTACAGTACTTGAGTAAATGTACTTAGTTACTTTACACCACTGTTGACTTGTGGGGGAAAAAAACTCACTACTGTTGCACTGCAGCTGTCTGATCTGTCTCAATTATTGCGTAATCACAGTTTGAGATCATCACAATTATTTTCCATAATCGTCAGTTGTTTCTGTATGAATTCATCTGTTGAAAATTGTTTAAAGTAGCCAATCTACAAGCTCACAACAGGTCGCATCGCAACACGCTGTGAGCTTGTAGATCGGCACATTTTTAACAGTTTTTTAAGTACAACGCTATTAAATATATGGCCTGCTTTGACCATAGTACAGTATTTATTATGATCATCGGTAGCTATCTTTGTCTGTGAGCTTGTAGATCGGCTGTTTTCCAAGAGGCAATGTATATGTGTGAAGGCGCTTCGTTTGGCCTTCTTTTCATAGACCTTGTTGCTTGTAGGGCTCGCTTCGTTTGGGCTTGTTTTCGTAGACCTTGCTGCTTGTTTCTCGCGCGAAAGCTGGCAACCCTGCTCTCCCATTGTTTGACGCGTAAACGCTAATAATAAGCTGAGATTTGATGAAATTGAAAAAAGGGCGTTGCAGTTGAGTTCAGATGGTAATGGTCAATGGCTGTGGGCAAATTCAGATCAATTGCTCCAGCCACTGAGGAGAACCGGGCACACATTTTTGCTCAGAGATTTTTGTTCTCAGAGGTTTGTGAAATTATAGGAGGATTTCAGTTATTTGTCATATCTACCCTGTGCAATTTCTGTTTACAAAGCCTTAAAGACAAAACATATATATTATACATTTTTTTAACTCTTGAGAGTGGACAAATGGACCCTAGTCTGGGAGACTTCGCCTCAGAGCCTGGACAGCAGGGGCGCGGCCACTGCGTTCTGATTCAAATCAACAGCCAATGAAGAAAAGGGGGCGGGATCCACATGCAGTGGGTGTTGCACGTAAATAGGAGCGACGGGAAGCAATTTCTCCTTGGGAAATTGCGGCCGCCATTGTTGTGTACTGCTGTTTGCCTCTCGTCGGACTGTTTAGACGAGTTGCACAGCTCTCAGACCGGTAAGAGGCGTGTCCGCTCAGATTCTGAGCGTAAGTTATATCCCGTCCACAAATACCAGGGCTCTGGCCCAGAAGTTTCCTCGCCCCTCCCGTTTGTATGCGAGAGCTGGTGAAAACTTCTGGGAACTCGGATTAAATGGACCCTAACGGGTCCATTTGGTTCCATTTGTACACTCTCAGAGTTACGCTGAGGATATTACAGTGTAGATGGGGGTCCTAGAAATAATAAATATATCAAATAGGTGGGTCCGTCGTCTAATGCAAATTAGACCGCGGTCAGACCCCTGTATCACGATACAGGGGTCACGATTCGATATATTGCGCCGTTGTACGTAAGGCGATATATATTGCGATTATAAATCTAATTTTAGAAAAACCGTCACAGCCATAATGCCCTGAACAGTCTACTCTGTGGCAGGCTATTCAGGGAAGCCTTCATTCTTTCTAGTGTAATCGATATATTCTTACAGGCCTGATGCACGTCAAACTGAGGGTCCTTCAAATGGAAAATGTTGCGAATCACTGAGCTAGAGTTAGCCTAGCCGCGTAGCCTGATACACTATAGCTCTGCTCCTGTTTGAGTCTCATCAGCCCAAAGTGCCATTGTCTCTCTGCCCTCTAGATACTGCAAGGACACTGTGTGTGTGTGTGTGTGCGCGTGTGTGTGTGTGTGTGTGTGTATGTGCCTGTAACCCCATTTACAAGAGGCAGTAACAGAGGATGGCTAATGTAAGCCCAGAGGACTGGTGGAAAGTACATTTACTCAAGTACTGTACTCAAGTACAGTTTTGAGGCACATTTACTTAACTTGAGTATTTCATTCATTTTTATTTGTATACTCCTACCCCAGTACATCTCGGAGGCAAATATTGTACTTCTTTGCTCTGATACAAGTACCGTAGTCATCTTTTAGACACAAGTTACTATTAATTGTATTACTACAAACCATATACACTAACCACTTAGCCCTATGTTAGACTTAGGCCATTTCAAAATAGCAGACCTACAAGCTCACAAGCATTGCATGTGTGAGCTCGGCTAATTGCAAAGAAGTTCGACATTAAAATATGAAAAAATAAATTGAGTACATATGTTGGTACTGTTAAGTGTATTTTGATGACAATACTTTTGCACTTATACCAATTTATCTTATTCTGAGTACAGTATTTTTTACTTGTAACAGAGTATTTCTACACGGTGGTATTGCTACTGCTGACTTCTTCCACCACAGGCTAGACGGGTTGTTTGAGGGTGAATAATGTAATCTGACACTGTGAGTGTGTGTGTGTGATTGAATTCCTTGTGTGTGTGTGTGTGTGTGTGTGTGTGTGCGCTCGTGCGCTACAGTATGGCTGTCGGTGTTGGATAGTGGTAGATCATGTTACAGTGGTGCATCCGCAGTGATCATGGAGGTAATCCGATTTTGTTTTACTCAAGTAAAAGTATCAATACCACAAAGTCCTGTATCATTCGACTACAGTGAAAGTACAAAAGCTTTTTTTCCACCGAAAACAGCTGATCTACAAGCTCACACCGCGTTGTGATGCAACATGCTGTGAGCGTGGCTTTAAAATGGGGCTTAATTGATTAATGTGTGTTTTTGTAATAATTATCAACATAATACAATTTAACTAGTAACTTAAGTTTTCAAGTAATTGTAATGGAGTAAAAAAGTACAATATTTGCCTCTGAGATGTAATGTGAAAGTTCTAATTATCGGAGAACGGACTTACCCCAAGTACGTCAAACTTGTACTTCAGTACAATACTTGAGTAAATCTACTTACAGTCACAATGCTACAGGATAGATGGATCGTATTGCGACGGTGTAGCCGTTGCCGTGGAAACCACTGTTGAATTATTACTAAGTCTGACTGGCAGCGTGCGTGTGCGTGTGCGTGTGTGTGTGTGTGTGTGCGTGTGTGAAGGTTATCTTTGGAACACGCCTGGGTCAGAGATGAACCATGCTTTCACTTTTTAATTGAGATAATGACCGTTATTTTTGCATAATCGTTTCTATTCATCTCTATAATACGTTAAAAAAAATATTATAAATTGTTGTAAGCTTGTAGTTCAGCTATTTCCGCTATAAGAAAGAAGTATTAAATATGTCAGCAATTTCTTTGTATACCGGTATTTAAGTTATTTTTTTATAACTATAGCTATGAGCTTGTAGATCTGCTATTTTTGAATAGCCAAAGAAATCTAAAATGGCACAGATGTGTTCCCGGATTGAATGGGTTCAGAAAAATGATTGTTTAAAGGTTAAATGTGACACAATTAGGAACCGATTCAAGATGATGGGGTTATGATTAGGCATGTTTAAGGGTTGGGATTAGAGTTTTCCCAATTTATAATGTATAACATGACACACTGTTGGCTTGTAGATTGGCATTTTTCCGGGGGCAATCTTAAGCTTTTTTCTGTGTCGTCCTAAAATGTTGTTGTCAAACAAACAAACATATATATGTGTGTGTGTGGAATGGATGTGTTCTCCAGGAACGTGCTCTATATTTGATGAGTGCACCTCACTCAATGTATATGTTTGTCATTCAGAAGGAGCCAGCAGCATTTGTTGAAATGCATGCAGTATAATGCATGTGGGTCGATGGTGATTCTGAGCATTGCATCATTGTTGTGAAAGAAAGCAGCAGAGCAGCATGCGGTCCCCGATGATAAGCTGCTGTGTTTGTGCACGGTCTGGCTACGTGCACGCCGGTCAAAAAGAAGATAACTTGACGATGTGTGTCAAAGGAAAACGAGGCCGTGACCGTTTGCACTAGTTTGCAACCTGCCAGTTACCATGTGCCATTTAGCCACAAGGCTCAATGTATAGACTGTGCTTTGGAATGCCATTGATACATAAGGGTTCCCAAACTTTTCAGCCCCCCCCCCCCCACACACACACACACACGCACACACGCACACACACACACACACACACACACCCTGACGATCATTTGTAGGCATTAGACTTGGTTTGGCTCGGTTCCACAGATAAATATTGTGAAAATAGCCGAACTACAAGCTCAATTGTGAGCTTGTAGTTCGGCTATTTTCACAACGTTTGCTTCTTTCTTACTTGGTATTTGACAATTTGGTATTAAAAAGGTCTTAAAAGTAACTAAACGTTATGGTCTTGCGACCTTGCTCAGAGTCATGACTCTTGAGGAAGGTCGCAAGACCACGACAACGTTAGTCAACCTTTTACTTGCACTGAAACAATAAAAGGCTTAAATTTGTCCGTGTTGCTCCAGCGTTCATCTCTTCTGCACTTTATCGTCCCTGCCCTTGTGACGCACCGTACTGGCCCTTTAAGGCTGAGGCGCAACAAGTAGAATCTCTTTGTTCCCCTGAAGCAAAGATTTGAATTAAAAAATTAACATTTAGGCCTATATTCAAAGATTTGAGTTAAAAACAAACATTTAGGCCTATATTCAAAGATTTGCACACATTTTTCAAAGAAATATGAGATCTAGTACAGACTTGTGTACAAGCTTGTAGATATGCTTGTATATCTGCTATATCACAGTGTGCGTTCCTGGTCTTAATGGACTAAAGAACCCTCACTCGGAGCTGCAGGGCTGCCAAACTGACTGCCATGCTGTATCTGTGGTGTGGCGTGACTCAGCCCCCTTCTGCCTACAGCTGCAGCTGTGTCGCAGTTCTCTATGCGAAGCACCTCCCAAACAGCATGTTAGAGAGCAGTGGTTCTGAAGGTCCTGGGGGTCCTTGAAGGGGGATCCAGGGGGTCCCCAGCAAAAATCACCTACAGTACCTACCTAACCCTGTTTTTGTACTTTGGCTATTCAAAATAAGCCGATAGACAGAGCTCACAAATCTTCTCTTCTGGGTGGGTCCCTGCCACAACATGTTTTCAGATCGCTGTCCTTGACATTGTTTGATTGTTTGATTGAATACTTTATCAGAAGTTTGCAGAAAAAAAGCTCATGAAAGTACAGTTCAATACCAGGTCAGCTAATAGGAATTATAACCCAAGAAAGCCTATGGCTTGTTTCCATTGGGGTCCTTTGTACTCAATTCATAGACATTAATTGACAGACAGATATACACTACTATGCAGAACATCATAAAAAAAGAAAGAAAAACAAAACATTATGTACAATAAAAAGTTTGAGGTAAGCCACCTGTAGGTACTCTTATAGGGCAGTTTTGAAGGAGAGTAGGGTTTTACACTCCTTTACAGCTTTTTGACATGGAACAAGTTAGAGAACCGCTGCTGTATAGGACGTTCGATGCAGCTCACAATGCGACATGCTGGCTAAATGGCGCGTTTCGGCTCGCAATGTGACGGGAGGTTTTACGACGTTAGGCGTTTGTAGGTCGGCTAATATTAGAAACTAATTGGACCCTTAAATCAGGGGTGTTCAACGTTTTTCAGGCGAAGGACCCCCTAGCTGAGAGAGAGAGAGATAAAGCAGGGACCCCCCACTACATATTGAACTAGATTGTGTTGCAGATTTAAAATGTTTGTAGATTTCATAGATACTGTAGGTTCACAGACTTTTCAGACGGTTAACCTTTGAAACCCTCAATATTTTAGTCAACTTGACCGTTGGCTTTTTCTTTTTCCCTCTACAAAAATAGCCGATCTACAAGCCCAAAATAAGCGACTAGGGCGGGTCAGTCAAACTGTATTATTGTCTAATGTTGTTTTTAGTGCAGTGGTTTTCAAACAAGTACCCCCAAATTAATATGTATTTGGCTACGGACCCCCCCCCATCTGAAAATATATGTTTGCCCATACAAGATTTATGTTGGATTCTTTTTCAAAAACATTCCAACATTTTCACATTTCTTTCAAGACGTTTTGGAAATACACATTGCGCTGCGATGCGTCGTGCGCTTGCAGATATGCTATTTTTGCCTAATGTTCCCCGTCACATAAAGATTTGGCGGGACCCCCTGTAGTAGCTCTGAGGACCCCGGGCACCCTGTTGTAGTACCTGGTACCCTGCAATTTCAATTCGGCTCCTACTGGGAACCACATTTGGATAGCCAGCCCTATAGCTGGCTGTGTGTGTGTGTGTGTGTGTGTGAGTGAGTCTAGGGCCACACCAGGTGTCTCACCGGGTATCTCAGAGCAGCAGCAGCAGTGTTTGCATGTTGGTTTTGCATGCGTGTGTGTGTGTGTGTGTGTGTGTGTGTGTGTGTGTGTCCATGGAAAACGTCTCTCTCTCTCCGGTAGGCAAATGCCAGCGTCTCCTGGGAGCTCTTCAGCAACGATGACTCAAAATGTCCATTTAGCTCATTCAATAATGGAACACATCCGCGTCTTTTTAGATTATAGAGATAACCATTGTTTTATACTTTGGGCTATTCAAAAATAGCAGACATACAAGCTCATAGCGCGGCACTAAAAATAGCAGATCTACAAGCTCATAGCTGCGCTATGAGCTTGTAGATCTGCTATTTTTTTTTGAAAAATCTTGAACATGTGTGCACATTTTTGAATATATATATATATTTTTTATTTTATTTAAGCAAACATTTGTAACTCAAATCTGTGCTTCTGGGGGTCCCGGGAACTAAATATTTTGAGATGGGGGTCGGTGGCCAAATACATATCATTTTGGGGGTCCTTGACATGAAAAGGTTTGAGAAGAACCACTGATTATAGAAACATACGTTTTTCAGAAAGCACTTAGGATTTAGAAGACATGTGTAGAGGTGTTCCCGTGTTAAATGGGTTAAAACCAGTCACTGTCCACTTCAGTAACGTTACATCTGTGAGTCATGTTTGACCACAGAGACATGGAACTAATACATATCGTCACTGTCGGGTGTTAACTCATTCACTGCCTCTGACGTAATTGACGTAATTTACCAATACTGCCACTGACGTAAACGTTGTCTTTTTTTTTTTTTTTTTTTTTTTGACCCAAAGACCAAGGAGATATGATTTTTCGATTGGTACCTTTTAACTCCATATTTGACATTTTATGAATTATGTTGTTTTTGATTTTTTTCTCCATAAATTAATGCAAATCATACAAGAGTGTCACTTAAAAATAGTGAAAATAGACGATCTAAAAGCTCACAGCACGACGCGTTGTGAGCTTTTATTTAGATTTTCACTATTTTAAACGTTTTTTTATAATTAAAAAAAGGAATGGTTTTGGACACCCAATGGTTAACCCATTAAGACCTGGAACGCATCTGTGTCACTTTAGATTTCTTTGGCTATTCAAAAATAGCAGATAAACAAGTTCATAGCGCGGCACAGAGTGCCGCGCTATGAACTTGTAGATCTGCTATTTTTGAAAAATCTTGAAACTTTTTTTTTTTTTTTTTTTTTTTTTTTTTGTTTATGTTTAAGAATCGCCTCAGGTCTTAACTCATTCACTGCCTGAATTATTGCTGGCCGCGTTTGCCCACTGCCAGAGATTTTTCATTGAAAAAAGGGGTGTCTGGTGAAGTTGTTTACATGGTGCGTCCGTTTATGACGTGGAACACTGTAGGTACAGTACTGTTTGCACTGTTTACATACTGTAAACACTGTCAACCCTGGCACACACACACACACACACACACACACACACACACACACACACACACACACACACAGATGCTCATAGGCCTGCGTTCTGCGTCGCTGACGCACAACATTGAGAAAGGACGCATTCATGACACCGTCGTGGCGTCCATGGGACGCACTATAGTTGTCACCGACAACAGAGAAAAATGTAAAAATGTGCCGGAACGTGCAGGAACCTATTAGACCAGGAGCACGGCGCCAGGCACACGCATGGATATAAAACGACTTTAAATTCACAACCTCCACAAAGTTTACAAAGGCTCTCGACTCACACCAGGAGCCAGATGCACCACCTCACACTGAATTCAAACTTAGCCTAGTTATAGCTTAATCCAGTCAATCTGGGGACGCATCTCTTGTCATTTTAGATTTGTTTGGCTATTCAAAAATAGCAGATATACAAGCTCATAGCGCGGCACCGAGTGCCGCGCTATGAGCTTGTAGATCTGCTATTTTTAGACAAATCGTGAAAATGTGTGAAAATCTTTAAATATATATATTAAAAAAATATATATGTATATATTTAAAGATTTGCACAAATTTTCACATTTAAAAAATATATAGCAGATCTACAAGCTCATAGCGCGGCACTCGGTGCAACGCTATGAGCTTGTATATCTGCCAGAGGTGTATTAACATAGGACTGAGCCTAGATGCATGTCAATTGTCCATTGTGTGACCTGTAGTGTAAGCGACGTGCGCGTCACGTCATTAAAATAAGAGTGCAACCACGTTCCAATTCAGCAATGCAACACTGACTGTAGCCCTGTCTGTCTGTCGCTTTCATTTTTCTGCACCTCCTCTTGGCCACCACGCTGGTATTTTCCTGCCGTCTGTCCCATTTACATGTTAAAGGAGAGTTTCACCAGGTCTCAGGCAAACAAAATACAAATACCAACGTACTTTGCCTTGCAGATGTAAAGGGGATTGATTGAAGCAGACCTCTTAACAGCCCACCCCGGCCTTGACTCATTATCTTTATCGATGAACCGTCTATCTATGTATCTGCTGCGTTTGGCCCTGATATTGGGCCTCATTTACCAAAAGGGATGACCGAAAACTGGGCACAATTTTAATGGTGGCGGGTAGCTTTGCTAACCTGTTAAACTGGCAACGCCACACATTAGGGCTTTCACCAACTAGTCGACTAGTCAACTAGTATAACCACTAGTCGACCTTGTTGGTACTAGTCGAATAGTTGAATAGTTTGCATTTTTTTCTTTTTTAATGCCATAGTAATGGCCCATCTTACTATTATTATTATCCTCCTGACTTTATTTTGTAGCAAAAGGGGGTCAAAAGTATGCCCAATAAAAGCCTATTATTGGGCAATGGGGATCCTTGGAGACGCTGCTGTGGTGCTGTGCTGCTGTGCCAGAAGCGCTTCCCTAAAAACGCCATAAAAATAAGGGCAGGAGGATAATAATAATAGTAATATAGTAGTAGGATGGCATTAAAACAATGCCCCCCCCCTAAAAAAATATATAAAAAAATATATATATATATATGTAAATTTCGACTAGTCGACTAGTCGACTACCACTGGGTCAAATGAGTCGACTAGTAAAAATCATTAGTTGTGAATTTCTTTGTGATGTGCTCGTGTGTTGCTGCTCGCTAGTATTTTGAATAATCCACTACTGGTCTTTTGGTGTGGGTGCGAAGAAGACAAGCTTGGGAGAGTTTTGCATGTCCATCTGTTCACGTTTTAAGGTGATTTTTATTTGGTGAGCATTTGGCCGTGCGCTACACGTGTATTATTTTCATCATGTGACATTGTGTGACATACTAGCATTATGTCCAGGGGGTGTGTACTTGTGCTGTACTTGTGCTCACGCTACAGAGACAGGGAGATAGATTCCTGCTCCTATGGGTCACACGGCTCGGCAAAGGCTCGCTAAATGCTCGCAAACCTGCTAAATTGTAGCAGTTTGTCTTCCAGGGCCTCAGTCACTCACTCACTCACTCACTCACTCACTCACTCACTCTCTCACACACACTTTACTCTCACACTCTCTCTCACTCATTCTCACACACACACACACACACACACACACACACACACACACACACACACACACACACACACACACCATTAAGACCTGGAACGCATCTGTGGCATTTTTAGATTTTTAGCTAAAAATCATTATTTCACACTTTGGCTATTCAAAAATAGCAGATCTACACGGTGCCGCGCTATGAGCTATATATGAGCTATATATGAGCTATATATATATATATATATATATATATAATATGAACGAACAGTTGTGACTCAAATCTTTGCTTTTGGGGGGTCCCTGGAACAAAATATTTTGAGATTGGGGGTCCACGGCCAAATACATATCATTTTGGGGGTCCTTGACATGAAAACGTTTTAGAACCACTGACGGCAACATACGTTTTTTTTTTCTCCATAAATGTAGAAGACATTTTGTAGAATCGGTCTCAGGTCTTAAAGGGTTAATAATGGAGCTATAACACCACTACAGTATCTACCTGACACGTGCACATGGTGCACGTGGTGCACGGCCATGTGTTTATTGGCTTGTCTCTTGTCAAGGTCACACTGGCTGCTTGTTGTTTGGTGTTTCCACAGTCAGCCATCCAGGGCCGTGCGTCCGTCCCTGCCAGTGTTGCCATGTCTGCTTATTACAAGCGACTTTGGGCTTGTTTTTCTGTTTACAGGTCGCTTACAAATATTGGTAGTAGGAAAAAATGGTGTCGGTACATCTCTAGCTGTAATATATCTGTATACAATACATACCGTATATACTGTGTGTGTGTGCGTGTTGCAGTAGGTTAATTAGGGTTAAGACACAGCCCTTATCCCTGTGGTTGTGTATACATACAGACTGTCTGTATACAGGTATATATTATATCTGTAATCACGTGCATGCATTACCAGTATGTTCCATGTGTGAGCTGTTAACTCATGGCTATTTTAATACGTTCTCTTTGTCTATGTGAAGCTATCTCAAATGCCATGTATCTCAAATACTAGCACTGTCACAAGCACACCTCTTCTCAGCTGGTTTAGCGCTGGTAGCCTTGTTTTGGTTTGTCTTCCGAGGACTGACTTACTGACTACTTTTTAGATTTCAGGGCAACAGACAATAGATACATACAATACAAGATATACAGATACATTCATACACGGATAGCTTGCTCACCCTTTACCACCGTCGTGGAATTCTGGATCAATCAGCCGATCAGTCGATAAGGCACATAGGAGTCGAGACAATACTCTAGGTGGAGGTGGTTCTGCTTTATGTACATGATATCATGGTCAGAAGTACCTTAACCCATTAAGACCTGAGGCGAATCTCTAAAATGTTTTCTAAATCCTAACAGTTTTTTGAAAAAAATATATAACATTTTTTTTCACGATTTTTCAAAAATAGCAGATCTACAAGCTCATAGCGCGGCACTCGGTGCCGCGCTATGAGCTTGTATATCTGCTATTTTTGAATAGCCAAAGAAATCTAAAGTGACACAGATGCGTTCCAGGTCCTAATGGGTTAACACTCATGTCAGCGGAACGGTAGTTCTGCCTGGAGCACAGGGCAGAGATCATAGTTATACTGTAGCTGCCTGAAGGACAAACTGAACCATAACATGATAGGCTGTACCAAAACAATAGCCATTAGGCCTAGTGGAGACATCTAGGCTCTGACAAGCTGACAAATATCATAATGTATTGTAGAATATTATAAGTGATGGTAAAATATAAAGGTTAGATATAAGCAAGCAATATAATTTCTTCCTCACCACCAACCACCACACCATCAGCTGTTAAACAACAGAAGAGACAAAAGGCTGCAGTGCAAATACATGTTTATGTCCCTACAAGTACAGTCGATTTAGAAGCCATAAACAAAGTTGACTGGCCGACTGCCACTTTAAAAAATGAAAGTCAGCTTTTGGTCTGGTGACCTGCTTTGGGTTCTTGAGTTTGACTTTGTTTCTCTGTTGAGCTGTTGTCCTCACAGCAAAGGGTGTGTTTCTACTCGAGTAAAGATGTTGCAGGGCAGATAGGCCACTGTGCCCAGATAGATAGTGTAGTTTGTGGACGGAAGGACAGACAGACAGATGGTTAGATTCCACAGATAGCTGCACAGACTGCTAGATAGACTGTGTGTGTGTGTGTGTGTGTGTGTGTGTGTGGTATGTTATCAGTCATGCCGGGGGCAGTGGTCAGGTCATGTGTCTGCTGCGTGTTCCAGTTAGCCACAGAGACGGCCCTGGAATGAACAGCAAGCCTCTCTTATTGTCCTTTACCTAAGTGTCATTTAGTTTTTGAGGTTTGCCTCGTGTCATTACCTCTTGCCATGATGTAACAAACTGCCCGTTGCTAAATGAGTGAGCTTTTGAAAGCAGTTTTTCACTGTAGCACATATAGGGTTGGGATGCTTTAGGAAATGCTTCCGGTTCCTTATCGGTTCCCTTTAACAATTCCTATTCACAAGTTTCCTAGGCTGTGTGTTTTCCACTTCCTGTCGATTTGATCCAATGAAATCCAAAGAAACTGGTCAGATGACCAATGATATCCCATGAAATCGACAGGAAGTGGAAAACACACAGCCTAGGAAACGGGTGAATATAAAAAAAAAATCTTCATACATTCATAAAAAATTCCAAATTGAATGGAACCGTTTCCGATTCCTCAATGTTGGGAGTGAAACCAGTGAAACCATTCGGCCAATATTCAGTATAACACCACAAAACCCTTGGAAATTCGGTGTACAAAAGGAGCAGATCTAGTATAGAGCCCTGGGGGACCCCAGGCCAATGAAGAATATAGGGTTTAATTGGTTTTAATATTTCTTTGACTGACCCTAAACTTCACTGTGTGTGTGTGTGTGTGTGTGGGGTTAGTTAGGGTAAAGACCAAGCCCTTATCACTGTGTGTATACTGATACATTACTGTATATCTGTAATCACATGCATGTGCACGATGTTTCATGTGTGAGCCGTTACCTCGGATGCTCTCTGTCTAGTCAAAGCTCTTTGCTAATGTATCTGTTAGTTCATGCTGTTGTCTTTCTCTCTCTAACACGCTGTAGGTCTGTCAGTGTGTCTTTCTCTCTCTAACACACTGTAGGCCTGTCAGTGTGTCTTTCTCTCTCAACACGCTGTTGGCCTGTCAGTGTCACCATCGTGACATATCAGTTGACTGTTTCACCCATTTAAGACTGGGAAAGCAACCACTTTAGCCATTATCTTATACTTAGGCCATTCAAAAATAGCAGATATACAAGCTCATAGCTTGTATATCTGCAAATCTTTGAATGCATATATTTTTTTGAAACATTTTGAACTCTTTGCTTCTGCCGGTCCCTGGAACAACATATTTTGATGGGGATTGGCGCCCAAAAACATATACATTTGGGGGTCCTTGACATGAAAAAGTTTTAAAACCACTGATATAACAACGGAAGGTTTAAAAAAGAAAAAAAAACTGTTAGGATTTAGAAGACATTTGTAAAGATTTGCAAAAAAAAATATTTTTTCAAGAATAGCAGAATATACAAGCTCATTGCACGGCACTGCTATGAGCTTGCATATCTGCTATTTTTGAATAGCTAAAGACATCTAAAATGACAGAGATGTGTTCCCTGGTTAACACATGGACGGTTTAGTGTGTGAGGCAATCGCAATTACAAAATGACTGAACACAGGGCCTTAACCCTTTAAGAACTGGAATGCATCTGTGTCACTTTAGATTTCTTTGGCTATTCAAAAATATCAGATCTACAAGCTGAGCTTGTAGATCTGCTATTTTTGAAAAATTGTGAAAACATATTTTTTTACGTTTATTTAAAAAAAAAATAGGATTTAGATTTTTTTTTTTAATCGGCCTCAGGTCTTAATGGGTTAATGCAGCACGTTCCTGTTGTGTAAGGCTGCTCTGGGTTTGACTAGAGGGTAAGGGCTAAAGGGACGTGAGAGGGAGAGAGAGAGACCACAGCTTTTAAACCCACCACGGCGAGCATGTTCCATCATAACTGACTGATATGACATATTCATACAACTAGACACATACTCTGGCTGGCTGACTGATTTACTGACTGACTGACTGACTAGGGCTGGGCAATTAACCACAAATATACCAAAACCGAAATGTTGAACCAACACTCAGCTTAATGTAGCTCATGTAGGTTAACTGATTAATCGAGAAGCAGGGTTTATTTGTTTATTCTTTTTTTAATTTCTCATCTGCCACGTTTTTTTTTTATCATGAAAATATGTGCAAATCTTTGAATATATATATATATATTTTTTAAAGCAAACGTTTATAACTCAAATCTTTGCTTCTGGGGGGATTCTACAAATGTCTTCTAAATCCTAACAGTTTTTTGAAAAAACTCATGTTGCTATAATCAGTGGTTCTCAAACTTTTTCATGTCATGAGCCCCCGAAATGATATGTATTTGGCCGCGGACCCCCATCTAAAAATATGTTGTTCCAGGGACCCCCCCAGAAGCAAAGATCTGAGTTAAAAATGTTCGCTTTAAAATATATACATGTGTATATATTCAAGGATTTTCAGACGTTTTTTTTTCAAAAGCTCATAACGTGACACTCGGTGCCGCACTATGAGCTTGTAGATCTGCTATTTTTGAATAGCCAAAGTATAAAATAATGGTTGAAGTGGTTACGTAGATGTGTTCCCGGTCTTAATGGGTTAAAGCATGTGATTTGACCAGTGATTGGGCTGTGCTCTGTATTCTCCATAGAGAGAGAGGCAGCTAAGGACACACTTGAACGCTCCCTGATTTAGAATGATTTATCTGAAATCAACTTTCTCATCATGATTCATAGACACTGGGGAATCTCCTTTAGTGTATGGATTGGAAGTGTGTGTGTGTGTGTGTGTGTGTGTGAGAGAGAATTGACCTCAGGTCTGACTGGGTTAACCACTTTAACCCTGGCTATTGGCTGTGTTCAATAAATCTTGAAAAATTTGGAACATTTTAACAACACAATTCTTCTATGGAGGGGGGGTCTGAACATATATTTTCAGATGGGGGTTCCATGGCCCAAGTATGTTAATGTTGGGGTCCTTGACTTGAAAAAGTTTGAGACCCCCAAGGTAGCCATGGCAGTTTAAAAACATTACAACAATGTCACCATTTTAACCCATTAAGACCGGAAACGCATGCCATTTTCAGATTTTTTGGCTATTAAAAAAATAGCAGATATACAAGCTCATAGCGCGGCACCGAGTGCCGCGCTATGAGCTTGTAGATCTGCTATTTATTGTAGAAAAATCGTGAACATTTGTGCAAATCTTTGAATAAATGTTTTTTAAAGCAAACATTTTTATTTCAAATCTTTGCTTCTGGGGAACAGTTTAAAAAAACGTATATCAGTGGTTCTCAAAGTTGTTTCATGTCAAGGACCATCCAAAATGTATTGTCCGCGGACCCCCCCCCCCCATCTCAAAATATTTTGTTCCAGGGACCCCCAGAAGCAAAGATTTTAGTTAAAAATGTGTATATATATATTCAAAGATTTGCACACATTCTCACTAGGGCTTTCACGACTAGAGATTTTTACATTTTTTAAAAATGTTTTAGGGGGGCATTGCTTTAATGCCATCCTACTACTATATTACTATTATTATTATCCTCCTGCCCTTATTTTTATGGCGTTTTAAGGGAAGCGCTTCTGGCACAGCAGCACAGCACCACAGCAGCGTCTCCAAGGATCCCCATTGCGCAATAATAGGCTTTTATTGGGAATACTTTTGACCCCCTTTTGATACAAAATAAAGTCAGGAGGATAATAATAATAGTAAGATGGGCCATTACTATGGCATTAAAAAAATAAATAAAAAAAAACTAGTACCAACTAGTCGACTAGTGGTTATACTAGTCGACTAGTTGGTGACAGCCCTAATTCTCACTATAAAAAAATCTACAAGGTCATAGAGCTATGAGCTTTTATATCTGCTATTTTTGAATAGCCAAAGAAATCTTGAAATGACACAGATGTGTTCCCTGATTGAATGGGTTAAAAACGCCAACGTGGATTATACAGAAAAAAAGCTGTAGCTTGTTTCTATTGTTTTTCTCTAACATTAACCCCTCGTGGTGTTTCTTGTGTCTCCAGGAGCGCACCAGGTCGTTTGACGGCTTCAACATGAACACCCTGGAGAGCTCTCTGATAGACATCATGAGAGCTGAGCAGGACACCCTGAAAGGTAAGCTCACATGCACACACACACACGCACGCACGCGCGCGCGCGTATATCCGCGATGTCAGGTGGAAACCTTGCATGTCCAGAACGAGAACAACTGGTGAACGAGAAGCAGTACATTTTTGGATCTTAACCCATTAAGACCTGAGAAGATTCTAGAAATGTCTTCTAAATCCTAACAATTTTTTGAAAGAAAAACCCACATTTTTTTTCCTCTATTTTTCAAAAATAGCAGATCTACAAGTTCATAGCGCGGCACTCGGTGCCGCGCTATGAGCTTGTATATCTGCTATTTTTGAATAGCCAAAGACATCTAAAGTGACACAGAAGCGTTCCAGGTATCAATAGGTTAAAACAGGAACTTGGGTATGGCTCCTCCCCCTTTCAGTCCAACAACATTCTCCGTTTAAGGCAGTTGGTGCTGAAATCTGGAGAGATTACATGAGCCCTAAGCGTTCCCCCTATTCTGGGGAAGAGCATTCGGCGAAAAACAGCTGATCTACAAGCTCACAATTCCCGATGTAGAAGCTCACCACAGTGAATGAATTGTTTGTACTTCAGGCTTAATGGTGTGTCTGTATAGCATGTGTGTGTCTGTCCTCCTCTCTGTCTAGCTCTGTCTTTACTGTCTGTTGTCTTTGTCTCTCTGCTTCCTACTCTCTCTCTCTCTCTGTCTCTGTCTCTGTCTCTCTGTCTCTCTGTCTCTCTCTCTCTGTGTCTGTCGCGCTCTCTATTTCTCTCTCTCTCTCTCTCTCTCTCTCTCTCTCTCTCTCTCTCTCTCTCTCTCTCTCTCTCTCTCTCTCTCTCTCTCTCTCTCTCTCTCTCTCTCTCTCTCTCTCTCTCTCTCTCTCTCTCTCTCTCTGTGTCTCTCGCTCTCTCTCTCTCTCTGCTCTCTAAGCATTGTGTGTGTGTGCAGTGCTGGAAAAAGTACAAAATTTGTTTTACTTAACACTCGCATGACTGAGGTTTCATACTCCTCCACCAAGCCTGAAAAAAGATCATTTTGATCCCCAAATCAGGCTATCCTATTGGCCACTGTCTCCCTCTGTTCTCCAGACTAGTTCACACTTTCTCCCCCAAACAGTGGGGGGTTCCATTGTCTTCTAAAAAGATGAGAGTTGAAAATGGGTTGCCAAATTTTGAGAGAGAAATAAGCAGGCAGGTCTATGAAAGTGTAGGCAGTAGGCTAGTGTGTATTTCTATCTGTCTCCTATATGTCATCATGATTTGTGATTTGTGTATGTGGGGATCTCATTTTTACTTCCATGCAGTGTTGATTTCGTTAACGAAAACGAAACGAAATATGTTCGTCAACGCACATTTTTCAAAGGACGAGACGAGACCACCACCCATGAATAAACAATAACTGGGACTAAATCATTATGCAATTTCGTTGACTAATAAAGACGAGACGAAAATGTAGTTCACTAAATAAAGACTGGACTAAACTCTATGGTCATTTTAGTTCACGAACAAAGACGAGACGAAATATTATATCATATATTTATTATATGATTTTGTCACTCCCTGTCTCCTTTGATAAGCAGCGCAGGGCATGCTGTTCCTCACTCACTCACACACACACCCCCTTTTAAAGTTGCAGCCGCGCACGCACACACACACACACACACACACACACACACACACACACACACACACACACACAGAGTCACACCGTCAAATGAATGGCAGGAGGATTCAGATTTCAGAGCGAAACTTTACAAAATAAAACGGTAAAATGCTTTGCACGGGGCTCTGGAGAAAGAGAAGAGGTGATATGGACACATTTTCGCTACATCGATGTGGAGAACAAAACACAATGCTTGAACACAAGCGTTCACCACAAAGAGATCGAGTTATAAGTTAACAAAAGGTTTGCACTTTCTCCATTTACACCCCATACATCTACACAAACGTTCAGATTTCAAATATAAAGTGCTTACCTCATGGCCAGGGATGTTACAATTCTATTCGGGTAACCCATAAGTACCCATATTCTCCGTATTGTCCAATAAAAAACATTTAAATCCGATCGGTGGCCATTTTCTCCGTATTTTTTCCATGCTTTCAACTAAGTGACCCTATCGGTTGGGAGGTGTAATTGCACTCTGATACACTATAACTCTATGAGAAAATGACCGCCAATCGGATTAAAATGCTTTTCATTGAACAATACAGAAGTTACGGGTACTTATACCCACCCGAAGTAAATTGTAACATCCGTGGCCACGGAATAAAAACTTTATATTTGAAATCCGAACGTTTATGTAGATGTACGGGCTGTAAATGGAGAAAGTGCAAAAAACAGGTTGAAGTTTCATCATGACTGTCATAATATGACCGTGATGTAATGCTACTTTCGATTTAGTAGCAGCAAGCGAACTATAGTAACTTGTAAACAACCCAGTGACAAACCTATATTATTATTATTCACAATAATAATATTCACATTATTGTCTGAGCGTAAAGCTCTCATTCTATCAGCTGTCCACGTCGCTGACAAACGCGTCTCTTCTCCTCCTCCCTCAGTGCAAGTGAACACAATGCTATGTTCCACAAATGTGCTCAATCCTGCGCAAAATATCTGATCTTCAAGCATAAAACAGTTGCTGCGTGACAAGCTGTATGCTTGTAGATCCTATCTTTTTCCACCGCTTTGCAGTGAAAGGGAAAGTTGAAAATGGGTCGCCACATTTTGCGAGAGAAATAAGTCAGGTCTATGAAAATGTTACTGCATGCGTCGTTGTGCCCTGAGAAAACAGTTAGGCATGAATGGGGTAATAGCCGAGGCTAATTTGCAACACTAGTCCCTGGTTAGACCTTTCTATATAAATATATACCTAATAAAAATGCATGAAGCTCTAATCTAAACAAGTATGAAAAGATATTTATATCTGCAAAGTAACTAGTAACTAAAGTTTTCAAATAATTGTAGTGAAGTAAAAGTACAAGATTTGCCTCTGAGCTGTAGTGGAGTAGAAAAGTATTACCATTATAATGTAATTATATATATAATTATAATATTAATAATAATAGAAAGACGCGAAAAACAAGCCCAAAGTCGCTTATAATAAGCAGACATGGCAACATCGACTCGCATAGACTCGCTGCTGCAGCTCGTCTACGGGCCGCTCTGCGGGGGGTCTAGAGGTGTGAACTGCTCTTGCCTGGGGGAGAGAGTGGGAGAGCGGTCAATTTAGCCGAAATATAACGGTTGGGATGGTATATATGGTATATATTTCATATTTATAATACGTTTCAGAAGAAAAAAAAAACGGAGATGATTTGAAACAAATATTTAGGAAAAGTCATGAAAGGGGAACTTTCTCAGAGCTTCATGAGAGAAGATAATCCACTTTAAATTCTCAAAATCGGTCATATTGATAGCTTAGTCATGCAAGTGTTAAGGGGAATTTTGGACCACAGTTTTCTTACCTTTTCTATGATATCTTAGGATGAATGGTACAGTAGAAACATGTCATAACTCCATCCCGGGTCCGCCACAGCTTAAAACGTGCGCCGATAGGCCTTGCGTTAGATCGCGTATTTTAATAGTTGTTTTTTTTGTGTGAGATCTGACGTTCATAGTGACAGAACACTATGCAAAAAACAAAAACAGAAGTCTCGCTAGACGAGATTGAAATCTCGAGATTCTAGCGAGACTTCTGTTTTTCTTTTTTGTCTCCGCCAGGCCGAAAGGCATGGCGAGAGAGTATGTTTTACCCCCTGTCCGTCCGTCCGTGTGTCCTGTCCTGTCCGTGTGTTACCAGCTAATCTCCGGCACCGTTGGCCCGGTCGCTGCGAAACTGTGCACACACACTCCCTGGGTGCCAATTCAGAACCTCTGCCCCAATTTTTTCACATGGGCATATTATAGCGCCACCAGGAGGCTGATTTGTGCAAAACCCATTTACTCCTACAGATTTTATCCAAACGTCACGCAAATCGGTACACAGTATCTCTATAGTCATCTTATCAAGACGGATCTGTCTGATATTTCATATTCCATCCTGATTGGCTAAGGTTGGCTTCCAAAGTTTTCAGGATTGGTCCGTTTTGAACAAAATGTCTCAAATCATGAACACAGCGTGATATTTCCGTGAAAACTTGCACGCACATCCCCACTAGGCCTAAGAAGAAATGGCACCCTTTTCAAATTGGCCTATTATAGCGCCACCAGGAGGCCACAATAACCTACCTGACCTGGCGGAGACCTGTGCTCCGAGGAGCACTTTTTCTAGTTTTTCTCTTTTTCTACTGTACCATTCATCCTAAGATATCATAACATAATAGAAAAGGTAAGAAAACCATGGTCAGAAATTCCCCTTTAAGTAAAAGTAGCAATACTGCAATGTAGAAATACAAGTAAAGGTCTGGAATTCAAAATATACTTGAGTAAAAGTACAAAAGTATTGGTATCAAAGTGTACTTAAATTCTAAAAGTAGAACAAACTCATTGTCCAGCAAGTCCAATTTCTCAAGTTTTCAAATGTATAAAAATCTTTTGAAAATAGCAGATCTACAAGCTCACAATGCAACGCATTGTGAGCTTGTAGATCGGCTATTTTCAAATGGCTGAAATGTATACTGTATATAGGGCTGAAGTGGTTAATGTATGTTTTGTAATAATAATCAAATTCTACAAAGTAACTAGTAACTAAAGTTTTCCAATAATTGTAGTGGAGTAAAAGTATGATATTTGCCTCTGAGATGTAGTGGAGTAGAAGTAAAAGTACCTCAACATTGTACGTAAGTACAGTACTTGAGTACATGTACTACTTTACACCACTGTGTGTGTGTGTGTGCGTGTCAGTGTGTAGTGGCGGTTCAGCAAAGTGCTGACGGTGTGTAACTCAGACGGTGAAGGAAGTCCAGGAAACGACTGAGACAGCAGTGTGTCCACGCTGCCGCAGCAGCAGCAGTGCATTCTGGGTATTATTCATGCATAATGCATTATGGGAGATGCAGGAGGGCCGTGGCGGGGTAGGGGGGGGGGGGGGGGGTGGAACAGTGGCTCAAGGCCCGTGGCGTTGTCCTTATTGAAGACGGGATTTGTGACGAGGTGCGGTGGCACAGCGTTCTTTGGGGGCGCCTTGGCCACCGAGACGTTTTATCCTGACAGACCCTACTAACCCAGTGGTTCTCAAACTTATTCATCTCAAGGACCCCCCAGAAACAAAGATTCAGTTACAAATGTTCGCTTTAAAAAAAAAATTATTCAAAGATTTGCTCAAATGTTCACGATTCTTTCAAAAATAGCAGATCTACAAGCTCATAGCGCGGCACTCGGTGCCGCGCTATGAGCTTGTAGATCTGTTATTTTTTTAATAGCCAAAGTATAGAATATGGATAAAGTGGTTAAAATGTTTGTGACGCTTTATTAACCAATTTTTGCTGGGGACCCCCTGGTAATCGCTCTGGATTAAGAGTGCATGCTAAATGCCTAAATTGTAAATTCTAAATGAACTAATATCTTTTGATATTTTGGTCAAGTGAAGCTAGACTAAAAACTAAAACCTTTCAGATGACTAAAACAATTGCATTTAAAAGACGTAAAAAAAACGTATCTAAAATTACCACTGCTTTCAACTCGGGTTTTGGAAGCTTTTTAATGGCGTTTTCAGCCGGGGGAACAAACGCCTCAGTGGGTAGACCTCTTATTTTCCGGGGGGGGGGGGGGTAACCTCACTCCGTCAAATGGAAGAAGCTTGCGACACACATTTTGTTTCACAGCGTACTTGCATCTGAGACTCCGGGCGCAGAATCGATGACAGACGGAGTTTAATTTTTTCAAGCTACTAGGCAGGTGATTGGATGATCCCGCCCCTAGCAGCCGCTGATTGGTTCGTATGCGCAGTGGTTCGGGCAGCTTTACTCTGTGAGCAATCCCAGACCCTCCTTCCTGAAACCAAATGCAAATGAGATTTCCGGAGGGAGGGGGGTTTACCAGGCTAGGGGGGGGGGGGGCTGCTGTATTTGTCCATGGACCCCTAATCTGAAGATATGTTGTGCCAGGGCATATATGTTTTGCCCCATACAAGATTTGTGGCGTTAATTTTTTTTGATTAAGATTTATATAATAACAGATCTACAAGCTCACAACGTGTCGTGAGCTTGTAGATCTGCTATTTTCAAATAGCCAATGTATATTGTTTAAAGTGGTTAAACTGCTTGTGATGCTATATTAACACATTTTTGCTGGGAAACCCGCTGGAACCCCCCCGATTTTTTTTTTAGTATGATAATTAATCGTCATGTAAAATGTCATTATAATGACAGGCCTGGTTTCCATTTTCTCCTTTACATGGCCTTGGTACTAACAAGCTAACCGCGCAGCATTAGCATGCTACATCAACGTGATAACGAGCGCTATCTGTAGTGCTTGAACACTGTACAGAAATAGATGGATGCCACACCTCCCCTACCGTTCCTAGAGCTACACTCTCTCTGTGTGTGTGTGTGTGTGTGTGTGTGTGTGTGGTGAACAGCTGTGCCTGCTGTACTCCATTAGTGTCGTGCAGCTGCCACACACACACACACCATGCAAGAGTACATACAGCATAGCAATAGAATGGGCTACATTGCCATAAATACCATCGTTGTTTGGTTCTTTTTTTAACTTATCACCATTTGCCTCCCAGCCACCCTCTGCCCCACACACACACACACACACACACACACACACACACACACACACACACACACACACACACACACACACACACCCACACCCACACCCACACCCCCACACACACCCCCACCCACACACACACACACACACACACACACACAGCCTTGACCTGATAAGCCGCAGAACGTAGAGTCATCCTTGTCAGTATGCCCTGTCAGCAGTGGTGGAAAGTAACTAAGTACATGTGCTCAAGTACTGTACTTGAGTAAGGTTTTTAGGTATTTGTACTTTACTCGAGTATTTCCAATTTCCAATGCTTTTACCTCTACTCCACTACATCCCAGAGGCAAATATTGTACTTTTACTCCACACATTTTTTTTTGAAAACTTTAGTTACAAGTTACTTTGTAGATTTTGATTATTATTACAAAACATACAGTAACCACTTCAGCCCTATATCGGCCATTTGAAAATAGCCGATCTACAAGCTCACAATGCGACGCATTGTGAGCTTGTAGATCGGCTATTTTAAAAAGCTTTGTATACATTTGAAAACTTGAAATGGGACATTCTGCATAATGAGTACTTTTTACTTTTGGTACTTCAAGCACATTTCGATGCAAATACTTTCATACTTTGTACTCGAGTACATTTTGAATTCCGGACTTCTGCTCGTAACGGGAGCATTTCTGCATTGCAGTATTGATACTTTTTACTTAAGTAAAACATGTGAGTACTTTCTCCACCACTGGCCTGTCAGTTGAACGTCATGAGGGAACACAACACGGACACGAGGATCAGCCTGATGCAGCATAGAGTCACATAGACTGAGGCTCAAAACAGCCTTTCTGCTGAAGTCAGTTCACACACTGACACGCCCTCAGCAAGGATTGACACTAAAACGTTTTGTTAGTTTGTTTTAGGGACTCTGGAAGCGACGTACTTTTGTTTCGCTGCTCACGCAATCTTAAAGGAGTAGTTCACCCCCCAAAAAAAATTCTATCAATTACACACCCCATGAAGCATTGAATTCATGGTGATTTTTTTTAGTTTTTGTCGCATTTCTAAGCCAATAAGATGCTAATGTATCTGGTAGGAGACTCAAAGGAGACTCTTTGAGTCTCCTACCGGAGAGACGGCCGTTTCCGGGGGGTCCCCAGCTAAATGTGTTAGTATCAGCATCACAATCATTTTAACCATTTATACTTTGGCTATTCAAAAATAGCTGATATACAAGCTCACAGCACGTCACTTTGTGTGAGCTTGTAGATCTGCTATGTTTCTAAAAGCTTGAACATTAGTGAAACATTTTCTCTCTCTATCTATATATATATATATATAATTTTTTTTTTCTTTTTTTTTTGTAAGCAAACATTTTAACAAAAATCTTTGCTTCTGGGGGTCCCTGGCACGACATATTCTCAGATGGGGGTCCGCGGCCAAATACATAATATCGTTTGGGGGGACCATGGGCGACCGGGCCTTCTGTTACACCGCCCCATGTCTGTGCAATGCCCTCCCAGACCACCTGAGAGCACCACAGTCCACTGATGCTTTTAACACATTGAGTGCCAGGGTTTTTTTAAAACAGGGTACAGTCAGTGCCTGGATTTTTAACCATTTTTGAACCTTTTTCAAGTAGTCACAAAATATTTTCAGTGATCACCGTCCTCACGGTGATCCCCTCATTACACACATAGAGGTCTCGTACAATCGGGGGAAAAAAATTAAAAACATTCGGTAATCCGTTCCATAGTTGCAGCCAGTTGAAAATAGTCGAAAATAGTCAAAAATACATAATAAAAAGAAAAAGTACACGGGAGCCGAGATGCAGGCTTTTGAAGTCATAAGTTAACCAGGAAGTGGATTGGAGTCTAAATCTTAGAAAAATAATATCTCCTGGTGCTGTGAAGGAAAAAAAAAAAAATCCAAAAACGGTCATAACCGTTTTTGGCACACAACGCATGGCTTCTCAAAAACGGTCCGGACCGTTTTTGGCACTCAATGTGTTAAAAAATTTACTTAAAACCTACCTTTAAAAAAAATGCATTTTTCTAATTTTGTTTGTTTGTTCGTACTGGGTTTTAATTTCTAAATGTTGGCCCTTTTAGTTTAGCCTAGTTGGTTCTGTTGCCTATGCTGTTTTTATGCCTTCCTTTTAATCTGTAGCACTCTTGAGATTCGTGAGAATGTTAAGTGCGTTATAAATGAAATGTATTATTATTATTAAAAAGTTTGAGAAGCACTGCACTAAAGCTTATCAATTGGCAGCATATTTCACACATAATATCACATATCTAAATGTGAATCTAAACAATAAGCAGCAGTGTCACAACTGAACGTGCAAAGGAGTCAGTCAGCATATATACATAGAGACAGAGGCGTTGTCAGTACCGTCACTTATATGTTTGTCCTCATTCGGCTAAGTATGCGGTCTGTGTGAAAGGGAGGAAGGGCACATGGAGGGGGCTAGTGTGTGACCTCAGGGGGTGTATAGGGGTCAGGGTGTGGTGGTGTTTTTTTGGGGGGGGGGCTTATGTATGGGTGGGATATACTGTACAGTATGTTGTTCAGCTTGTTGAGACCTTATCTGTGTGCTTGTGGCTCGTATCTGTGCTCAGCCCCGCGTTATCAGAGCACTGTGTGTGTGTGTGTGTGTGTGTGTGTGGGGGGGGGGGGGTGGCAAGGTCACGTGTAAGACTTAAAAAAACGTTATTTTTAACGAGGTATTTGCCTTAGATCAGTGCTTCTCAACCTATGGGTCGGGACCCCCGGGGGGGGGTCTCCAAATGACAGTGAAGTGACAATTTAAGACCTTTTTAACCCATTAAGACCTGAGGCGATTCTTTAAAAAAAATCTACATTCTAACAGTTTTTTGAAAGAAATTACAAAAAAAAAAATGTTCAAGATTTTTCAAAAATAGCAGATCTACAAGCTCATAGCGCGGCACTCGGTGCCGCACTATGAGCTTGTAGATCTGCTATTTTTGAATAGCCAAAGAAATCTAAAGTGACACAGATGCGTTCCAGGTCTTGGGTTAATACATACAAAAATAACATTACCATTATTTAAAGTAATCAACAAACGATAGTTTTTTTGGAAAATAGCTGATCTACAAGCTCATTGAGAGCTTGTAGATCTGCTATTTTCACAATATTTATCTGTAGATCCGAGTCGAACGAAATTGAATGCCTCGTCCTCTACATTCCTCAAGTGCGTATCAGGGTGGGGGGGGGGGGTCCCCAGTTCAAATAGGATTATTTTGGGGAACATTTACTCGTAACCTATACCAATTAGCCTGCGACCCAACATTGCGTCCCGACTCATTGTTTGGGAAACGGTGGAATAGTCTGATTAACTGTTTTATAGTTACATTACAAAATGTAACGTTTATCTCCCCTCGTGGTCTCCTGATAGATGGATTTTCAGGCCCGTTTTGAAAGAAGCCAGTGATCCACATTTTTTTTAAGGGTATGGTGTCAGGGCCAATGAAAAAAAAATATTGCGAACTGTGCCAACTTTTTTCTTTTTTTTTTTCAAAGTAAAAAAAATGTGCTTAGGAAGCGAGATACAGCCTTTTTCAGTTATAGGTTAAACAAAGAGTGGATGGAGCTGCAAATCTTCAGATAATGATATCTTGGGTTCTGAACAAAAAAACTAAAAAAAAAATTTAACTCTGGATTTCTCGTTCTGGCACTGAGGGTATAACCCTAAAACTCGGGATAACTCGGGGCTTGGCACTGAGAGAGTTAATGAATCGATCTTTTTTCGTTAGATAACTGTCACACACTCCTATCCAGCGTTTCACTGAAGGAGAAGCCAAGGGAAGGAGATGACCCGTGCGTCTGTGGCGACGTTGTGGCGTTACAATGTTTAGCTTAGGAAGCTGTCTGAGGCATTTTTTACTCCTTGCGCACGCACAAAAAAAATAAGCCTACTGCGTCTTTTCATTTGGCCTTCCTCTTACCCCTGGCAGCCATGTTGCCTCTCATATCCTCTGTGTGTGTGTGTGTGTGTGTGTGTGTGTGTGTCTGTGTATTTAGCCTGCTGGTGTCATAACAGTACGGTTGACACCACGCCATGGCAATTATTATAATACAATATTAAATATCGTTGCTGTCGGGTCTCAGGTGGAAACCTTGCATGTCCAAAACCCTTTATTTTTATTATCTTAAAAAAAATGTTTAAAACGGTGAAAACAGCAGATCTACAAGCTCGTTTTCACTGCTTTAGTGTGACAGTCTTGTATGATGCAGTAGGACATTACAAAAAAAACTAAAAAACAGTTGAAATATGGAGATAGGAGGTTTCTGCCCCACAGTGCCGAAATATAAGTACAAGAAATAAGTTGTATATATATCTCTGCTGTCCGGCAGAAACCAAAACTCCAAATTCTTCATTTTTCAGGAAATTAAAAAGTGGAGTTAGGAGGTTTTGTTCATCATTGATAAGAACAGCTGAATGGACCTCCAAGCTCACAATGAGGTTGGAGGTCAAAAGGGGGCGGAGCCTGGAGTCAGCAAAAGCAGCTAACTCCACCCCCCTTTGGTGGAAAGTTTGAGGATCCAATGGAGTTAGCTGCTTTTGTCAGAAGCACTTATCAATGCTGTTCATTGGTTCAATATTATTTTTACCCACACACAGACGTAAAGGGTGTTCAATAGCACTGATTTATGGGAAAAAAATGCAAAAGCGTCAAAATGGAGTTAGCTGGTTTCTGCCGGACAGCGACGATATATTAACCCATTAAAACTGGGAACGCATCTGTGTAACCACTTAAACCATTATTTTATACTTTGGGCTATTCAAAATAGCAGATATACAAGCTCATAGCGTGGCACTCAGTGCCGTGCTATGAGCTTGTATATCATCTGCTATTTTTGAAGAAAAAAAAGATGATTTGTGCAAATCTTTGAATATGTATATATTTTTTAATTTAACATGTTAAAAACTCAAATCTTTGCTTCTGGGGGGTCCCTGGAACAAAATATTTTCAGATGGGGGGGTCCGCGGCCAAATACATATCATTTTGGAGGTCCTTGACATGAAAAAAGTTTGAGAACCACTGATATAGAAACACAAGTTTTTTTTAAAGAAAACTTTTAGGATTCAGAAGAAATTTGGAGAATCGGAACCTCAGGCCTTAATGGGTTAATAACTTCCTGTTGAGGGTCTGAAAACATGACATGGTTCCTGTTCTCTCTCTCTCTCTCACACACACACACACACACACACACACACACACACACACACACACACCCACACCCACCCACACACACACACACACACACACCCCACAGACAGTAGAAACATGTACATATGGCAGAGCACAGATGTGACATAGCAGAGACACAATGAATGAATGAGTACAGTAGCACTCTGACTGGCTTCCAGCATTGTTCCTACTGACAGAAAGAATCCCTCTGTTCTCTCTCTCTGTGTGTGTGTGTGTGTGTGTGTGTGTGCCTGTGTGTGTACACTTGTATTACTATACTTGTGAGGGCAACATTTCCCCACAAGTATGGTACGATTTGACAAGTACCGGTAAGCAGTGGTGAAAAAAAGTACTCAAATGTTTTACTTAAGTGAAAGTATCAATACTGCAATGTAGAAGTAATCTATTACAAGTAAAACATTCAAAATGTACTTGAGTGTAAGTACAAAAGTATTGGTATCAAAATGTACTTAAAGTACCAGCAGTACAATGTTTGAAAATCGCAGATCTACAAGCTCGTGGCGCGTTGTGAGCTTGTAGATCTGCTATTTTTCAAATAGCCTATGTATAAAATAGGGCTAAAGTGTTTAATGTATGTTTTATGATGTAATAATTGATATCTGCAAAGTAACTAAAGTTTTCAAATAATTGTAGTGGAGCAAAAGTACAATATTTACCTCTGAGATGTAGTGGAGTAGAAGTAAAAGTATAGACAATTGGAAATACTCCAGTAAAGTAAAGGTACCTCAAAATTGTACAGTACTTGAGTAAATGTACTTAGTTACTTTACACCACCACCTGCAAGTAAGACATTGTGAGGACCATGTTCCTGGTTATATTATGGATAGGTTTACATTTAGGACAAAGATTGAGGTTAGGATTAGACATGTAGACGTTAGGGGTTAGATTTATGCCCTTGACACATGGCTGTACCGTGCGCAGCCATATGTTCGTCAAACGGCGTTCAGCATTCTCTGAACCGCGTGAAACCTAGCATCCCTATTCTAGGGCAAAACGTTCGCCCAAAATAGCCGATCTCCAAGCCCTGTGAGCTATTCCCGGCGAAGATATTTGGTGTGTGTGGCGGAGGAGAGCACGGGACCTAGTAGACAAGGTTTTTCTTTTCTTTTTTTACCCCTCTTTCTCCCCAATGTAGTCGTTATGCCAATTAACCCATTAAGACCTGAGGCCGCTTCTAAACATTTTCAAAATCCTAATTTTTTTTTTCACGATTTTTCAAAAATAGCAGATCTACAAGCTCATAGCGCGGCACTCGGTGCCGCGCTATGAGCTTGTAGATCTGCTATTTTTGAATAGCCTAAAGAAATCTAAAAGTGACACAGATGCGTTCCAGGTATTAATGGGTTAATTCCTCCCCACACACATTTGTGTGTGTTTGTCGCCGCTGTTGTATCCTACCGACTCAACCTGCCGGTGAGGAGCCCCGGGCGGGAGGATGTAGGGCCTCCTCCCGCCCGATAGGCTCTTTGCACAGCAGCCATATTGGAAGGAAATTGGGCCTCTCCCTTACTTCCTTCACAGGTGTTCCCAATGATGCTAATCTCTCAAGAACGGTAGCCGTGTTGACAACCCGTGCACATTGGCTACAAGTGGGGGCGTGCCATCAGATCAGGAAGCAGGCCGCGCTCTACCCAATCAAATGTAGTGGGCGGGATTTTACGTGCGCGCCGTTCGTTCCCTACTGGAAACAAACCGAAACTCATTTAACCCATTAATACCTGGAACGCATCTGTGTCACTTTAGATTTCTTTGGCTATTTGAAAATAGCAGATATACAAGCTCGTAGCGCGGCACCGAGTGCCGCGCTACGAGCTTGTAGATCTGCTATTTTTGAAAAATCGTGATTTTTTATTTTTTTTAGATCTTTTCCCCGAAAATGTTAGGATTTAGAATTTTTAAAGAATCGCCTCAGGTCTTATTGGGTTAACAATAGCGTCCTCGAAGCCGACAAGACCACGGAAAGTTAGTAACATTTTAAATTGCTCTTTTCATCATAGAAACAAGTGGGGCTTATAACCAAAACGATCCATGTTCTTTGGGAGAATTGGTGGTAGTGTTCCGTGGACAAATATCGTTAGTGGGAACGAAAACATAGTCGCACCACCGGAAGTGAAAGGCTGAAGGCAGACCAAAACCCCGGTTTCCCTGAGCACGGGTCGTCCGTTCAGCTCCACCCAGAGCCAAATGAATAAGTAAAAAACAGCAGAGGGCGCTGTTTTTCCTTTTTATTTGACGATGGGTTCCCAGATTGCCAATGATGCTAATGAAGGCTCTGTTCCGTTTAGTGTAGCACAGTGGTTCTCAAACCTTTTTTTTAATTTCAAGGACCCCCATAACTCTCAGAGTTACACTCCTGCAAAGGGGCCATTCGGAACCCCCCCCCTCAAGGAACCATGAGGCTCCCAGGACCACACTTTGAGACCCACTGGTGTAGCAGAGTGTTTCCAGTGAGCTGACATGCACAACATCAGCACCCTGACTCTGTTTAGACCAGAATGGAACAGAGCCTTAAAGCTTTCATGACATTCACTTTTACACCACATTCAAAGTCTTTGTCATGGTCCTTCAAAAGTGTACAAAAAGTTTTAAGTGAAAATTCCACTCCATTGATCCATGGCAGGTGTTTTTCTCTCACATTTCTAAAGCCTTTTCAACTGCAATGAAAAAATAAATCTTTGCCTGCGGGTGTCGCTGGTGAGGGATTTTGCCTGTCAATCATCGCCTTTGCTCCGCCCCCCCCAAAGGAAAGGATAGGGGAGGGGAGGGGCGAGGAGGAGAGTGGGCGGGATTAATCGACTGTGACCTCACTGTCGAAGGGCCAAGCTCAGATTACTTTTCAGCCTAATTATTCAGAAAACCCCAGACCACAGAAAATCCACTGAATGTTCTAAGTTCAGGTTTTTTGGGTGTAATTGAGGTCATAAAACCCCAAATAAAACATTGAAAATAAAAAAAGTGAAAATGAATGTCATGATACCTTTAATGAGTATCATTGGCAACACCTGTGAAGGTCTTTACAATAATGGTTGCTGTGCATATAGCCTATTATAACACTCCCTGCTGACAGGCTCCGCCTCCCCCCCCCCCCCCCAGCCCGTAGGAGTACGTGCGGTGACAAAAATCGCACTCCTCGCCCCCGGGGAGATATTGACTCAGGAATGTGACCAAAACAAAAGCAAATCTCCATGAATTCAAGGCTCCATGGAGAGAGTATTTGTTAGGGAGAAAGTCATTTTCGGGGTGAAGTATTTATTTTAGTACAGTAGTCAAGTAAAAGTACTTAGTGTGTGTGTGTGTGTGTGTGTGTGTGTGTGTGTACGTCCTGTGGGACTGAATAGGGCGAGGTGTGGGGATGGGAGGGGGGGAGGGGCCAGTAGAATTCCTAGTGACCCGGGACGGTCGGAATGCACCAATCACGGGGCGTGTCGCAAGCCGCGGCCCGCACAATACAATGGATGCTCTATTTGAGCTTCATGCCACCATGATCCCCCCCCATCACCACCCAGCCACACCGCCTCGCTTAGACCAGCACCACTTTGAAGCTGGTTGGGGCATAGTAACGTGTGTGTGTGTGTGTGTGTGTGTGTGTGTGAAATAGAGAGAGAGAGTGGGGGAGGCGGTGTGAGCTAGCCATGACACATACTGTGGTTTAATGTAAAATTAATAAGGTTTAGAGAGATGCCCAGATATGAGGGAGAGAGAGAAGGACAGAGAGAGACGGAGACAGACAGAGAGAGAGACATACAGATAGAGAGAATGAGGGGGAGAGAGACAGCCAGACAGAGAGAGATACAGAGAGAGACAGAGACACAGAGAGGAAGATGGAGAGAGACAGACAGAGAGGGAGAGAAAGAGGGAGAGATACAGAGAGAGAATAAGAGAGAGACAGACATTGAAAGTGGAGTGATAGAGACAGACGGAGAGACACAGAGAGGGAGATGGAGAGAGACAGACAGAGAGGGAGAGAATGAGAGAGACAGAGAAATAGGAGATAAAGAGAGAGATTGTGTGTGTGTGTGTGTGTGTGTGTGTGTGTGTGTGTGTGTGTGTGTGTGTGTGTGTGTGTGTGTGTGTGTGTGTGTGTGTGTGTGTGTGTGTGTGTGTGTGTGTGTGTGTGTGTGTGTGTGTGTGTGTGTGTGTGTGTGTGTGTGTGTGTGTGTGTGTGTGTGTGTGTGTGTGTGTGTGTGTGTGTGTGTGTGTGTGTGTGCTGTAGGCTGTTAATGACCTGCCCGTGACTCTGAATGCTTAATAACTCACTGTAATTAAGTCATTAAAATGAGTTCATCAACATGAACACTAGCAGCTGTCATTGTTATATATACTGTCTCTCTTTATAACCCTGGCTCTCTGCCTCTATTCACACTGTTTGGTAAAGCTATGTTATTCTTTGCTTTAAACCATTTAAGACCTGGAACGCATCTGTGACACTTTTTGATTTGAGCTAAAAAAAAAGAGCATTATTTCACACTTTGGCTATTCAAAAATAGCAGATCTACAAGCTCATAGCGCGGCACAGAGTGCCGCGCTACGAGCTTGTAGATCTGCTATTTTAGAAAAACTCTTGAAAATGTGCGCAAATCTTTGAATATAAATTGTTTTAAAGCGAATATTTTTAACTCAAATCTTTGCTTCTGGGGGGGTCCCTGGAACAACTCATTTTGGGGGTCCATGACATGAAAAAGATTGAGCACCACTGATATAGAAACATACGTTTTTTCCAGAATACTGTTGGTATGGGATTTAGAAGACATTTGTAGAATGGGCTTCAGGTCTTAATGGGTTAAGCCTCGATGCGTAGACACACGACGGTATCGCGTGGCGACAAAAAGCCCAGCTTGTACATCTGCTATTTTTTCCATGTTCCCCCATAATGACACTAAGGCCCGAAATAGGGGACGCCTCTTTGAAAGTTGTCTAAAAGTAGGTCACTGTGACCCTAAAAACTGATTCGCTGTGTGTGTGTGTGTGGAGGCACGCTTTGTTTGTGCAATATTTAGACAGGAAAGAGTGGAGAGACACATGGAGCTGGGGGGCAGAATGGGGGAACGGCACGTACTGTAACACAGTTTTTCGGTCCGGAATCGAACCCGGGGCCGTCATGTGGCCGACGCATTGGCTGCCTTATAGTCAGGGTCCCCACGGTCATGACATTTCTGGAAATATTTTTAAATTATAAAAAACTTTTTCCAGTCCTGGAAAAGGTTTGGAATTCATCAAGGGTCCTGGAATATCCTGGAAAAATATTTGGCTATGCATTGTTTTTGGCTATTGACTCTGTTTATAAAAAACGTTTTCCAAAACATGTATATAACACGAAATATGTAACATTTTTCTCCGAACGGGCTGCGTGATTGCAGCCTAATACTAATACTGGACGTGACAAAAAAGAACGGATCTACAAGCTTACAACATGCTGCAGAGTGTTGCGTAGTTAGTTAGTAAATTTGGTACGAAATTTGGAATGGAATTATACCATTCTATATTCTATGCTTTATTTTTGCTACACTGCCTGTCTTTAGGCATTGCACATAGGAGTAAGAGACTCCTTTATTGCGCTGAATGATTGTTATTTAGGCCTGGAAATTTGGTTAAATATTCTGGAAACGTTTTGGAAAATCATTGGTAAAAATGTGTGGGAACCCTGTATAGTGCTGCCTCTCTGCCAAGAATATAGGCTAAATCCTATGTTAAAACTCATTCAGTGCCAAGCAAATAAATAAATAATTGCCAATAGTGCCAGCCATTTTTTATTTAATTTCAGTAAACACTAAAAACACGGTTTGGACGTCTTAGGCGTCAATGACACTCTGGGCGTTGGAAATATTAGACGTCAATGTCACTGAATGAGTTAAAATCATGTCATTATAGGCTAAATCCTATGTTAAAATCACTTTTTCACCCGTTTTCATCCTGCAACACAATCGAACAAGATAATAGTGCTGAAGTGGATAAGATGTATGATCAGAATCTTGACCTCCTGTGCAGGAAAGAACTCTGGCAAGAACCAGTCTGATGATTTCTGCTTTCGCCTTCAGGGGGGAAAAGCAGCACATCAATATTTAAACCAGGCCAGGTGTGTCTAGTTCAGCTGGACCTAGTTTAAACTACACATCTTTGCCATGTTGCCTCGATGTGCCTGTTGGATGTGTTGCTAAGCATGTTGTGTTGTGTCTCTGTGTGCAGGTCGACTGGGGTTCCCTCATCCTGGAGCTGACAACCCTCTGGCTCTGAACGGTACGTATGGTGACACTGTCTCTGTTACACACAGACGGGGGCAATGGTATACAAAATGAAACTGCTCTTAAAAAAACAAAAAAACTGCTCATCTACAAGCTAACATCAAGCTACCAGCTAACGTCAAGCTACCAGCTAACATCAAGCTACCAGCTAACATCAAGCTACCAGCTAACATCAAGCTACCAGCTAACATCAAGCTACCAGCTAACATCAAGCTACCAGCTAACATCAAGCTACCAGCTAACATTCAAGCTACCAGCTAACATTCAAGCTACCAGCTAACATTCAAGCTACCAGCTAACATTCAAGCTACCAGCTAACATTCAAGCTACAAGCTAACATTCAAGCTACAAGCTAACATCAAGCTACCAGCTAACATCAAGCTACAAGCTAACGTCAAGCTACAAGCTAACATCAAGCTACAAGCTAGCAGGCTGATGTTTACAAGCTAATAGTGCGTCACATGGTTAAACTATGCTTTCAAAGCAAGACATAGGACCATGTGTACATGCATGCACAAGCATCTTTTCCTAGACTTTCATGTGTCACATGCAGGGTTGCCAGATCGGAATGACAGTTTCCAGCCCAAGCAGCCCTTAAAACCAGCCCATTGCAATAAAAACCAGCCCACATGCACTCTCATGAGAGTGCAGATTTTTTGGGCTTGTTGGGCTTGTTTTGGGCTTGTTTTGGGCTGTTTTTAACTTTAAAACAAGCCCAAATTTGATGTGCCCACCCAAGGCTATTTATCCCAGCCCAATGAGTTTTAAAATAGCCCAATTGGGCGGAAAACCGCCCAATCTGGCAACACTGGTCACATGACATGACTGTGTGACAATGATGAGCTGTCATGTGACACAGAGGCTTCTCTACCCGTCTATCTGTCTCTGACCTGTCTGTCTTCACTCTCTTCTCTCTCCTCCTCTTTCACTGTCTCTCTCACCCTCTGTCTGTCTGTCTCCCCCCTCTCTGTCTATCTGTTTGTCTGTCTGTCTCGTTCTCTTGCTCTCTGTCTCTCTCATTCGCTCTCTGTCTCTCTCTCATTCACTCTCTCCCACCCTCTCTCTCTCCCACCCTCTCTGTCTGTCTCTGTCCGTCTGTCTCTCATTCGCTGTCTCCCCTCTCTCTCTCTCTCTCTCTCTCTCTCTCTCTCTCTCTCTCTCTCTCTCTCTGCCAGTCTGTTCTCTCCCACCTTGCTTCATTTTTATGAGCTTGTGCGTCTCTCTTCCAGTCTATTTGTCACTCTCTCGTGCGCACATCTTTTTATAGCCTCTCCGTTTCAACCCGTCTCTCTCTCTCTCACACACACGCACGCACGCACGCACGCACGCACGCACGCACGCACGCACGCACGCACGCACGCACGCACGCACACGCGCAGAGAGTGACAGAGACAGACAGATGTTCGCGCTCATAGCCTGATTTATACTTAGTCACGCAACGTCTCTCGTGGTCGAAAACAGACGATCTACAATCGCGTCGGCGAGCTTGTAGATCGTCTGTTTCCGACCGCGCACGACTACGTATAAATCAGCCCATGTCTCCCTACAGCTGGTGTGTGACCCGCCCCAGAGCTTGTGTGTCCATCTGGCTGTGTGTGTGTGTGTGTTCGCGCACGTTTGTATTACCATACTTGTGAGAACATTTGGTCCTCACAAGTATACAAGAATATGAGAAAGTTCCAGTGTCACGCACCGAAAAATTGCTTATAGATCAGCTATTTTTCGGCGAGCTTGTAGATCTGCAATTTTTCGGCTTTAGGATTATCGTTAAAAATTGCTAAATGTATTAACGATAGCATTCATAAAGTCGCTGTCATAAAATCTTGACGTCCTCACAAGTGTAGTAATACTGACGTGCGTGTGTGTGTGTGTGTGGAGGGGGGGGGGGGGGGTGGAGGATTACTGCCACTCCATGCGTCACATCTGTGCCCAGTGGTGCAGAGCTAGCGTAGCCACGCACGCTATCATGCTGCGTCATCGTTTATCGTCAAGGCATGACGTGCGGCGTAACATGGAAATGATTTTTTGCACTATTTTCATGTCTTTCTTTTTTTCAAATAATAATAATACAATCCCAGAGACCTGATGAAGACCCCTTAGCGGTCGAAACGTTGTCAATATTATGTAATAAACGTTTCTACCTGGAGCTACAAGTGTGCGGACTTCCCTCTGGACTCTATTTAACCCATTAAGACCTGAAGCCACTTCTAAACATTTTCTAACATTCTCCTAACAGTTTTTCGGAAAGAAATATTAAAAAATAAGTTTCACGATTTTTCAAAAATAGCAGATCTACAAGCTCATAGCGCGGCACTCGGTGCCGCGCTATGAGCTTGTATATCTGCTATTTTTGAATAGCCAAAAGAAATCTAAAATGACACAGATGCGTTCCAGGTCTAAACGGGCTAAAAATTTAATCTGCAACGCAATCCAATTCAATATGTAGTAGGGGGGGGTCCCTGCTTTATCTCTGTCTCGGCTAGGGGGGGTCCTTCGCCTGAAAAACGTGGAAGACCCCTGCCCCCCCTTTTATGGTTGAGCGGAGTCCCTCACGGCTCTATACTAGTGTTTTTCTGGTTGTTTTCAGGTGCTGGGGGTTCACCCTCGGCTTGTTCCAATGGTTGTAATCATTCTCTGCTCTCTTATGTGTTCTTACTCCACACGCAGCCAGGAATTATGGCCGTAGACGAGGTAAACACATTGTTTATTATTATGGTACATTCTGAGTACAACGCACCGTGTGCTGCTGCACCGTCCATGTTTTGGTGACCATGTCAAACCAAGTGTTTTTTTACGCATGAGTTTTTTGTCGGTGATGGGGTTAATCTAATTGTGGCGTTGTTTGCTGTTGTTTTTTTTTTTTTACCTACCATCAACCTGGTGTTCTTATATTCGGCATGTCATTATAGACGAATATTTTTTTTTCTAAATCCTAACAGTTTTTTGAAAAAAAAATCCAAATATATTTTTTTCAAGATTTTTCTAAAATAGCAGATCTACAAGCTCATAGCGCGGCACTCGGTGCCGCGCTATGAGCTTGTATATCTGCTATTTTTGAATAGCCCAAAGAAATCTAAAGTGGCACAGATGCGTCCCAGGTCTTAGTGGGTTAAAACATTTCAATAACGTTTCAAATTGGTTTGAAAATAGCCGATCTACAAGCTCACAATTACTGTGTCGCGACACGTTGTGAGCATTGTAGATCTGCTTTTTTTGGGGGGGCGGGGATCAGGTTGATAGGGTTTCCTGTGGTTAAAGATGGTGTTAAGTGATATTTTATTGTTGAAATAAACTTTTTGTTAAAAGGTTAAACCTCTATATTGTGATAGTAAGTAACTCTAGCTCTTTAATAAACAGACAAGACAATCCATGTTCAGATATTGATTTCATACAATCAGAAGAGAGCATCCATTTAGCAGTTACAATTTTGTCTTTTTTTTTTTCCTTCTGTTTTTTCCCATCACTTCCAATTTCACTTATTTATCCTGTATGAGTTCTCTGCCCTGATTGGATAAAATTGGTATCCTGGCCTGACAATGTATTTGAAGACACAGGGAAGACCCCCCTCTTACTGAACAAACACCAACCGTTACTATCAGAATATAGAGCTAGTTGACACTTATTTTAAATGAAGACATGTCACTTAACACCATCTTTAATAAAATGCTAATGTGATGTTGTTGAATGTTGTGGTGTGTTGCATCCATCCAGTGAAGTGTCTGCATGGTTTATGTACAGGATCATCTCAAAAGCATTAGAATATCGTGGGAAAATGTCATACACGCCTATATATAATCATCAAGTTAAAAACAAACAAAAAATGTTTTGAACTATTTCACTTCATGTGCAATGCATCTAGAACAGTGGTTCTCAACCAGTGGTCCGGGGACCACCAGTGGTCCTTGGGGGGGGGGGGGGGTCCCCAGCTAAATTGGTTAATATAGCATCACAATCATTTTAACCACTTAGCTTTGGCTATTCAAAAATAGCAGATCTACATGTGCCGCGCTACGACCTTGTAGATCTGCTATTTTTTGAAAATTCTTGAAAATGTCTGGATATCTTTGAATATATATATATTTTTTAAAGCTAACATTTTTAACTAAAGTCTTTGCTTCTGGGGGTCCACAGCCAAATGCATATCAATTTAAGGGGTCCTTGGCATGAAAAAGGTTGAAAACCACTGATCTAGAATATATGAAAGTGTCACTTTTCTAAATTATATTACATTTAAAAAAAATGTTTTCCACAATATTCTAATTTCTTTAGATGATCCTGTAAATGTCTGTTTGGGAAGCAGACGTACTCTTGGGCTTGATTGATTAATTGATTGATTGATTGATTGATTGAATACTTAACAGTTTGCAAAAAGTACAGAGGTACAGTTACAATAATGCTAAAAAGGATAACACAAACATCCCTGAGGGCTTGTTTCCATTATGGTCCTATGTATTCAATGAATCAAGACCTTTTTAAAGACATACACTACTATACAAGAAATCATCTGCATCTCAGGTCCTTGTCGTGCTCTATCCCAGCTCCTCTATCCTCTCTCCTACATGGGTTATAAGGAAAGAATTAACGGAAATCTACAGCGTATCGTTGCAGAAACCAGCTGACTCCATTTTTCCGCTTTTGCATTTTTTCCCCCATAAATCAGTGCTATTGAACACCCTTTACGTCTGTGTGTCCATTAAAACAATATTGAACCAATGATAACCAGCTAGCAGCTAACTCCATTGGATCCTCAAACTTTATGCTAAACCAGCTAACTGCACCAAAGGGGGGTGGAGTTAGCTGGTTTTGCTGACTCCAGGCTCCACCCCCTTTTTTGACCTCTAACCTCATTGTGAGCTTGGAGGTCCATTCAGCTGTTCTTATCAACGATGAACAAAACCTCCTAACTCCACTTTTTTGTTTTTGTCATTTCCTGATAAATGAACATCTTGGTGATTTGATTTCAGCACCCAAACTCTTACTGTATGCTCTTACTGTACTATTTATACATTATAATGTTACAAATTATAATGTTACAAAAAAGCAAAGGCCGTTTGGGATCGGGACACGAACCCGCAACGCGCTGTCAGGCTACTTTGGAGCCAAGGTGCCCGGACCGCTACGCCAGCGATCAGGGCCCAGTGACTCACTTAAAAAAATAAATTAAAAAAAAGTGGCGTCCCTATTTTGGGCCTCAATGTAATCTTTATTTCAGACTCAAGGTCCATATCAAATGACAAATTACACAACCAATTATATAACAAAAAATGCTCACAGTCTGTAGAGGCTGTTGCGCTAATGTCTACAAATCATGGAAGAGAAACCGATTAGAAGTCTTCACAGGTTTAACCCATTAAAACCCATTAGATCTGCTATTTTAGAAAATGGTGTGCAAATCTTTGAACATATGTTTCTAAAGCGAATGTTTGTAACTCAAATCTTTGCGTCTGGGGGTCCCTGGAAAGAAACATATTGAGATTTTTACAATGCAATTTTTATTACATTTTTTGGGACATTTTTTACTGTAAACCCAAAGCCGAAAAGTAGCAGACAAACAAGCCCACAACGCGGTGTGCTGCGACGCGTTGTGAGCTTGTATATCTTGGCCAATGTTTGACCAGTTTTTGACCAGCTTGGTCCTCCCAAGTATAGTAACACACACACACACACACTGCCAAGTACTGAGCAAGCATAAATAATAAATAATGCGTGTGTCTGTCTGTGTATGCGCGTCCTTCCTTCTGCAACAGCAGAATTGGGGAGAGTAAGGATTACTGTACTTGGCTCAGTCTGAACGTGTGTGTGTGTGTGTGTGTGTGTGTGTGTGTGTGCGTGCTTGCGCACGCTCGCAGCTCAGCAGCTCGTTACATTTTACTGGCATATAAAGTAAATGAATCCCCCCACAATGCTGTCAGAGCAGAACCCGTATCAAAGCAGTCAGACACAGAAGTGCTCAGTTTGTGTCCAACCTCACACTGTTAGATCAGCACATAGTGGAGCTAAATCAACTCCAACCAATCACATTAACCCACTCAACGCATCTACTAACGTCTTCTAAATGCTAACAGTTTTCTGAAAACCGTATGTTGCTATAATATCAGTGGTTCTCAAGGACCCCCAAAATGATATGTATTTGGTCGCGGACCCCCCCATCTCAAAAGATTTTGTTCCAGGGACCCCCCAGAAGCAAATATTTGAGTTACAAATGTTTGCTTTAAAAAAATATATATCCAAAGGTTTGCACAAGTTTTCATATTTTTTTTCAAAAATAGCAGATCTACAAGCTCATGTAGAGCTCGGTGCCACGCTATGAGCTTGCATATCTATTTCTGAATAGCCAAAGTATAAAATTAATGGCCCAAAATAATCATATTTAAACTGGGGACCCCCCAAAATAATCATAGTTGAACAGGGGACCCCCCAAAATAATCATATTTAAACTGGGGACCCCCCAAAATCATAGTTGAACAGGGGAACCCCCAAAATAATCATATTCAAACTGGGGATCCCCAAAATAATCATATTTGAACTGGGGATCCCTAAAATAATCATATTTGAACTGGGGATCCCCCAAAATAATTGAGTTGAGGCCTTTAGTTTGACCCGTTTGAATAAATGTTGTGAAAATTGCAGATCTACAAGCACACAACGCCTCGAAACTGTCGTATATTATTTGACAATTTGGCCAGTTTTATAGTATAGTTTGATTACTTTTGATGCAGTAATGTTCTTTTTCTTTTCTTTCTTTCTTTCTTTTTCTTTTTTTTTGTCTTAAAAGTCCTTAGATTGTCACTCCACTGTCATCTGGGCCCCCCTCCAAAATCATTTGGGGACCCCCCCCCCCACAGGTTGTCTTAGACTGAAGAAAATCAAAAGCTGAAAATGTTGACAATTGAAACGGTTAAGTGAGCGTTCCTCTTGTTGTGTTGGGTGTCTTTACAGGCCACTCCTCTCTGTTCCCCATGGAGGACGGCTTTGCCGACGAGGAGCGCGGCGACCTGGGGGGTCTGGGGACCCCCCACTGCTTCCCCCACCAGAACGGAGAGCGCGTCGAGCGCTACTCACGCAAGGTGTTTGTGGGAGGCCTGCCCCCCGACATAGACGAAGGTACGGAGAGAAGAGGCTGATGAATGATTGAGTGTGTATTATAAATATGTGCAGTGGTGGAATAAGTACTATTAGTTTTTCTTTTTACAAGTAAAGGTCCTGTATTAAAAACGTGACTTGAGTAAAGTACAAAAGTATAGGCATTAAAATATGCTTGTGCCAAATGTATATGTACCCATTATGCAAAAATACGTTTTCAACGTTTTTCCAAACTCATAGATTGGTCAGGTTCTAGTATAACTCAGTGCCATCTGTTAGAGAGTTACGCCAACTCCGTTCACTTCTTCGGGCCAGGTCTTCTACATACACATACATTGGCGAATAGTGACAAATCCCTAAACCGGAAGTTCATGGAATGCATTGAAGTGGACGGCTCCTGGTCACTATTTCCAGCTACATGAACCACGGGACCGACGCTGTTTCTGACCCCTCATTGGCGCAACTCTCTAATAGAAGGCTCTGGTATAACTATACATGTCGTGTGTATACATCAGAAGGAGGTACCCTGAAAGCATCACTGAGGCAAGTGTCACTGACACGTGTCAAGAGAACATCTAAATATACATAGTGTTACCTTTCTGCGTTGCTCTAACTCATTGCAGGATGCTCTATGCCCCCGTGCAAGATTTGTATTGTTAAAATGTTTAAAATATGTTTAAAAAATATGTATTTTTTGTTTTAAATACCAGATCTACAAGCTGAACGTGTAGATCAAATAACCAATGTATATAGCCATTGGCTGATCTAAATAGCTAATTCAAGGTTAAATTGGTTAAACTGATTGTGATGCTATATTAACACCTTTTGCTGTAGAACGTAGCTCTGACAGACATGTCAACAGGCTCTATGCACAGCAGCCATACTGGAAAGAAACTGGGCCTCTTCCTTACTTTACCTTCACAGGTCTTACCAATATGATACTAATGAAGGCTCGGTTCCGTTTAGCGTAGCACAGTCAGGTTCTCAAACTTTTTTAATGTCAACGACCCAAAACTTTGCTTTAATCTTGGTGGAAGTGTTATCAACCGGGAACGCATCTGTGTAACCACTTTAACCATTATTTTATACTTTGGCTATCAGCATATTTGAGATGGGGGTCCACGGCCATATACATATAATATTGGGGGTGTTGACATGAAAAAGTTTGAGAACCACTGGTTTAGCGTAGCACAGTCAGGTTCTCAAACTTTTTAAATTTCAAGGACCCATAACTTTTACTTTACTCTTGGTGGAAGTGTTATTAATGAGAGCTGTGGTTCATGTAAGGTGCGTGCTGTTATGGCGGCGCTCATGTTTCAATGTCATCGCCTCACGTCCGCGCTGACATTGAGTGACATTTTCCGGGATAATTGGGTTCACATAAAAAGCGCCGTGTTTTCGACGCCGTTCGAAGGCATTTCTGTTTCAGGGCTTAATTAAAGATAATGGATTAATTGGCCGCCAGGCGTCCCTTGAAACCTCCCGACTATTAAATAAAGACCAAGGCGCACATTATGTCTCACACATTTAAATGAGTGTGTGTAGGATTATGGACATTATTCTTTGTGGTGACACATTGTGCATCTGGTAGAACTTAGATTTGCGCCTACTGTAGTAGTTCACCCCAAAAAAAATCTTATTTTCTACCAATTGCACACTCCATGAAGCCCTGAATTCATGGATATTTTGAGGCCTTGTCTGTTTGGATGGAGTCCAAAATGTGACATCATTGTGAAGAAGAACATTGTTAAAAGAAAAAAAGGGCGGGGGGTTCAAATAGTTTCTAAAATAGCTCATAGTTGTTAGCTTGTAGATCGGCTATGTTTGCAGTTTGTCGTACAAGTATAGGATTTTAAGTGGCCAACGTGTGTGTGTGTGTGTGTGTGTGTGTGTGTCAGCTTTTGTAAGATGTAAGGGGCTCCAAGGAAAGTAAAAATTTGGATGTGCTGCCTTTTAAGGATTGTTTTCAATTACTACTTGTTATATGTATACTGGATTCTGGGTCTAGCACTCCACTGAGAAAACACAATGTTGATGTGCAACCTCTTTTTCTTATGTATGTACAGTATGCATGTGTACATTTATGTTTGTATACCATCTTAATACAGTACAGTGTCAGGTACGTGTGTGTGTGTGTGTGGGGGGGGTGTTTAAATAATGTTGTGCGTGCGTGTGAGTCATTCTCTCTCCACTGTACTGCACAGCAAAGCATTAACCCTGTGTCTCTATTGAGACACGTAGCAGGGTTCTGCTCCGTAGGGGACAGGACAGTAGTGGGGGGAGTGTGTCTCCAGAGATAAGGGGACACAAAGGGACAGCGGGACACTGGCAGCCGTCTCCAGGCACGGCGTTTGACGGTGGCTTTGTAGAACTCCCCGCGTCCCCCCTTTGGATGTTGTATGGCAGTATTTCATGCTAAATCAGCTTGGCCGACTTCAGCAAATTCACACTCTTTTTTTCCCCCCAGATGAGATCACGGCCAGTTTCCGACGTTTCGGTCACCTGTTTGTGGACTGGCCTCACAAAGCCGAGAGCAAGTCCTACTTTCCTCCCAAAGGTAAGTCATCAAACACAGTCTTAAACCGTGTCATTTTAGATTGTAGCGTTGGCTATTGAAAATTGCAGATATACAAGCTCACTTCGTGCCGCACTGCGAGCTTGTACATCTGCTATTTTTGAAAGTGTTTGAAAAATATTTGAAAAAAAGTTTTTTTAACACAAATATTCTCTTCTGGGGGTCCTTGGCACAAAAAAGTTTTGATTACTACTAGGTATGGGTATCGTTAGGATATGTATGAGTCCGGGTTCCGGTTCTGCTTATCTGTTCCGGTTCCTAACGGTTCCCCTATTTCGGTTCCAAAATGGTAAAAAAAAGCGGTCAAATGTTTATTTAACCGAATGGACAATTCTTGCCCAAAACCGAATACGGAATATAGGAAACACTTGGCCGAATACCGAATGGCCAAACATGATCAATGGTTTACAATATATACATGTTTAAAAATATATATATTTGTACCATTGCTGGGTGTGGCGAGGAATGCTGCTGGGCTCAGGAGAGAAGCAGCAGCTCTAATACTCCTCCATTCGACGGTGTGTTACCGAGAGAGACGCACAGCTGATGTATAATTCCCCCTACAACGGTGTTTTACTGATCGGATTGTGCTCTTCGTGTAGGACTTCTAAACGCCTTTGTGTGAACGGCTTTTAGCGCGTCTATGAAGCGATATGCAGAACAATTCTTCTTTTATCGGTACCCGCCATTTCTTATTCGGTTGCTACTTGGAACCGAATTTCGGCACCCTACCCTAATTACTACTGATTTTAGAAGGCATTTGTAGAATCGGCCTCGGGTCTTAATGGGTTAATGTAAATATATCCTTTGTGTATAAAGCGTGTGGTTTACTGCAGTCAGCAGAAGGAACATGTTGTTCATGTGTAGGGACAAGGCAGAACATCCAGTCACGTTGCTTTGACTTCTGACCTCTTCCACACGACTCCTGCTGTTAAAACATTGTATCTTAGCCCCCCAAATTGATAAATATTTGGCCCGCGGACCGCCATCTGAAAATATGTTGTGCCAGGGACCCCCAGAAGCACAGATTTGTGTTCAAAATGTTCACTAATGTTCGAGATTTAAAAAGAGATATAGCAGATCTACAAGCTCATATTGTGACACTTTCAAGGCTAGAAATACAAACGAGCGTAATAACCTATGATGTTGTCGTTGTGTTGCAGGCTATGCCTTCCTGCTGTTTCAGGACGAGAGCTCCGTTCAGGCGCTGATAGACGCCTGCATCGAGGAGGACGGAAAACTATACCTGTGTGTGTCCAGTCCTACCATCAAAGACAAGCCGGTCAGTACCAACACGCACGCACACGACACATGTGCACACACGCACACACACGCACGCACGCACGCGCGCGCACACACACACACACACACACACACACACACACACACACACACACACACACACACACACACACACACACACACACACACACACACTAGTGTTGATTTTGACATCAAGTTTTAGTCATAGTCTTTTGAAAGTTTTAGTCTAGTTTTAAATCCACAGTTGATTGTGTCGACAAATATGTATTTTGGCGGTGCCTTGATGGCTGATTTTACACTTTGTTGCATGCTGAAAATAGCAGATCTATAAGCTCACAACGCTGCGACTTGTTGTGAGCTATTTTCAGAGCGCAACGCCCGAGCGCAACCGAACATAAAACGACTTGTCCTTTTAGTTCTACTGGATCTCTTCTCCACTAGATCCCTCACTAAAATCTTAGTCTAGTTTTTATTTGTTGACGAAATTGTCAATATATTTAGTCATAGTTTTAGTCATCATAGCTTAGCTTTTATTTAGTTTTCGTCAGTGAAAAAAGGTAGTCGACGATCATACTTTTAGTCGACGAAATTAACACTGACACACACACACACACACACACACAAGCATCATTTATGTCTTTGACTTGCTGTCTGTTTGTCCTCAACGCATGGAGCAGCTGTAACTCAACTCTGACACACATCATACTGAAGCAAGAAGCCACGGCAGGCTCTGCAGTTTATTAACTCATTCCCTGCCTAGAACGACTAAAACGACTTTTGTCCTTTAAGCCCCCTCTGCCAAGAACGACTAAAACGACTTTTATTTTTTATTTTTTTTCTTATTTATTTATTTAATTTTTAACCTAAAGACCAAGGAGATATGATTTGTTGAAGATCTAAACTCCCATCCACTTCCTTGTTAACTTAAAACTTAAACATTTTGTATCTTGGCTCCTGAGTACTTTTTTTTTTCTATGAAAAATCTCTGGCAGTTTGTCAAACGCAAAAATAAAAAAGTTCTGGCAGTGAATGAGTTAATACTCACAGACAGAATCCGTTTTATTTGTCACATCACGGTCTTAAAGGGCCATTCACACCAAGCACCATGACTATAAATATGTCGTTTAGAAATATCGTCCTGACTCAAATGGACGGCAGCGTCCGCACCACAACTATAACGACAGCCTGTAGTCGTGGACGATATCGTTTGGATCCCTTTCAGCGCAATTTTATGAAACACTTGACGGTCAGGCGAAAAGCTTGTTGATCGGTTCTTTCAGGAAAGCGATGTGACTGTTGGTTGGTTCTGACGTGTGTGTGTGTGTGTGTGTGTGTGTGTGTGTGTGTGTGTGTGTGTGTGTATGTGTGTGTGTGTGTGTGTGTGTGTGTGTGTGTGTGTGTGTGAAACAGGTCCAGATCCGCCCTTGGAACCTGAACGACAGTGACTTTGTGATGGACGGCTCTCAGCCCCTGGACCCCAGGAAGACCATCTTCGTTGGGGGCGTCCCGCGTCCGCTCCGCGCAGGTACCCCCCCCCCCCCCCCACCTCACACACGCACACCTTAACCCTTTAAGGCCGGGAAGGGAACGCATGTGTGTCATTTTAAGATTTATTTGGCTATTCAAAAATAGCAGATACACAAGCTGAGCTTGTAGATCTGCTATTTTTAGAAAAATCTTGAAAATTTGTGCAAATCATTTTTAACTCAAATCTTTGCTTCTGGGGGTTCCTGGAACAAAATATTTTTAGATGGGAGGGGGTCCGCGGACAAATACATATTATTTTGGGGGTCCTTGACGTGAAAAAAGTTTGAAAACCATTGATAATATAGCAACATAAAAAAATTAAAATAAAAAATAAACTTTAGGAAAAAAACAACTGTTACGATTTAGAAGACATTTGTAAAATCCCCAGAAGCAAAGATTTGAGTTAAAAACTTTCGTTTTAAAAAAGTATATATATATTCAAACTAAAGATTTGCACACATTTTCATGATTTTTCCAAAAAATAGCAGATCTACAAGCTCATAGCGCGGCACTCGGTGCCGCGCTATGAGCTTGTAGATCTGCTATTTTTATATAGCCAAAGAAATCTTAAAATGACACACAGATGCGTTCCCGGTCTTAATGGGTTAACCGGGACTTTACACCTATATGGCGTAGCAGTGGTGTCCATTTTGTGGTGCCACAGATGGAAAGACCATATTTATTTTATAACTTTCCGAAAAAAATTGTATAAATCATTTTATATTGTGTCAAAAAATATTTTAATGTTTAATTATATTATATACTAATAAATACCCTTTATGTGCATTTTTCAAATATCGTTTGTTTGACACATCAAATGTGATTCACCAGGAGCCTGGATGATAGCTTGGTTCCAGGCTTGAAATAATCACATAAATATTTTCGGAAATCTCTTGTGGGAAAGTTTAACCACATGACACCTAGTGTCCTTGTTTCTGTGGCCAACATTGCGGCGAAAATAGCCGATCTACAAGCTCACAACCGGACACTTTGTGAGCTTGAACTGTAGAGCGGCTATTTCTGCTACTTTAAAGCAATACTGTTCCATGAAGAAGCAGGGCTTTTATTTTACGGAAAAATAAATATGGAGTTATGAAGTTTCTGCCAGATTTTCCTGATACAATTTACAATTTACAATTTACAATGTAGGCTTTTAGCAGACGCTCTTAATCCAGAGTGACTTTAGAAACAATTAGAAAAACATTCAGGTTGGAGTTAGGTTTAGGATGAGACATTTAGAGGTTAGATTTAGAGAGTTAAACATGATTCATACTTAGTTGCGCGCCAGTGTCACGCACCGGAAAATGGCCGATCTACAAGCTCACAAATTAGGCTTATACGGCTAAAATGCCGTAAAATAAATAATGGCATACAAATCGCTGTCTAAACCCATTAACTCATTCACTGCCAGAACTTTTTTATTTTTGCGTTTGACAAACTGCCAGAGATTTTTCATAGAAAAAGAAAGTACTCAGGAGCCAAGATACAAAATGTTTAAGTTTTAAGTTAACAAGGAAGTGGATTGGAGTCTAGATCTTCAACAAATCATATCTCCTTGGTCTTTAGGTTAAAAATTAAATAAGAAAAAAAAAAAAAAATTGAAAAAATTAAAAGTCGTTTTAGTCGTTCTTGGCAGTGGGGGCTTAAAGGACAAAAGTCGTTTTAGTCGTTCTAGGCAGTGGGGGCTTAAAGGACAAAAGTCGTTTTAGTCGTTCTAGGCAGGGAATGAGTTAACACAGAGAACGTGTCATTTCAAGATTTATTTGGCTATTCAAAAATACCAGATCCGCTATTTTGAATATATATATATTTTTAAAGCGAACATTTGTAAAACATTTAGTTCCAGGAACCTCTAGAAGCAAAGATTTGAGTTAAACATGTTCGCTTTAAAAATATATATATTCAAAGATTTGCACAAATGTTCACGACTTTTCAAACACAGAGTGTCGCGCTACGAGCTTGTAGATCTGCTATTTTTGAATAGCCCAAAGTATAAAATAACTGTGTGTGTGTGTGTGCGCTCTGCAGTGGAGCTGGCCATGATCATGGACCGCCTGTACGGGGGCGTGTGCTACGCGGGCATCGACACGGACCCGGAGCTGAAGTACCCCAAGGGGGCGGGGCGCGTGGCCTTCTCTAATCAGCAGAGCTACATAGCCGCTATCAGCGCTCGCTTTGTGCAGCTGCAGCACGGGGAGATCGATAAACGGGTGAGCGAGGCCTGTCTCTGTCTCTCTCTCTCACTCTCACACACACTCTCTCACACACACACTCTCTCACACACACACACACACAAAATAGAAACAATACATATTGTAAGAAAACAAGTTATTGTGCAAGAAAAAGCCAACAGACTTATTTGGACTTACTGGAAGAGGTCATTAAATAGCATACATTGATGCTGATCCACTGACACTTTAAAAAAGTGTTTTCTTAATTATGCTTGGGCCTTTTTTTTGTCTTTGCCCTGTGTTTTTCCTAGTTTTAATTTGACCCTTTTAGTTTAGCCTAGTTGGGTCCAATTGTTTGGTTGCCTATGCTGTTTTTAAACCCTGTAGCACTTTGAGATTTGCAAGAATGTAAAGTGCGTTACAAATACAAATGTATTATTATTATTATTATTATTACATTAACAGTTCAATAAGAACAATACAAAAATAATACAAGCTTACAAGGGGACCAGCTGTGCAATAAAGAAATAAAAACGCAAAAAATAAACTGCAAAGCTTCGAAACCTAACGTGGCTTCTGATTGGTCTGTGGTGCGGGGCGGGACCAAAAAAACAGTGTGATCGTTGTGATTCGTCATTCGTTTGAACAACATCCAATCAGCAACGACGTTGCCCAACGTAACATACGACGTTGCCCAACGTAACATATGTAGTTCCAGTGTAGTTCTGCAAAACCTTCCAATGGGAGGCTTTCCAGACTGAGAAGCGAAGAGAGAAAAAAAAGTCAGCCGAACGTAGCGAAGCAGGCTGGATACCAGGCTAGGTTTTGGCACCCAATGTGTTAATGGGTTAAAGGGATAGTTCACCCAAAAAAAGTACTACTTCCACCATTGCTCACTTCCTCTTCCTGTCCTCTCGCCCCCCTTCCTGTCCTCTCTCGTCCCCCCTTCCTGTCCTCTCTCGTCCCCTCTCTCAGGTGGAAGTAAAGCCATACGTCCTGGACGACCAGCTGTGTGACGAGTGCCAGGGGACGCGCTGCGGCGGCAAGTTCGCGCCCTTCTTCTGCGCCAACGTCACGTGCCTGCAGTACTACTGCGAGTACTGCTGGGCCGCCATCCACTCCCGCGCCGGCCGCGAGTTCCACAAGCCCCTGGTGAAGGAGGGCGGCGACCGCCCGCGCCACATCTCCTTCCGCTGGAACTGAGCGCCCGCGGACGGAGAGAGAGAGAGGGGGAGAGAACGTGAGAAAGACGGCGCGTTTATAGGAGAGGAGGTTGAAACGGAGGGGGAGGTAGCGTTAGGAGTCGCAAATCATTGTACAAATAAATGCACTTTTCTGTTGCTGGTTCCTTTTTTTTTTTTTTTTTTTTTTTTACCTCTAATTTCATCAGAATCCATTATGTTTTATTTTTTTCCTCTCTCTTTCTCTGTTTTTTTTTTTCTTTTTTAAGTTAATATAAATCTATATAGATATATCTATATTTTGAAAATAGAAGAGAAGAAACTGGAATTATATCCCCCGAAAAAATGTCCAGCAAGAAATAGAAGAAAAACGTGTAATATAATTTTAATTTATGCATTTGATTTGTTCTTATATTTTTTTATTGGTGCAGAAGAAAAAAAGATTCTATAGGAAAAGACTGGGCTGTGAAATGCTAACCCTGCTGTTCAATTGGAGCTTGATTGGCCGTTGAATTAAAAGCAGTTTATGATTTTTGATACCAGAGGACCCAGAATGAGAAATATTCAGTTGGCATAATGATTGACAATTTATATTTGTATCTGAAATTGTGTTTTTTTTTTTCTTCCTTTCGTTACGATGCTCCAGAGAGAGTCCTATTTAAATGAGTGATTTGACGTTTATCTTATTTTTTTCAAAGAGGTATGATTTGATTTTTCCTTCTGAGAAAAGAAGCTCCGTAAAAATATATATGAATTTGAAAAAGTTGTTGCTAAAGAAGAAGAGTGCACTTATTTATGATCTACACAGTGCAGAACAAGTGGGTGACACCCTTAACCCATTAATACCTGGAACGCATCTGTGTCACTTTTAGATTTCTTTAGGCTATTCAAAAATAGCAGATATACAAGCTCATAGCGCGGCACCGAGTGCCGCGCTACGAGCTTGTAGATCTGCTATTTTTGAAAAATCTCGAAAATATTTTTTTTTAGATTTTTTTCAAAAAACTGTTAGGATTTAGAAAACATTTTAAAGAATCGCCTCAGGTCTTAAAGGGTTAAGGGTGATTTATACTTAACTCGTGCGCCGACGTTGTCCACCGAAAGTAGCCGACCTACAAGATCTCGATGTGTCGCAGCACGACGCATTGTGAGCTTGCAGAACGGCTATGTTCAAGCGCAAGACCGGCACATAACGGAAGTATAAATGAGGCATTTGTAGTTAACCAAAGCTTATTTTGATTTTGATTTGAAGAATAGAGGGCAAAACAGCAAAAGAGGCAAAGGGGTGCTTCTTTCCTCCCAGAAAAAAAAAAAAACATGCGACGAAAATGTTTCAACATCTTTGGTTTTGTGTTGTTTTAGTATCTTTGTTTTTTCCCCTGAGACCACGCTAATCTTTATGATGTTACTTGACAAGATCGATTTTCAGCAACAACGTGTTTTGGGTTTTTGATCTCCCATCTTGACATGCAAAAACTAATACCTCAAGCCTCAGCTGCTAAAAAAAAATGTGCCGATCCTAATTTTAACCCATTGATACCTGGAACGCATCTGTGTCACTTTAGATGTCTTTGGCTATTCAAAAATAGCAGATATACAAGCTCATAGCGCGGCACCGAGTGCCGCGCTACGAGCTTGTAGATCTGCTATTTTTGAAAAATCGTGAAAATTAGTTTTAAAATATTTTTTTCCGATTTTTTTTTTTTAGGATTTTGAAAATGTTTAGAAGCCGCCTCAGGTCTTAATGGGTTAAGAAACGAAAGAGAAGACGGGAAAAAGGAAAAAGAAAAAGAGAAACTCTCCGCGCACCGCTCTTGATCTCCTTCCCACAATCAAAGGGAAGTGACGCAAGCAGGCGGCACGTGACATCAACCGGCACAGTTTTTTTTTTTTTGTACTCACTGCTTTTGTCTCTTCCTTATTTTTGTAATCGAAGGTCGTGCGAGGGACACAGCCCAGCACCACGCAGTACACACAACATTGGGAGGGGGGGGTGCAGTGCAGGGGTGATCGCCTGCTATAGCTGCAGATTAGCGCCGTTATAGCTATAGCCGCGACACACGCCCACAATCCCAACAATTCCCGTCGGGAGTCTGTTTGTTTGCAGACCCACACACACACAGCTAAGCTAAATCGCTAGTAGAAAGTAGTTTCCTCGTAGTTCCTGGGGGACCGTAGTTTGGATTCCTTGGGTTCCCTTTGTTTCTTTTTAACCCATTGAGACCTGAAGCCGATTCTACATGTCTCCTAAATCTCAACAGTTTTCTGAAAAACGTATGTTTCTATATCAGTGGTTCTCAAACTTTTTCATGTCAAGGACCCCCAAAATGATATGTATTTGGCCGCGGACCCCCATCAAAATATCTTGTTCCAGGGACCCCCCAGAAGCAAAGATTTGAGTTAAAAATGTTCACGAATTTTCACGAATTTTCAAAAATAGCAGATCTACAAGCTCGTAGGTACTGATCGTTTTTAGTTTTTGTATTACTACTCTTCGGACGTGTTTGTGCAATTCTTCCCGAGTCTTTTTGACGTCCATGAACGTTGTCGTTGCAGCCGAGTCGTCGACCCCTCTGTAGATCTCCAGAGGCAATCACTAAAAAGTCGAGATCTTTTTGTCTTGTTTTTTTTTGGAGTCCTCTTCAAACCTCGTTTTTAAAGTCACAGAGGAGTTTGCCCTCTCGGTGTTATACAAAAAAAATAAAAAAATAAACCCTGATCCCTTCTCCATGCCAAGCTAGTCCCTTCCCCCTCCCCCACTCAGCAACCCATGTTTTCTAAGCATAAATGAAGATAGTTTGCTCTCTGCGGTGTGCTCTAGCGCTCCTCGTGTTCTAGTGTGATGATGACCCCACATGCAGTTTGTCCTTCAGTTGAGACGCTGCCGTTGAGAACGGGTCGCACCCCCGTGGATTTAGGGAACCAAAGATGGCCGCGCATTAGTGGGTCACACTCGTAGCTCATTTCCGATTTTTTTTTTTTTTAGGTTGATCTTTTTTATTTGTATTGATTGCAAGGAGTTTTATTTATTCTTTTAGTTTTTCTTTCATTGCATTTTTATTTTACGTAAAAAAAAATTCTTAATTTCCACCCGATTTCACACACTTATCAAGACCAGGCGGACTCTTAGCAAACCAAAGATTTGGGCCTTGAATCCGTGACAGTGCTGTAAAATGCGATGGTTCTCAAAGTTAGACTTACTTTGAGAACCATCGCAGCGATGTAAACCCCCGGAGAACGCCGGTGCAACCCGTCTCAGACGAGGGAAGGCCTTCCTTAGCCGTGAAATAACTAACAAACGAAAAAACACCCCGCTTTTTCCAAGACGCTGGTCGATTCAATCGCTTGTCTTACATCTAATCGGTCCATAAACCTGGTCGCGTTTGGGGAAAATTCTCACAAACACACACACCCACACACACACACACACACACACACACAAAACGAATCCTCCCGTTTTGGTTGAAGTTTTCTAAGTCGCTCAGCGGCGCCTGAATCTCTTAGCCTAGCGCTTGAGCGTGTCAGGGAGTGTAGTGCAAAAACGTAATAATAATAATAATAAACTTGATTCTTCTAACACACTAGTGAGAGAGCTATCCTCGCGTTGGGGGAGGGGCGCTGTTGCACCAGTCTTTGCACCCTGGACTTCAGTTGTGCGGGTGTGATACACTTTAGAAGCTAAATGAAACACTTTGTGAAGAATTTGCTGTTAAAAATGAGATGAAAAAGAAAAAAAAAAAGATTATTTTATACATGGCCTGCTGATTTTTTGGTACAGTGTTTTCTAGCTAAATTATTTTGTCATGCACATAACATTTATTATGCACTACTTTTTCTAAATATTTTCTTTTTCCTCTTTTTTTTCCCAACAGTCATTTTAGGCACATTTTTCACAAAATGGGAAGACTCCTTTTTGCAATACCTCAATTTTTTCACATTGTAAAAGGTAGCTTTTGTACTTTTGTTACTGAGAGATCTGCATTATATGGAAATGTTTTCATTTGAAGAGAAAAAAAGTAAGAGTGATTTCAATATATATTATTTTCAATTATGCTTTTTATACATTTCAGTGCTGAGGAAAATCTTACAAACTTGAGTGCACACTTGTGTTGACGCGACTTTAAAAAAAGAAATCTGCAGAGGACACAACCAAAGCGAACCTCTCTATTGGGTCCTAGCTTTCGTAATCGTTCACTAGACGTTTTCAAATATGATTGATAAACGGCATGGCGACAAACTGAATATGTAATTTGAAACTGATGTTAATGTCTCTATAAAAATGGCTATCCTAGTCGGGTTTGGGGGGAAATAGTAACTTCGTCTTGGGTTTCCTCTCCATAGTTGGAAATATAACTTACTATTATTATAAGGAGAATGCAAAAATTAGATTCATGCTTAAAATGCGGAATCTTGTATCACACGAATGGATGTTTGGTGTTTAGATATTTTAATATTTGAAGAAAAAAAAAAGTATATATACATATATATTCTTGAACTTGCCAACTAGCTCCTATATCGTAATCCTTAGCATGCATGACAAAAAGAAGAAGAAAAAAAAAGAAAATGACAAGTTACATGAATTAGCTATTACAAATTAATTGTTGTGGTGTGCACCAAATGTTTCTCAAATATTACATTGTTATAAGGACACCCTCTCACCTCTCTCCCCACCAAACTCAACCCTAATGCTTAAATGTATTCGCTGTCATGCGATTGGCACTCGCCAAACAATTGTATTTTATATAATACAAAAAAAAATAGCCGCTGTACACGCTCAGAATGAGTCGCGATGTGACTCGTACATTGCGACTATTGTGAAGACATCCACAGGTTTTACCAATGACACTAATGAAGGCATATCGTGCATGTTGACTCACTGGAAACACTCTGCTACACCAGTGGGTCTCGAATTTGTGTCCAGGGACCCTCATGGTTCCTTAAGGCGTTTCCAAATGGCCCCTTACGGGTGTGTAACTCTTGAGAGTGTACAAATGGAACATCCATTTGTACACTCTCAGAGTTGTGGGGATCGTGGAAATTGAAATATGTGAGAACCACTGTGCTACACTAAATGGAACAGAGCCTTCATTAGTATCATCGGTAACACCTGTGAAGGAAGTGATAATACGGCTGCTGTGCATATTGGGGCCTATTGTTGGCGTGCGAAACGTAAATAAGTCTCTAGTCCCCGTGTGTCTTAATCTCCTGGCTTCCCCATTCTCAGACCTCTGCAGAATGCATAGAGCAGTTCGAAGTAAAAAAATATATATACATAAGACGGGAAAGAAAAAAACAAAACAAGGCAGGAACTTTTTATTCTAGCAAACGCAGGACTTTGAGCATCTTTCTTTTTTTCACGACACTGTTGAATAGACTTGAGAACCGGTGCCCCGCGGGGCGTCGCGTCGAGGAGGTGACCTCAAGAACGTGTCGAGGTGACCTTTGACCTATCTGGAGGAAAGGGGGGAGCTTAAAAAAAAGACTTGAATGTTGTAAATGTTGCAAGTTAACTTCAAGTTGTTATGTGCAATACTTCTTTTGAAACCTGTTTTCCAGACGAGAGACAAAAAAAAAAGAATCTTTGCAATGTAATTCTTTAATGCCATTTTTAATTGCAGACATTTAATTAAAAAAGATGTTAATATGTTTTTCACAGTCATTTTCTACTGTTATTGTACTCCTTTTCATGCTGGTGTTTGTAAAAAAAAAAGAAAAGAAACGAAATCAAAACTATTTGTACTAATATAAATAATTGAAGTTATTTTTAAAACATTAAAAAAAAGTTTTTTTGTGCTCATTTGCTTATTTTGTTTATTTTGGAGCTACTGTGATTGATTGCATTGTAATTATTAGGTCAACAATGTATTTAGCTGTTTATTGGTATATTTTTAATTGGAATGTATAATTGATTTTTATAATTTTGATCAGATTTTTGTTATATTTTTGAGGTGAAGCTTTTAATATGTTAAAGTGTCTAGTTTTTACTAATTGCTATATTGTGCTCCACAATATATGGTTCACATTTTCTGAAGGAAAATAAATATTTAAATATTTGTCTGTTAATGTTACTTAATGGCAAAAATTTCAATAGTTTTTAACAGTGTATGGGAAGGTTGTTGTATTTATTAATAGCATTTTTTTACTTAAGATATCACCTTAATTTTTATTGTCATTTCACTTTATAAGTTCCTATTTTTGTATTTTCCTTTCTAATTATTAAGTTATGTAATACAGATATGTCCATATTTCTAGGAGTTGGTCTGTAGAAGTGCTAGTGAAACGAAAACGAAAAATCTAATGTTATTTAATTGTTTGCAGCCAACTATTTATAACAAGTATGCATAATTTTTAAATATTTGTAATGTGAAATGTTGAATGAAATAAAACTTAACTGTGATGAAATATGTGCACTGCACTTTATTTTACATCAATTGTTACTCATTGTCCCTGGATAAGTAAACTGAATGTCAACTTGAAGCCAACAGTCCTTTTAATACAGTGGTTCTCAAATGTTTTCATATCAAGGACCCCCAAATTAATATGTATTTGGTCGTGTACCCCTATGTGAAAACATTTTGTGGCAGAGATTCCCATAAAATATTTGCGTTAAAATATTCAAAAAAATGTCTAAAGGGAAAATATTTTAGTTGATAAGCTCACAATTTGCAGCAATGTGTTGTGTTGTGAGCTTGTAGATCGGCATTTTTTTTTTTGGCAAAGATGTGTTAAAGATATAAGTGATATTGTTTGGTTAAAACAAAAAGCTTTATGTTAAAAGGTTAAAGCTCTATATTCTCATATAGGAATCATTGCTATAGAGTGTATGTTAAGTAACAGGAGTCTCCCCGTCTCTCCAGCTCTTTAATAAACAGAAAATACATGTTCAGGTAGGTGACAACATTTCAGCCAATCAGGAGAGAGTTCCCATTTATCAGCTTCATGTTGATAGTGATCCAGTTCCAATTTTGTCTGCTCATTTCTTAGTGTCATCACTTTCACTTGTTTAATCTGTATCCTGACTTGAGTTCTCTATCCTGATAAAATTGTTATCCCGACCTTAAAATGCATTTTCTGTTTAATAAAGAGAGAGACATGGAGAGTCCTGTTACTGAACAAACACTCTAGCAATGAGTATATCATAATATAGAGCTATTTAAAACTTATTTTAGCCAAAGAAAATCACTTGCCCTACCCTTAATAAAAAAGCGAGTCTCTTGCACACCTACAAAGGCGACAGGTGCGTAGGAGAAGACCAAACGAGGGCCCAACGCTCTGAAAAAGAAAAAAACTCCCGCGCACCGTCTTCAAAAGCAAATGAAAAGTTTTAATGGGAAAAACAACGTTTCGGTCTGTTAGACCTTCATCAGGGTATCTTTTTCGTCGTATTTATTTATCTTTTGCAGGCAGAGCTGTGTTGACGGAAAAAAAGCGGTCCAAGTACAGAGACAACTCGGGTCCAGTTTACTAAGTCTAGAGGGTTTTGAGTGCTTAGCAACCTGTATAATAGTATACTGTATGTTATTTTTTCTCAAAGTGGGGTCCTTGAGGGGGTCCCCAGCAAAATGTGTTAATATAGCATCACAATAATGTTAACCACTTCAACCTTTTATACTTTAGCTATTCAAAAATAACAGATATACAAGCTCATACACCGGTATGACACCGAGTGCCGCACTATGAGCTTGTAGATCTGCTATTTTTGAAAAATCTTGAAAGTTTGTGCAAATCTTTGAATATGTTTTTTATTTATTTTTTAAGCGAACATGTGTAACTGGATCAAAATATCTTGAAAAGGGGGGAGGGGGGTCAAATACATATCATTTTGGGGGTCCATGACATGAAAAAGTTTGAGAACCAATGTATATGAGCTGTTTGCACTTGTTACGTGGTGAGTTCTAGATTATGCAATGTTTGGCTAATGTTCTCCCCAGTATAATGAATTGCATTTATATGGATGCTGGGCTTCAAGTGGTTAATATAATATCGTCTCTGTCAGGTGGCAAGTTAAAATATAGAGATAAGGGTATTCTGCCCGACAGCAACGATAAACAAAAACTACATAATATATACAATGAGATTGTATTGTGTTTTTCGGGGCACTCCTTAGTCATCTTAGAAAGAAGGGAAGCCTTATTATAACAAAGTGTCCCTTATTTGAATTTCCGGTAGAATCAACGGTCGAACCCAAACAATTATAATATTAAAAAAGTAAATCATTCTATTTGTACATGGAAACTATACAAACTATAGGATGGCAGGTCAACAAATGAACCTGGCGTCTGTCTAAATAAACTGTTATCTAAATGGCATTTTAACCTTTGCATGAGACTGCGTGGTCGTCAAGGCTATACTGAAGGTCAAGTGCTACGGGCTGAATAAGGTGGAGTCTGAAGAGGTGAGTCTTCAGACTGCGGCGGAACATTGGGAGTGAGTCTGCAGTTCTAACTGCAATGAGGAGTTCTTTCCACAGTTTGGGAGCCCGAAGCATCTTTGTTATCTTATAATTTAGTTTAGAGTATAGTCAATGATTTTTTTACCCCTTTTTCTCCCCATTTTAGTCATTAGGCCAATTGATTCCTCGCCACACACATTTCTGTGTATCCTCCTACTGACTCACCTGCCAGTGAGGAGCCCCCACCAGGAGCACGTAGAGCCTTCGTCCTACTCCTCCCGCCCAACACTCCCCGCTGACGGGTGCCGCCCCAGCCCGCAGGAGTATGTGCAGTGACCCATAGACATAGAAAGGTAGACGCCTCCTCTGGCTCTGAAGTGGCAGCTGGAAATTTCCGCGTGCGTCACAGAAGGGGGCGTTCAGTAGGCCAATCAGAGACCTGGTGAGTCTCGATGTCTGCTGCAACGTTAGGATGGTATAGGGTCAGAATGTATGTGGCGTCATGAGAGAACGGATCCATCCATGTCTTTTATCAATAAGCTCAGGCCATGTTCAAAATCACTTAACCCATTAAGACCTGAGGCCGATTCTACGATTGCATTTTAAATCAGTATTTCCCAAACTTTTTCGTGCCAAGGACCCCCCAAAGTGATGTAAATTTGGACGCAAATCACAGTCATCTTCTATGCTTGGACCTCGTTAATTGCTGCTTCCAGTAATATTCCAGTATCTATTTATCAGATTCAGATACATTGTGGTCTGTGGTCTAATGCATATCACTGAACACACTCTGTGTGTGTGTGTGTGTGTGTGTGTGTGTGTGTGTGTGTGTGTGTGTGTGTGTGTGTGTGTGTGTGTGCGTGTGTGTGTGTGTGTGTGTGTGTGTGTGTGTGTGTGTGTGTGTGTGTGTGTGTGTGTGTGTGTGTGTGTGTGTGTGTGTGTGTGTGTGTGTGTGTGTGTGTGTGTGTGTGTGTGCGTGCGTGTGTGTGCGTGCGTGCGTGCGTGTCCTGGGCATGACGTTAAACTGCCCCGTTGTAACTACCATGGTCAATGTAGTAGGTGCAGAGGATGCATTTGCAATTTCTGTGGACTAAGTAGCTTGCATACAAGAAAGCTCTTCTCACCGGTGGAATCTACCAACAGCCGACGCTACCTGACGGCCCCTCCTTCCTGTGAACAGCTACCGGGAAGAGAGGCAATAGACCCGGCGGCCTTCCCACGGTGGGTCTGTCCGCTGTCGGAATAGCAACGGGTGAACTTCCAGGCCCATGAGAACAACTAGAGAGAGCTTTAAAGGTTTAATGACATTCACTTTTACACCACATTCAAAGTCTTTGTCCTGGTCCTTCAAAAGTGTACAAACATTTTTAAGTGAAAATTCCATTCCAGTGATCCATGGCAGGTGTTTTTCTCTCACATTTCTAAAGCCTTTTCAACTGCAATGAAAAAAGAAATCTTTGCCTGCGGGTGTCGCTGGTGAGGGATTTTGCCTGTCAATCATCGCCTCTGCTCCGCCCCCCCCAAAGGAAAGGATAGGGGAGGGGAGGGGCGAGGAGGAGAGTGGGCGGGATTAATTGACTGTGACCTCACTGTCGAAGGGCCAAGCTCAGATTACTTTTCAGCCTAATTATTCACAAAACCCCAGACCACAGAAAATCCACTGAATGTTCTAAGTTCAGGTTTTTTGGGTGTAATTGAAGTCATAAAACCCCAAATAAAACATTGAAAATAAAAAAAGTGAAAATGAATGTCATGATACCTTTAACACCAAGCAGCAGTAGCAAGACTAAGAACTTTGTTTCCTCTGGTGATCCAGCCTAGGACATTATACCCACGGACTGTTTGTTGGAGGGTTTCGACAACTTGGGATGCTCAAAGACGAGGCAGAAAGGCTGGCAAAGTATTGTGCTGTCTCTGCTCCCATATGTGGCGGAGCCGCCGGTACTTGAGTGCTGAGTGACATGCGTGTTGTATCATGAGGACATATATCTATGAGTTTGTGAATGTAACCTTTACTGCACCTAAAATATGTGTGTCCCTGTATGCTTTCCCTGTGTGTGGACATAAATAAATTGTTAAACTGTGTGTGTGTGTGTGTGTGTGTGTGTGTGTGTGTGTGTGTGTGTGTGTGTGCGTGTGCGTGCGTGTGCTTTGCGGGGGCTGTGAGGTTGTAAATGTTTGATGGGGTTTGATCACACCATCTGTCCATCTGAGAGAGAGAGAGAGAGAGAGAGAGAGAGAGAGAGAGAGAGAGAGAGAGAGAGAGAGAGAGAGAGAGAGAGAGAGAGAGAGAGAGACGGACGGATACATAATATTTTAATGAAAGTCATATTGATATGTGTGATTCATATAATATTAACATATTGGGTTCATTTCTGTGTGACTGCTGGCTGACCTCATGTTCAATGGTATTATTATTATTATTAAACAAGCATGAAAGACTCAATAAAACATCACATCATAAGAGAGCAGATTGTCCCTGATGGCGGTCCGCGGCCAAATACAATGTATGTACAATTACATGGAGAACTAGAAAAAGTGCTCCTCGGAGCACAGGTCTCCGCCAGGTCAGGTACGTTATTGTGGCCTCCTGGTGGCGCTATAATAGGCCAATGTGAAAAGGCTGGCATTTATCCTTAGGCCTTTCACGACAATCGGACACTGCATTCATGATTTGACGCATTTTGTTCCAAAAATGTGTTTTGCTAAATTAGACCTGCTGGTGGCGCTATAACAGGCCAATGTGAAAAGGGTGGCATTTCTTCCTCGGCCTAGTGTGAATGTGCACGTGAAATTTCACGGTAATCGCATTCAGCGTTCATGATTTGAGGCATTTTGTTCAAAACGGACCAATCCTGCAAACTTTGGAAGCCAACCTTAGCCAATGAGGATAGAATCTGGTAAATCGGACAGATCCGTGTTGATCACATGACTATAGAGATACTGTGTACCGATTTGCATGACGTTTGAATACAATCTGTAGGAGTAATATTAAAAAAATGGGTTTTGCACAAATCGGCCTCCTGGTGGCGCTATAACAGGCCCATGTGAAAAAATTGGGGCAGAGGTTCTGAATTGGCATCCAGGGAGTGTGTGTGCACTGTTTCGCAGCGACCGGGCCAATGGTGCCGGAGATTAGCTGGGCACGGACGGACAGGACACGACACACGGACGGACGGACAGGGTCCAAAACATACTCTCTCGCCATGCCTTTCGGCCTGGCGGAGACAATAAAGACATGTTTAAACAGAGCCGTGTTACATTGCAACTTAGAGAAAACTATCTTACACAACCTTAAGGAGTGTGCATGTTCTGTCAGAAATAGTTATACATCCACATAGGAAAGGTTAGCTTGGGACAAGCTTTTGAAACAAATGACAGCAGTTTTTCAATGTTTTGCATTCACTTGGTATATAAAACCTTTGGGAGAAAAATAGCAGCATTTTTCTTTCTAATGTATTTAAAGGTAGCTGCTAGGGATGGCTACCGTTAGGATGTCATCGATTTCTGTTCCGATTCCACCTGATTCGGATGCTATCAATGCATTGAATGGGACATTATCACGTTGAATCAGACCATTGAATGGGCGAAGTAGGCGACATACTGACCTACCCGTGATTTATACAACCATTCATTGGGTGTTATCAGGAGGACATACTGACGTACCGACGGAGATGACTTATATAAAGTTACGTTTCGGTTTCGGTTTAGAGGCGAACGTCGCAATGTTCGGGACGGCAACTCGCTCGCTTTAGCTCACTCGGTGGTACCTCTCGTGGCTCCAGTTCGCTTGAGCCTACTCAGCGCCGTCCGAGTTATATACCGATAGGCACAGGATCGTAAATCATGTTTACGGGGACTGCTCTGCCTCCGGCTAGGTCAGTATCTCCTGATTACGACCAGTGAATGGTCTGATAAATCGCGGGTAGGTCAGTGTGTACTTTGCCCATTCAGTGGTCTGATAATAAAACGTGATAATGTCCCATTCAGTGTGTTGATAGCATTCGAAGCCGGTCTCCGATTCAGATTCTGCTTTTCCGTTCTGCTTATCCGGTTCTTATCGATTCCCCATTTCGATTACATAAGGTCCCACCAACAAAACTGAAGACCCGGGGTAGATGGATCATTTTCCGCCGTACCGCCCAAACTGTGGAACGAGCTTCCACCCCATGTTAGAGCGTCTCAAACCCTGCCTGTGCTTAAATCGCGTTTGAAAACTCACCTGTACTCCTTGGCGTTCGAAAGTTCAGACTGAGAGTTGCTGTTTCCACCAGGCATTGTGTCTATATGTTGTCCTGTTTATTGTGTATTCTTTTGCTCTTGTATATTTTAGTATGTTTTTTTGTTACTGAGTGTACAGCACTTTGGTTCAACACTGTTGTTTTAAATGTGCTTTATAAATAAAGTGGATTGGATTGGATCGGATAAAGGTATAAAAATACGTAAATAATAGGTCACATGTTTACATGTATATATAGAAATATTGGATTTATTTGAAGCGTTAAATTAAGTTAATAGTATTTTCTGGTACTAAATGTGTATTAGTAGTACCTGAGATACAGACAATGCTGAAACTTTGTCATGAAAATACCAGTGTTTAACACAATTGTCCCTGTGCATAATTTTACATCAATAATTGTCAACTTTAAGAAATGTAATGAATAGTAGCCTCTCATTTGTGTATTCCATGTCAACGCAGTGGAAAATGGAAGAAGTTAAAGCTAGTTGTAGTCTTTATTTATGGGAGAATTATGTATTATTGTGTTAATTTTGTATGCTATGCTGATGAATTGAATACATTGAACCACAATGGAAACAAGTCCCCAGGACATTAATGTGTTATCCTTTTAACTTGAATGTTTTAATATACCACATGCTCAGTGGTGTAAAGTAACATTTACTCAAGTACTGTACTTACTGGAGTATTTCCAATTGTAGATACTTTTACTTCTACTCCACTACATCTCAGAGGCAAATATTGTATTTTTACCCCACTACAATTATTTGAAAACTTTAGTTACTAGTTACTTTTCAGATATACATTATTATTACATTATAAAACATTAACCACTTTAGCCCTATTTTATACCTAGGCTATTTGAAAATAGCCGATCTAAGAATAGCCAAAATAAGCTCACAATGCGACGCGTTGTGAGCTTGTAGATCTGCTATTTTCAAACATTTTAGTATTTTTACTTTTGGTACTTTAAGTACATTTTGAGACCAATACATCTGTACTTTTACTCAAGTAAATTTTGAATTCTGGACTTTTACTTGTAACAGAGTACTTTTTATATTGCAGTATTGGTACGTTTACTTTAAGTAAAGAATTTGAGTACTTTTTCCACCACTGCTTGTGGTTACCCAGAAATGAGGACTACTTAGATCCTAATTTCGATGCCCAACGTTAGTAGCTGCTCTGTTAGTTTGTACAGTATTTCTATTTACCGAGGTCGCTCTGTGCAGACAGTGCAGGAATACACACAATGATTTGTATTTCCTAAGGTGGATGTACTCTCTCTCTCTCTCTCTCTCTCTATCTCTCTCTCTATCTCTATCTCTATCTCTATCTCTATCTCTATCTCTCTCTCTCTCTCTCTCTCTCTCTCTCTCTCTCTCTCTCTCTCTCTCTCTCTCTCTCTCTCTCTCTCTCTCTCACTGTGGCCTTCATTCACGTAAGATGTTTTATAACAGCGATTATAAATGTTCCTGTAAAAACGTTTTGAGCCTGTACACACACACACACACACACACACACACACACACACACACACACACACACACACACACACACACACACACACACACAGGGAGGGAGAGACAAGCATGCATGCAGCCCACTGCTCTCTCCTCAGTACCCTGTCGCCAGGAGCATGTGTCTCGTTGGCACTAATGCTGCCTCAATCCCGCCGGTGCGCGTGTGTGTGTGTGCGTGTGTGTGTGTGTGTGTGTGTGTGTGTGTGTGTGTGCGTGCGCGCGCACATGCATGGAAGCTAAATGAGTTTGTCGCAGGCCAACCAGGTCATGGCACAATCTCCTGTGGGCAAATTAACAGAGCAACATGCTTCATAACAAACCAGGGCTGGTGTGTGTGTGTGTGTGTGTGTGTGTGTGCGTGCGTGTGTGCGTGCGTGCGTGCGTGCGTGCGTGCGTGCGTGCGTGCGTGCGTGCGTGCGTGCGTGCGTGCGTGCGTGCGTGCGTGCGTGCGTGCGTGCGTGCTTGCGTGCGTGTGCAAGCGGGCGTTTGCAGTGAGCATGCACAGCCATGCATCTGTAAGCATCTATGCGTAGTGTGTGCATCGGGCCACAGAAGTGCATGATGCATGCTATGCATGTGTTTTTGGGGTGGATTTTGTTATTTTTTACCTGTTTTCTGGTTACTTTATTTCGGTTTTAGGATTAGGGTTAGAGTTATGTTATTTAATTATTATTTTTGCCTGATTTTACCAATTTATTATCAAAAAATGAATTATACTTTTTTTTTGCCGAATCGATTGGGTGGGCCAGCTTTCTATGTGGGTGGGCCGCGTGCGTGCGTGCGTGCGTGCGTGCGTGCGTGCGTGCGTGCGTGCGTGCGTGCGTGCGTGCGTGCGTGCGTGCGTGCGTGTCAGGGCCATGACAGAGGCAGCCGTTTGTTTGTGCTCTTGGCCCTGGGAGGGAGAAGGCCTGCCAAGGACCCGTTCAACCAGACTGGAGGGTTGGAGGGAGTGGTGGCTTCTATTTTCTAAAAAAAAAAAAAAAAGACAATTGAAATATTTTGGAAACACAAATCTTGCATAACTGCCACTAAATATTTTAAGATGGAGGTCTGTGGTAGCCTGGTTCCAGACCATAGACCCCGCCCACTCTCTGAGTGGACTGCTCCTCTTGGTCCGGTGTCATAATGTGAGCCTATGGCTTTTCACCGTCGAAGAAAAACCTGTCAAATCAGAGTCGGAGGTGGGGGGGCGGGTCTAACGACAAGCCAATCAGCGCATATCTGCTAAAACAAGCTGTGCGATGACATCAGATGGATCCGTGGATCTCTTGTGATTGGTTTAGGGAAATTTGAATCCCCTCCCCCTGGTAATCGCGGACACTGCAGCCAATGTCAGACTGAAGCTCCACGCGGACAAATACATATTAATTCAGGGGTCCTTGACGCGATTCTGACAAGTCCCGGGAAAAGACGCGCTGTGATTGGCCTGTAGTCACTTTGAGTGGCAGTTGGGGCAAACGCTCTTCCCAAAACGATGATTTACGATGCTGTGCCAATCGGTACGTAACTCGGACGGTGCAGGGGTTGCCATGGCAATCAATTGGCTCATTTGGGCCTTTTATGCAATGGGGCTACAATGGCTGTATACGTCGGATCGGCAGGTTCTGGATAACCGCCTATCCGACCAACTCCACGCCAGGCACTGCACTCCCTTGGGTCATCAGGGACGCCTGTGTGCCGAATTTGAAGCCGGTCGGTGAAACGGTTCCTTGCGATACGTGAAATACAGGCAAGATGTGAATATATCACAGATGCCTCCCTACATTTGGGCACATCATTGTAGGCGGAAATTGAGAGAAAACTCCCAACGTTCTTAAAAAGTAGCAGAAATGGCTGATCTACAAGCTCACAGTGCGACACAAAGCTTGTTGATGGCGCAGTTTTCGGCTTTAGGGTTCAAAGGACATTTTTCTAATCTCCGCCGTAAAATGTTGATGTCCTTGTCCTCATATATAGTAATACCAACATGTGTGCACGCACTTGTGTGTGCTCGCATGCATGAATGTGTGTGTGTGTGTGTGTGTGTGTGTGTGTGTGTGTGTGTGCACACGTGCGTGCATGTCCATGTATTATAATAATTAAAATAGATGAGCGAGCAACAAGAAACCCGCTCCTTGGTCTCTTTTGCCGTGACAGTCGTGTTTCTCGCTCTGGCTCCTCAAAGATATGCTGTGCTGTACACACACACACACACACACACACACACACACACACACACACACACACACAGACACAGACACACACACACACACACACACACACACACACACACACACACACACACACACACACACACAGACACACACACACACACACACACACACACACACACACACACACAGATAGCATGGCTGCCTGCATGCGTAGCTAGCAGGGAAATGCTCGTGCACTTAGCATTTCTGCTGGCATTGCAGATCCCACAAGCTCATAAATAGCCGTGTTTATCACACTCTGTGGAGCAGGGTTTTATTGCTCTAGATGACAGGCCAATCCTCCACAGAATCCAGAGCAATCTGCCTTAAAATAAAAGACAACAATCATGTTGGATCGGATTGGATTCACCTTCAATTTACAATGTACAGTTTAGGCATATTTAAGCATTATGTACAATTCTTTTTAAATGTAATGTAAAAGTAGCAATAATCTGTACAAGTAAAAGTCCTGTGTTCAAATATTTACTTGAGTAAAAGCACAAAAGTATTGGCATAAAATAAAAATTACAGTACTCAAGTAAAACGACTAATTATGAATGACTCGGTTCACTTTTTTTTCTTTTTTTTTGTCGAAATTAGCCAATCTTTTGCTATATGCAGCTGTTGATATTTTATGAAGGCAAAAAAAAGGACAAACATTTTGCGCGCTCGCGCGAGGGGTGTGGAGGGGGGGGGTAGCTTTCCTAGAGCGGCAATTGGGTCACGAAAAAATTGTGATTATGTATTCAATTCATCAACATAGCATAAGAAATGAACACAATAATACATGTCATCAACAAATACAAACACTATGTACAGAGGAGAAAAAGGGCAGTAGTGAATGACACCTCATTTTGATGGGAATTTCAATTAAAAAGGTCTTAAAAGCCTGTAAATCGTCACTTTAGAAACATGCAGACACCCTGTATAATTAATCATGTATGTTTGTTGAATCATGTTTGTTGAGTGAGAAAACAATGTTGAGATGGAAAAAATACGTTGATGACCAGCGGACCGGTAGGCAGCGGTTCCGGTAGGAAACACAAAGGAGACTCTTTGTGTCTCCTACCGGAACCGCTGCCGGTCATGAAATAATCGGCTTAGGAATGCGACAAAAACTAAAAAATATCCATGAATCAAGTCTCCATGGGGTGACTAATCAATAAAAAAAAAGTAATTTTTGGGGTGAACTATCCCTTTAAGAGTCACGTTCCCACCACTGCTCTGAAGAGGCTGAAACCTTGCATGCTGCGAACATTATTTTTAGCCCTTTGTGGCTGGCAGAAATGTAATCTTTAGATTATGAAAATCACCTTAACGGACGTCCCACAATAGCAGGATCACACTGTAAAAGCACACACGGCGTGAACACAATAGCCTAGAGGTCATTCCGCTACAAATGAAAGCATCGCTGCTATACTACTCCATTTTGTTTGTAACATGAGAATGACACAGCACCGTTATGTTCTGTGATGTACCTGTATATACCCTGAAGTGATCTGTGTCTCGTGAGAATGGGGCTAATGCCGCGACTGACACATTATAATGCAGGACTTTTATCGTTGCT
>NC_137609.1:50584968-50669968 GCF_963280865.1 Gymnoscopelus braueri | reverse complement strand
ATTATTATTAGCTTTAGTCACCAGAGCTTAGTTTTTATTTTGCTTTTATTTCGTTTTTGTCAGTGAACAAAAGGTAGTCGACGAACATTTTCCGTCATATTTTTTGTCGACGAAATCAACACTGCCCTACGCTGAGAAACACACTCAGAAACTTACTCAGAATGTCTTTGGCCCTGAGCGGGCAGATCGTGGCTCTGAGGAGGATGCTGGAAGGAGTCGGAACTTGTCAGCGGTGATCACCTTCATCGACTTCCAAAAACGCCTTTGACACCATCCACCGGGGGGGAAACTCATGAACGTTCTCCGGGCCTACGGAGTTCCTGAGAAGATGGTTCATATATATATATATATTTCCTTTTTCGTGATAGAACCAAGCTTTTGAGCTTTGAGATCCTTGCGGGTGTCCTATTGTAGTGATGGACTATGCCCTGACACTCGCAGTCAATGGCAAGGAGGAGTTACTGGGGTTCACGCTGTTACCAAGGAAGTCTAGGCAAAGAGTAGGCCTACACCCCATCATGATTACCAACCTCAGCCTTACAGATGACTCTGCCCTGGTCTCGGATACAGCAGAGAAAGGAAGAGAACTACCACAGAGAGTAGAAAAGGAGTGCAGGAAGATCTGCCTCAAGCTCGATGCCAAGAGAACAAGAGTATTGACAGTTAACACATTGACTGCCAGAGTTTTTCTAGAGCAGTCTGTAGCCTCTGCCAGGGTTTTTAACGATTGTGTTACCTTTTCAAGTAGCCACAGAATATTTTTCTCCAGTATGATTGATCCCCTGATGGTTGCTAATCACTGAGGAGATTAAAAAAAACTGACACTGTGGGAGCCAACCCAAGGATCGGCTGGGAAGGGAAAGAGGTGCACCACCTAGGTAGACACACTGCGGTACGACAGCGGAGCTGACAGCACTGCAGAGCTCAAGACCCTGACGCATGGATAGGAGGGTGTGGAGGGCAGCGATTCAGGAGTCCCGTGAGTTGATTGCCGGCTAAAAGTCAGCTCTCTGATATCGCATCGCTAGAGGTGGTTGTGGAGGCCTGTGTGCACCTAAATATAATAATATAATAGTCAGAGAAGGTGGTCTATCCTCTTCCTTTTGCTGAACTCACTGACTCCTGTGTCTCTGCGTGTGTCAGTGAATATATGAGAGGATTTAATGTGTGCACGCACGCACGCACACACACACACACAAACAAACACTACAGTGTGTTATTAATAGCTTTAATGCTACTACTATCAGAGGCCAGCAATACATTAAGTGTGTGTGTGTGTGTGGTGTGTGTGTGTGTGTGTGTGTGTGTGTGTGTGTGTGTGTGTGTGTGTGTGTGTGTGTCTGTGTGTCTGTGTGTGTGTGTATGTGTGCGTGCGTGCGTGCGTGCGTGCGTGTGAGACAGACAGACAGACAGACAGACAGACAGACAGACAGACAGACAGACAGACAGACAAAGAGGCAGAGAGGCATAACCCAGATAGGAACACACGTTTATCACTCTCTCCCGCTGTGAGTGCGTGTGTGTTTTTTCCTCTCCGTCTCTCTCTCTACGTCCTCGCCGTTGTGAGGTATTCCCTGAATCCTGCCCCTCCCCCACACGCCACGCACTGCGTGAATCTCATCAGCATCCTTTTTCGCTCACAGGCATCCTCCGCACCAGCATCTGCTTGTCCTTCTGTTAAGCCCCCCCCCCCTCTTCTCTCTCCATACTTGCGTGCATGCATGCATGCGGGAGCATACGCACGCACGTTTACCTACGCTTACCTACGCTTACAAGCATCAGTGGTGGAAAAAGTACTAAAATGTTTTACTTAAGTAAAAGTATCAATACTGCAATGTAAAAGTACTCTGTTACAGGTAAAAGTGCGGAATTCAAAATTTACTTGAGTAAAAGTACAAAAGTATTGGTATCAAAATGTACTTAAAGTACCAAAAGTAAAAGTACCAAAATGTTTGAAAATAGCAGATCTACAAGCTCACAACGCGTCGACACGTTGTGAGCTTGTAGAACGGCTATTTTCAAATAGCCTAGGTATAAAATAGGGCTAAAGGGGTTAATGTATGTTTTATAATGTAATAATTTATATCTGTAAAGTAACTAGTAACTAAAGTTTTCAAATAATTGTAGTGGAGTAGAAGTAAAAGTATAGACAATTGGAAATACTCCAGTAAAGTAACAGTACCTCAAAATTGTACTTAAGTACAGTACTTGAGTAAATGTAGTTAGTTACTTTACACCACTGACAAGCATACACACGCCCCTGATAGGTAAAGAAGAAAGAATAGTAGCAAACAATGAAACAAACAGCATACTTGTTGCTGTCTAGCAGAAACCAGCTAACTCCATTCTCTCTAGCTACCATTCAGGTCCATTCAGCTGTTCTTATCAGTGATGGACAAAACCTCCTAACTCCACTTTTTGCTTTGTTTTTTCATTTCCTGATTTTTTTTTAGAGTTAGCTGGTTTCTGCCGGACAGCAGAGATATAAGGAAGACACAAGTTGATGTTTTTATGTTCTCTTTGACGTGCTTCTTTAGTGTTAGATTTGTTCTCCCTGTTCTCCCTGTCCGCCCTCCTTTTTCCTTCTTCTCTCTTTCTAAACCCCAAAATAATCATATTTGAACTGGGGACCCCCCACCCGGAGAAGCTCTTGGAATTATAGGAGTTGAGGCGGCATTACATTTAGTTTGACTCGTTCCACAGATTGTGAAAATAGCCGTTCCCCTTTCTCAGGTAATATTGGACAATTTAGGTTTAGCCAATGTTTGACAATTGTTTTAATAATACAATTTGTTTATTACCTTTGACGCAGTAATGTTTTTTTTTTAATCATTAGTACTAAAAAGGTCTTTTAAATTGTCCTTAAATTGTCACTTTAGAAATGTGCAGATAGTGATACCCTGTATACACTTATACTGTGTGTTGGTTGTGTCTACTGCTTAGTGAGAGAAAAATGTTGCACATGAAGCAAATCATCTGGGGACGCCTCCAAAGTTGGGGACCCCCAAAGTTTGAGAACCTCTGCTCTAGAGCTCATGGTTTGCTTGTCACGTGTTGCTGCTGACCAGGGAGCATGGCAGGGACTAGGTCTCCCTCTAGTGGGAGGATGGGGAATTGCCTTATACTCATCACCAGTGGAGGACCAAGTAGTCAAACTCCAGTACTTTTAAATGTCACCTTTATTATCTATTGTATCGAACATGGGAGTATTTGTTATAAATGCCCCTTTATCTTTAGCATTTTCTTTATTTTTATCTATTTTAATTGTATCCATTTCATTCTCTATCTCTTTTTAAAGTGCACTGTTGCACTCTGGTTGTATTTGTTTTTATTCTGTAAAGCACTTTGAGTTGCTTATAGGAGTTATAGGAATTATAGCCCACCACAAATCCGGTGCCATGCCATTAGTCCGACGGCCCATTGGTCCGAAGGCCGATTTTTCTGAAATCACGATAGTTCGAAAAATGTACCATTAGACCGACGGCCCATAGTTCTGATGGCCCGTTGTCTCGAAAACAAATACCCATTCTTCCGGGGGTTCATTGATCCGAAAATGAGTGTAGACTATCAGCAGGCTATATGTATTGTATTCTGGCGTGCAAATGTATGCACGCCAGAATACTGCACCTGAGAGGATGTTATATCTAGCCCACTTAACCAGAAAGATCAACTTTCTTTTATTTCTCTCTGCTGTATTTGTATCTGTGAGTGCATGCTCTCAACTCAACACGAGTACTATAGGCTATACTGTAAATTTACTTAAGTACAATTTTGAGGTATTTTGACTTTACTGGAGTATTTCAAATTGTCAGTACTTTTACTTCTACTCCACTACATCTCAGAGGAGTATATTTCTACATTGCAGTATTTATACTTTTACTTAAGTAAAACATTTGAGTACTTTTTCCACCACTGCTGATTTCATGTCTAGGACTAAGCAGGAATGTGTATATCCTACTATATATTTTATTAACATTTCACACGTTTGTGTATCAACGAGCTTTCCACCTGCTGTGCCCAAGCAGACACCTTTCTGTTGCGCAGTGTCTATTGATAATATAGACACACTTGCTCTGCACAGCAGACGCACTGAACGGCTTAAGTATATTATGATTATAATCTAAAGCCTGATCTAAGAAACGCAGTAAAACATTTTGTTAATATGTGGTTTGGCAATTGGTGTCACTGTCACTACACCATGATCATTCAATAAACAGCTTCACCCGAGGCTATTGGTTAAACAGTAATATATGATTGATGAAACTGAAAAAAAAAGAAAATAATATTGTATTGTACAGAAGTACAAACTGTGTATACACATGAATACAAACCAGCAAATAGTATGTATGTGTGTGCTTATTCATGTTGCTTTAAAGGATCACTTCACCCATTTTCATATAATATATTATATATCATGTATCATATTATATATCATATAATTGGTCCTCATTAATGGCCGTTATAAGATGGCACCATGTCTGCAAGAACAATAGCTTCTATATCAGCATGGTAACTTTCCAGATAGAGAAAGACTGTAGTTTCTACTAGCTTGGAATTGCCATCAATGATGACAGACGGACGGACGGACGGACGGACGGACGGACAGACAGAGATAGACGCAAGGTTGATTATAAATTCTCCAAAGTAAGAACCTCCCACGATGCGCTTGTCCGTCCGCATGCACCTCCGCTGTAGGGTTCATTTGGACAGACATGTAAGGGTCTGTAACTCCATAATATACACTCCCAGTATTACAGTCATGTAAGGGTTCGTTTGGTTCCATTTCTACACTATGTTACAGACTTGCAAGGGTCCGTTTGGACCCCCTGGTGTTTCCCCGGCCCCAACGTTGAGAACCAGTGGTCTAGAGACTGCTGGTCCCTGAAGCCCAGTACATGCTCCTTCTGATGTCCGAACGTATCATCGGAAAGGGAGGTGATATAATAAAGCAATAAGCCACTAGAGGTCACAGTTTACTGTGTATTTTATAATGGGGGCGTAGGTAGACACAAGTCGCAGGCGACCCTCTCAGCCATTATAAAATAGAGGTAAACTGATACCTCGCGTGGCTTATATGTATCTTTTTTTAAACGGTTCCAAATATGGCAACATGAAAATCATAATAATTCACTACAAGAACAAGCTTCTACGAGTAAGTAGTTCCCGGCTTCCTGGAGACTGATAGATAGTGTTACATAATTTGTGTTGATATGAAAAGGGTTCTATTTATTGTATTCTTTAATGTTACATTGCTTGGTACACTGACCTTCATCTCAGCTCAGGTCCTGCGTGGGAGGAGACCTACCTGTTTGGTTACGCCTTCCATCAAGCTGGACCAATCATATTAGAAGGCCTCCTACTACTAAAGAGCTGTCAGCAGCTGGGTGCGTCGGCAGTGTGTGACAAGCTTTCTGTGATGTTACACGCTGTCCAAGAGGTCTGAGCTATACTTTACCCCCTCTTTTGAGTTTGTGAACCCACTAACTGACCATATTGACTGTGTAAATCTTCGTGTTTTCGCTTATTTGATTTCATATAGGGCATAGCAGTGGTGGCCATTTTCTGGTTCCACTCCAAAATAGTCAATGCATTTTCCCATTGACATTTCCAAAAATATTTATATTCAATTCATTTAAGCCTAGAATCAAGCCATCCGGGGTCCTGGTGAATCATGACCATAATCATGACCACAAAAAAGTTTTATTTTATATTTAATTATATGATATACTATACTATGTTTAATAAATACCCTTTGTTTTGCCGTTTTCAAAAAAGCCTGGATGGCTTGATTCTAGGCTTAAAATAATTGATATAAATATTTTTGGAAATGTCAATGGGAAAAATGCATTGACTATTTTGGAGTGGAACCATAAAATGGCCGCCACTGCTATGCCCTATTGATTGATTCCAATGACAACCCTGTTGTGGACTTTGTTTGTAACTACCAGTGCCAGCTTTGTGTAAACAAAACCTTTTTGATATAGATAAGAACAGTTAGATTAGATTAGGATTGTAATTTGTATTTGACATAGGTTAGGATAGTTAGAGGTTTAACAGTAAGTATAGGTTTAGCTTGTTTTATTTCTTTATTGCTTCTGTTTGTTAAAGACCAATCCATTCTGTGTAAAGCTCTGTTTGAAATTCACTAATTGTAAAACGAAAAAAAAATCACACCCAGTGTGAAGTGGGCGGTGTGGTCACAGTGGTCATCACAGTGATGGAAGTTCACTTAAAGAAAAGTAATATTGTGGACCAACCATTGTACAACCAGTCCTGAACTTAAAAAAACCCATAAATGTGTTTTTTTTAAGTGCATAGTCCTATCTATAGGGCTATGCACATGTGTCATGTTTCACTAGCCAATCACAGTCCTGAATAGACTGTGATTGGCCAATCACGGTGCAGGGTTAGGGGGGTACACTGGTGGCCAATCACAGCGCAGGGTTGGGGGGGTGCAAATGTCCAAACCTCACATATAGGGGCGGTTTCACCGCCCAAAAAAATAATAATAAAAAAGGTCAATAATAAAGACAAAACTTCACTTGCCAACTTTAAGTGACAATTCCCCTAGACGGGATTGTAGCAGATAGGTAGATAGATAGATACCTTTATTGTTCCCAGCACAGCCGTTAAGAGTTACAGAGTTACAGGTAAAGAGGTAAAGAGTAAGGAATGAAAGTACTGTCGTATGCATAGTATACAATAGTATATACCTATACAACTGTCATGCACTATGCAGGAAAAACAAACACTAGACTATGCAGAAAAACAAACACAAGGTTACAGTGTCTCACCGTATCCCATCCTAAAACAAATAAAGTCAAAGTGCAATGCCAATCAGAAAAAGTGTCCATTTCAATCAGTGCGATGCGGGGGGGGGGGGGGGGGGGGGTGAGAACGGAGAACGGAGAACAAAAGGTACATAATATTCCAAATGATGTTACGGTAGACCTGGCAGAGCGACCATTGTGTGTCTCGTTGTAAATCCTCAAAGCAACTGGCAGGAGGGACCTGCCAAGTCTCATACAGTTCCACCCCGGGGAGGTGAATCTGTTATATTTCCTCTCTTGCTCAGGTGCCCCACTATATGTGACCCACCGTGTCAAAGTGACTGTCATTTGGGTTTTTTTCATTTTCGTTTTCTCATGTCTTATAGAGTGATGCCTTGCAAAGAGATGCCTTGCAGAGATACAACGAGCTGAGAAAACTGGACTGAAAGGGCACTTTCTGACATTTTATCACCTATCCCATCATGCATTGCTGACAGGGAAACACCTCGTTTGTCTGAAAAAAACGCTTCGTGGTGTTGCCATGTCTGCTTAATATAAGCAAACTTGTTTTTCTGTAAAGTTGCTTATAAATATTGGTAGCTTTTTATTTGTTGTGAGCTTGTAGATCGGCTATTTTCAAATAGCCGATGTATGTTAGTTTAAAGTGGTCATGTGGCCTATAATAGTCACTTAATTATTTTGGTCTTGTTTTCATAGACCTGGTTGCTTATTTCTGCAAAATCTGGCAACACGCTCAACGTTTGATTACAAGACTGTCTTTGTTCCCTGTATGCTCTCTGAGACCAAGCATTCACCACTGCCCCCTGCTGGAACTAGTGCCCCAGGAGGATTAACATAGATACCTGTACATGACAGCGTTAACAAAATATCATTGTTAATACATCTTTCTTTGAGATTTACATTAGACACAAGCCAACAGACTAGTGATACCTTTCAAAATGTTCGGGTAGAAATGGCGGTTATTACCGTGATTTTGCTATGCTTGAGCGGAAACTGAGTAATTGTTAGCAATGCTAGCGGTTGCTAGTTCTAACTTATATCTTAGCTACATGTTTAAGCATTTATTTCATATTAACATGTTGATTTATGCTTTGACATTTATGTCAAACATACTCTAGCCTAGCATGTGAAGAGTCTATTTTGTTTAGTTTTTCTGCTTTCCTGAAGAATGGGCACCCGCGAGAAGACTGTCCCTCAGTAAAAAATTGTCACAAATCTAGGTGGAGGGGGTCCAGCTTCCTCGCTGTATGCACCTTAGCCACCTCCTCCACCCCCTCTGTGTCAGAACTCAAACGCCGCTGTCTACGATGGCTGGGACATGTGCTCCGAATGGCCCAGGATCGAATCCCAAAGGTTGCACTGAGATGGACCCCAGTAGGGAAAAAGGAGTCAAGGTCGACCCCAAACCACCTGGCGACGAACCGTGACAGCTGAGCTTCAGGAGATGAACCTTACGTGGGGCGAGGCACAACATGCAGCACAAGACAGGTCCCGATGGAGGCAGACCCCCTCCAGTGAGGTCCCCACGACGGAGCCCGCCTTCCTCACCAGCCTGTTTAGGTTGTTGGTGTTGCCTGCTCTGTTGCCCCCCCCCCCCCCCTCTTCCAGAACCTGGCAACTCGTGTTGCCAAATTCTGGAAACAAGCAACCAGTGTTAAATCGTTCGCCATTGACGGCAGCCTCGCAGATAGTTTCAACGCATGTTTGACTATCATGGGACTCTACTATGAATACTAGTAGAGAAAAAAACAACTTTGCGTCGGTTATAATAGACGAATTTCCCTTACCCACGCGCTCCCATTATGACAACGGAGGGGGTTTAAAAAATGACGACAGGGGAATATATGGAAAAAAAGAACGCCACTTTTCAAGTCGTTAGGTGAGTAACGAGACATCAAAGATAACACTTAATTTGTCCGGAATTCTCCTTTAAAATGAAAAACATTATGGGGTAAGCATTCTGATACCGATAAATAGTGGCTTTAAAGGGATAGTTCCCTTTTTTTCTATTGATTAGTCACCCCATAGAGACTTGAAATTCATTCATGTTTTGTTTTTGTCGCATTCCTAAGCCAATTATCTGATGACCAGCGGACCGGTAGGCAGCGGTTCCGGTAGGAGACACAAAGGAGACTCTTTGCGTGGTCAGCCAGGCAGACCACAGCCAATGGCAGGGATTTGCGGCAGGGTGACGTCATCAAAGATAACTTAGGTGGAGTATAAAAGTACAGTAAATGCAACCGCATGTTCAGACCGAAGAAGTAAGATGTCAATCAGTAAGCAGTTTTCTGAGTTCAGGAGGAAGTATCCTCTCAAGCCTGTTCGCGGCGTGTACAGAGAGGGCCTGGCCGAGTTTGCGGGGACGTTCATGTTGATATTCTTCGGATGTTGCTCCGTGGCCCAGTCGGTGCTGAGCAAGAGTGCCGGCACGGACATCCTGAGCATCAACCTGGGCTTCGCCCTGGGAACCATGATGGCCATGTTCCTCTCGCGTGAAACGTCGGGAGCCCATTTGAACCCCGCCATCACTCTTCCCATGGTGGTCATGCGCAGGCTACCTCTGTGGAAGTTTCCATTCTATTGCGCTGCACAATTCTTGGGCGCCTTTTTCGGAGCGGTGGGCGTCTACACAGTGTATTATGATGCTATTATGGATTTTACCAAGGGGAACGTTAATGGAAATATAACAACAGCAGCCATATTTGCAACGTATCCTATTAATACACATCTCAAAACCCTAAATGGATTCATAGACCAGATGTGCGCAACCGGTGCTCTGGTCATGCTGGTCCTGGCCATCACCGACAGGAAAAACATGGGTGTTCCAAAGGACTTTGACGACGCAGCGCAGCCGGCGTACATGATCTCTAAAAGGTTCCTGGAGGCCCTGAGCGTTGCCTTGCTCGTCATGGCCATCGGAGTGTCCCAGCACTACAACTCCGGCTACGCCATCAACCCCGCACGAGACCTGGGGCCGCGGCTGTTCACGCTCTGCGCGGGATGGGGGACGGAAGTCTTCACGGCTGGAAATTACTGGTTTTGGGTCCCCGTGTTGGGACCCATGACTGGTGGACTTGTGGGGGCAGCTATGTATCATCTCTTCATTGGGCTACACCTCTTGGAACCCGGGCAGAGTGACAGGGATCCCTCGGTGATTGAAGATATCAGTGACGATCAGGCCCAGCCCGGAGAAGCGGCAGCCGTCTCGAACCCTGACGGTGCTCAAATTCCGTAGGGAACTTTAACTTCCCGTCACCAGTAGGCGGTGCTATGACTGTGATTTAAGAGTTGTCCTTTGATGTCTTCAGGCCATGACTCATCAAACCTGTGAAGTTTGGGAAAGATTTGGTGACCATGTAGTACAACTGTTCTGTTGCCAGTAGGGGGACTCAAGGGTTGCAAACCCTCCCCTTCCCTCGTTCAGCTACAGATACGCTGGATCACTGCAGAAAAGAATAACGCACCTGTGATTGATATAATCTGATCTAAGGAGAAGATTATAGTGTGTTTTATCACGTCTACTAAACGGAAACCAGCCAATCAGAATCCAGGATTGGGACTATCCGTTTCAGAACTACACATTGACGTCATTCAGAGCTTCTGATGGGCGGTCTCAACCAGTGGGCCCCCTAATATTTGGCAAAACGTTAATATTTTAATGATAATATGACATTAAAATTAAAAACATTCCTTCACAGTTTCATGTTGGTATTTTTTTCTGATAAAGCTACCAATAAATAGTAGCTTTAAGTACCAGAACACGATTGATTGATCATTGAATTAAACATGCTTTGAAAATGGACGCAGCTCACCCATCTGATGGGTGGGCCATGAACACTTTCAAGTGGGCCCTGAGCCAGAAAAGCTTGAGAACCACTGCAATAGAAGATCCTTGCTACTCCAGTTTACTATGTATTAGGCACTTCTGAGTGTGTACAAATGGAACCAAATTGGTTCCATTTGTTCACACCCAAAGTTACCAATCATTTAGCCGTGGACCCCCAGGAAACGCCCATCAAGGACCCCCGGGGGACCTCGGACCCCACTTTGAGGACCGCTGCTCTACACGTTGCAAGCTCATTGGCTCGGAGGCCAAATCAACTCCTGCTGACCACAGCCAATGGCAGGCATTTGCGGCAGGTGACGTCATCAAAGATAACTTAAGTGGAGTATAAATGTACGGTAAATGCAACCGCATGTTCAGACCGAAGTAAGATGTCAATCAGTAGGAAGTTTTCTGAGTTCAGGAGGAAGTTTGCTCCCCAGCCTGTTCACGGCGTGTGGAGAGAGGTCCTGGCCGAGTTTGCGGGGACGTTAATGTTGATCTACTTCGGATGTGGCTCCGTGGCCCAGTCGGTGCTGAGCAAGAAGGCCGGCACGGACACCCTGGGCACCAACCTGGGCTTCGCCCTGGGAACCATGATGGGCATGTTCCTCGCGCGCGAAACGTCGGGAGGCCATTTGAACCCCGCCATCACTCTTCCCATGGTGGTTATGCGCAGGCTACCTCTGTGGAAGTTTCCATTCTATGCGGCTGCACAAGTCTCGGGCGCCTTTTTCGGAGCATTGGGCGTCTACACGGTGTATAATGATGCTATTATGGGTCCTCTCAAGTCGAACATTCACGGAGATATGAAAACGGCAGCTATATTTGCAGCGTATCCTAATACACATCTCAGCACTTTAAATGGATTCATCGAGCAGATGTGCGCAACCAGTGCCCTGGTCATGCTGTTCCTGGCCATCACCGACAGGAAGAACATGGGTATTCCGAAGGACTTTAAACACTCGGCGCCGCCGGCGTACATGATCTCTAAAAGGTTCCTGGAGGTCCTGAGCATTAGCTTGCTCGTCCTGGTCATTGGAGTGTCCCTGCACCACAACTCCGGCTACCCCATCAACCCCGCACGAGACCTGGGGCCGCGGCTGTTCACCCTCTGCGCAGGATGGGGGACGGATGTCTTCACGGCTGGAAATTACTGGTTTTGGGTCCCCGTGTTGGGACCCATGACTGGTGGACTTTTGGGGGCAGCTATGTATCATCTCTTCATTGGGCTACACCTCTCGGAACCCAGGCAGAGTGACAGGGATGTCTCTGTGATTGAAGATATCAGTGACGATCAGGCCCAGCCCGGAGAAGCGGCAGCCGTCTCGAATCCTAACGGTGCTCAAATTCCGTAGGGAACTTTAACTTCCTGTCACCAGTAGGCGGTGCTATGACTGTCCAGGTCTGTTGTGATTTTTGGGCCAGATATGACCACTGTGTACAGTGAAGTTAAATGATTTTTTTTAAAACCTATTTTTAGTTTTCTCCCAAATGTTGTTATGCCAATTCATCCCTCCCACTGCTTGCCAATGCTGTTGTAGCCTACTGGCTCACTTGCCAGTGAGGCGCCCCCCACTGGGAGGACGTAGCGCTTCCATCCTACTCCGTTCAACACTCTCTGCTGACAGGCCAGTGTGGAGATACAATCCCCTCCACCTGGTGGTTTCCCGAATATTTGCTTGTACAACACAACATGGTAAATAGCATGACGACCGCATCTGCTCTTGTGTCACAAAACAATTTAAGATTAAACATTTTTATTTAGAGTAGCCAAATAATTTTTTAAAGCCGTTTTCTCCCAATTTAGTCATAATGCCCATTCATTCCTTCGCACACATTTCTGTATTGCCAGTGCTGTTGTACCCTGCTGACCCACCTGCCAGTGAGGAGTCCCCACCGGGAGGACATAGCACCTACGTCCTACTCCTCCCGTTCAACATTACCAGCTGACAGGCTCCGCCCCAGAAGAGTACGTGCAGCGACACCCTGTGTTTTGAAATTAAGTAATATAAGTAAGTAAGTAAGTAAGTAAGTAAGTAAGTACTTTTTAAATTAACTGGGCAAAGAGTCCTAACCGCTCGTTTCATTTTTCTTTATAATGATTATGATATATATTTTTTTCATTTAATTGTTTCCATTTTATTTTTTATAGAGACCTTTTGACACCTGGCTACATTTGGCTACAATACCATTTGAACAAAAGACAATTGATTGGACTGTAAATATAATAGCAATACAGTGCATGAATGTGAAGAAAGGCTGACACAAGGCTGAATTGTTATTATTTTGTTCACAGCACAGATGATGAATGGCTTACATCTGGCTTACACTGACAGCAAAAGAGTATTGATAATGCACTCTAATTAAATAGAATGATTGCAATGCAAAGTATTTGTATGAGTATGTGACTTGTTATGGTACAGAATGACTGGAGATGCAGTCGGCTCTAAGGTATTATCAAATACGCGCCCCCTTGAAAACAGTTTGGACAGCCCTTGATACGGGACACTCGGCCAAACCAGATGCACCGCAGTCGATTCGAACCGCTACACATCGCAGTGCCCGGCAGGTACTTTACTGCCACCACTTGAGCACACACTAAAACAGATTTTTGACCATGCTTACGTAGCTCTCGGTAAAGTAACCTCTCAGCGGAATGCACGTCACTGATATGGAGGAGGCTAAAATCCACACCGAGGTCTGCTCATAATTCCGGCATCCCATGGTTAGTTAGAATGGGGCCAGTCGGACCACCAAGACGTCGGAATAATGGGTGGTCGAAATAATGAAGTTGCACTCACTGCAGCCCTCTGCTGCAGTTGCACTCCCTGCAGAGAGCATGAGACACAAGCCCGGATTGAAGACACAATGCCACTTGGTCACAACACGCAAACCCTGAACTGGCCTGACACTCTTCACTATCATCCATCACAACACAGATGTACTGGCACCTCATAGCACTTCACACACTGTTTTCTTTTTTATATTGAAATTAATATAGCATATAAAATATTGTTCAAGCATCTAATGTCCGACTTTTTTTTTTTTTAAATTTCTGTATTTAACTTTTCTGAGTACCCCCAAAATACCCCTAAAGAGCACCCCAAAAGTATCAGTACCCGCATTTGAGAGACTATGATGGATATGACCAGTCACTATGGAGAGGCATGAGAGAGATGATGGAGATAGCGCAGGCTGCAGCAACCAAGCAGTTTGAAGAAGCATGCTGGCCTACAATCAGAGCCCTTGTTGGTATACTGTAGGTGAAGGGTGTGACATTTTCAAATGCTTCCGCCTAACAGTTCTTTTGCAAGAAAAATTGCTGATCTACAAACTCAAAACGCATCTCATTGCGTTGTGAGTTTTAAAATCAGCTATTTCCGTCATTTTTGGGGGAAACTTGGAATATATTTTTTTACTATGTCATTAGATGTGCTTTATGAATGAATGAATGAACCAATGAATGAATAAATTTTGTATTTTCGTGTCATGCCAACATTTTGGCCCATCCCATATGGGATTATTATATGACATATATTACACAAAAAGAAAACAACCGACGTTATGTGGGCGTTATTTACGCGTTTAAATGTTTTCATGTTTAAAATGTTAGACTACTCCCAACAGACAGGGCCTCACACCCAAGGGGTTTCTGGACCACAGGTCTGGTGTTACAAGTTGTGCACAACTGGTCTCAGTTTTTTTTGTTCTTGTTTTTTAGCAGTGCTAGCCACTTCGACGAGTGAATGTGTACGACTGTCTGTCCGTATGTCTGCATGCCTCCATGTAGCATGAACACCTGCAACTGATTACAACAAAACAGAATGGCTCACACGCGTGCGTCACTTACAAAGGCACACACACACATGAAGGCAAAGTGCCACCGCACGTGCACGCACACGCGCGGGCAAACACAAACACACACAGAGACCCAGCACGCGCGCACACACACTCATGACGCACGCACGACACATGAGAACATGACACGGCACACACTATAGCAGCAGTCTTCCGTTTCGATCTTGAATAAGCGGTATTTGCCATGTAATACTAAGAAATAGATAAACCAACTGCTTACCGTGAAGCCAAGGATCACACTGAGAGACACGCAGCTTCAAGACGCACGTACGCACACGCATGTGACTCAATGAAAGCCACAGCTTCACACTGGGTGGATTTTTAAAATGTTTCTAGTGTGAGGATCTGGAAAACCGTGTAACCGGTCACCACCAGAAGTCTCTAAAGTAGAACTGCACAAATTTTTGTTCACATCCTTTTTTTGAAACATGGAACCAAATGGACCTGAGTTACAGACCACTTATGGGTCCATTTGGACCCCTGATGGTCCCCTGACCCGACGTTGAGAAACATTGGATTACCGTCCAATGACCATCTACAGATACCTAGATTTGAAATAACTGCTGGCTAGTAACCTGGTATTTTTTCCCCTCTTTTTTTGTTTTTGTGAGATTTCTACAGCGTAGATTGAGGTTCCAGTGAAGAGATTCTAGACCTTTTTAATATCAAGGACCCCCAGTTTGGTTACGCATTAGATCATGCACCCCCATTTGATACAATATATTTTTTAATCTGGATTGAAAGAAAATTACACTGTAAAATCCTCAGAGTTAGAGACCCGTAAGGGTCCATTCGGGACCCCTGGTGGAACCCAGACTAGCCTAATTTCTCCTGCTGCCAGTAAGCCAAATAGATGCCACTACCCTTTTTTCACGATATGTTTATTTTGTGGTCTCTCTGGCAAACGAGCATACGTCGCTTTTTTTTCATGCCGTTCTTTATTTATTCCGTACACTTTTGTGTGACTCTAACTACTTCCATATACTTTGAACTAGAAACTCAGTTCAAACTTTAAAATGTACAGCTTTTAGCAGTGGGATGTGTGCGTGTGTGTGTGTGTGTGTGTGTGTGTGTGTGTGTGTGTGTGTGTGTGTGTGTGTGTGTGTGTTTGTGTGTGTGTGTGTGTGTGTGTGTGTGTGTGTGTGTGTGTGTGTGTGTGTGTTTACTACACTTTTTGAAATATTTAACATATTCTTTTGTAAACATTCATTTCATTATAATGGGAGTATATGGGTAAAAGAGCCCACTTCTTTTTTACCCTGGATCTTGTGCTACAACTCTTTATTATAACAAATAATATAACAAGTGTTAACATGCGTCTGTAAAGTATACAAGAGTAAACAATGCTCTCAAACCTTTCCTTGCCTTTTCTTACACTTAACTATTTAAACCAGATTAACTATTAAATACATGAAATGGAAAAGAAAGAAGGCTAAAGGTTAGCTAGTGTGTTTGTGCGTGCGTTCATCCGTGCGTGTGTGTGAGACCTGTGTGTCTGTTGGTTCCATCCATGTTGGCAAACTCAATGTATTTCCTCACGTTGGTCCAGTAGATGTGATCATTGATGTAGTCTAACGTCAGGCCGTAGGGCTTGGAGATCTTATCCTTCACGATGACTCTCCTGTTGGTGCCGTCCATCCCCATCCTCTCTATGTGGGGGTTGTTATCACTTATGTCTGACCAGAACAAGTATCTGTCAGGGAGACACTGTGTCAGGGTCACTATTCACAACTAATCACACTTAGTGGACAATATGAAAACTATCGAAATAAGTTAACTATAACAAATAAATTAAATTAAATAAAAATAAAACAAGGCTGTCATAGAGAAAATGTCCTTAGTTTTTGTCAATAGCCAATATCTTTCTTAAAAAATAATGAACAATGTTGTTTCACTATTATCCTGCGCTTTTTGAATCTTGCCCCTGACCACCTCATTTTACAATAACAAAAAAAAAAAAAAAAAAAACTACTACTAAAGATACGTTTTTAGTCCATTTTTAAAAGCATGAGTGGACTGTGGTTCTCTCAGGTGTTCTCAGGTGTTATTTAAATTGCTCTTGTAGGCTACTGCAATGTTTTTTAGACAATGTGCAGTATAAGAATATTTGTAATGACACCTATTGTCGCAGGTGTTTTAGTTTTTATCTCTTTAACCTGGATGTTCCCATTATTAATAGTCAGCGTATCCATGCTTAGTAACACTACTCTCTCCATAACACGTCTTCCAGTGATTACTACATCCCCACCACTTCTTCCAGTGATTAATACAATCTTTAAGCATATAATAAGCATTACCACGCTTTATAATTATTTTGTTCCTCCATCGTTTTTTTGTTTATTTAACTTTGACTGTCTTTAAGTATTTTTATTCTTCTAGAGACTAGAGTAAAACTAGTAGAGTATTTCTACTCTTTCCTCTCAGAGTCAAACTCTCTGTTTTTTGGCTCCTCGCCCAGCTTTTGTGGTTTCCTGTCCTTTAAGAGCAGTTCCTATTTCTAGTCGTTTCTTATCCTCTTTCGTCACACTCACTGACACACTGCAGCATTTATGAAGTCTTAATTTTAACCCCTTGCGTTCCAGCATGAAACAGACTTTTAAGTATATTCCTACTACTTAGTTCATCATCACTTATTCTAGATGTGGAAAATAACACAGTTCAAGCACAAAAGCATCAATACAAAAGCATATATGCAACAATATGGTGGAAGAAGGCTCTGATCTCCCTCATCGCCAACTGACTCTCTTAGGGGCTGTCTGGAGAGGATGGAGGGGTAGTGGAAGGCGAATTCCCCCATTCCGGTGTGGTAGGCACGCAGACCAGGGAATGATGCAGCCTAGCGATAACGCGGCCTGGTGATTGTGGTCGTTGCGACATCAACCTTATCAGCTGCTCCTGTTGGGGTGTTGGGCCATCCGCCTCTGGACCCTGCTCTAACTCCCCCTCCCTTTCCCCCTCATCTGAACCTAGCTGCTTTTCTGACCCTACCCTTCCTGTTGCATGTCACCCTCTGTGTCCTCAATCTCTTCTTCATCACTATCAATAATTATCACCGCATCTCTGATCCTATCTTTGATCCTAGCATCTAATTCCATCCTGTCTTCCCTCTCTCGTTCTTGTTCTCTCGTTGTGACATCATGAGCTACTCCCCTCCTGTCCTCCAATCTATCATTATCAAGGGCAGCTATCGCCAGGTCTAATATTTCTTCCTCTGTTGGAGCTGTATTGCTAACAGAGCTGGGCCCTGCTTGAGCCGCCTCCTGACTGTAGTGGGGCCTAGCGCCATCTGAAGGCCCCTGAAGTGTCGGTACATAAGCTATCTTTTTGGCTCTTGCCAGGCGAGGATCTCGATTCATGCAAACAACTGCACTCCGGCAACAGTGTGTGTGTGTGTGTGTGTGTGTGTGTGTGTGTGTGTGTGTGTGTGTGTGTGTGTGTGTGTGTGTGTGTGTGTGTGTGTGTGTGTGTGTGTGTGTGTGTGTGTGTGTGTGTGTGTGTGTGTGTGTGTACAGCAGCTAAGTGTACAGCTAAGCATATTAAGCATAATGATGTACTGTATGTGACAACATACCATACAAAAATGTGAAATGCTGAGCAATCAGTGACCGTTTCTCCAGCCACGGAGAAAACATGCAGCTCACATTAACTGCATAAATAATAAGTAGCCTATCCATGTGTTATGGATTGACTGACGTCAACATAACAAGATCATATAAAAGTTTGTGAAAACCTGGTGTAGAGAGACAGGAAACCAAGGAGAGACGGAGGAGAAAGATGTGAGACAAGACCAGCAGTCAGATTCAAACTCACATCCTCACGGATCATGGAGCACATGTACACTAACTTTTCAGACCACGACCCCCCAAAATAATCAAATTTGAACTGGGGACCCCCCAAACTAATCATTTTGTTTTCTTGCCTCTATAATAATGGTCGTATTTTTCTTGTTTTCCTCTTTTAAAGATAGATATTACAAAAAAATTTAAGTCCTAAAATTGTTACATATATGTATGTATGTATGTATTTATGTATGTATATACATATGCATACATACATACATACATACATACATACATACATACATACATACATACATACATACATACATACATACATACATACATACATACATACATACACATATATGCAAAACTTGCAAGTCTTAATGAGCATGTTTAGGAGTACTTCGACCGTCTATTGAAACTATTATTATTACTAACTACTATTATGCTGTTTTATTGGTTATTTGTAATCAAAACAACCTCCAACACAGTGACTCTATGTATTATTTAGTTCTGTGAAACTAACCAGCACATATCTATGTACTTTAGATAGAGGCCAACACTATGCTATTGAATACAAATTAATATAAATGGTTAATATGTTATTATTGCTACATTTAACATGAATGTAGTAGTCGTCAATAGAAGATCCATCAGATTATCACAATTTTACTTTATTTTTACTAGTCCTGACATAGACAATCATGTACTGAAAGCTTTTATGTTTTTTTTATTTATGAACATAAGTCATGACCCTTGGTTCCATTTATGGTGTAAATGTTATGTTTCATAGTAGGCTAACCCATTTTCTAAACATGGTATTTTGTGAAAATCATGTGCTATAACAGTGGGAAATATTTGAATTGTGTTGCTTCATGTTTCAATAGTTTCTATTGGTACGTGATTTCCTTTTCTTTTTATAATTGTTAAATATCTCCATATTCTGATAGTACTCATTGCTATAGTGTTTGTTCAGTAACAGGAGTCTCCCTATCTCTCCAGCACTTTATTAAACAGAAAACAAATTTTCAGGTCGGGACCATTTCTTTTCTCCAATCAGGCGAGAGAACTCACAAAGGATACAGTACAAACCAAGTGCAATTGGAAGTGGTGACACAAAGCCGACCCGATTGGCGACAAAGGTCATGACCCCTCAAATAACCCACCAGGTATGTTTAGCAGTGCTGGATGCTGAGTCCATATTGGGTCACTGAGCCCCTGAGCCTGAGGCCCTTTCCACACGACACAGACATGTTTACAGCTGTACATTCATGTTTGGTACTCCCACTGTGTGTGCGAGTGGGAGTACAGTAGCCTACATCATTGATCTAATATTCCTCGCTGTCATTGCATCGCTGACTCCATAGCCTACAGCAGGGCTACTCAACTTAAGATGGCTCAGGGGCCACTCAGCAAACTACCAAAAGTCCAAGGGGCCGCCAGCTAAAAATGTCGGTCCTATTTTGGATTTTTCGATTTTGTAACACACACTACACATTGTTATTGTTATAAGAAAATGTACATTTTGACATCATATTCTTTTCACTGTACCTGTTTATTTTGTGTGTATCTCCAGTGGCATCAGTTACAGCAAAAGCTAAGGTATGGCAAGGTTAGGTTTGCCAACTCCCAGAGATTGAAATAAGGGACTTTGCCGCGCGGCCAGGATAGGTGTCCCTTATTTCGGCAAAGCCGCGCGGCCGAAAAAAAATGGGGGTCAAACCCCCCCAAAAAAAACGAAATGCATAGAAAACTATGCATTATACCTGTAACAATTGACGCACCTGTATGTATGTCTGTATGTCTGTTTGTTTTTGAAAAAAAATTAAGCAACCCATATATTTGAACGGAAATGTATATTTTTTATCCTGTGCTTAAAAAGGTTTGGTTTGACCATGAGGGGCCGCAGAGACACTGCGTTGGGGCCGCATGCGGCCCGCGGGCCACGGGTTGAGTAGCGCTGGCCTAGAGTATACATTTAGGATGTTCTGTCACGATCAAATTGCATTCTGTATGAAATATAGGTGGTTGTTTAAATGTGTATGTGACCAAAACACAACTTGCCAATTTTCAAAGTTTTAAATTCATCACCACAGATAAAACCCACCACCTGAACTTTACCCACTTTTTACAATGGTAGAGAAAGTTTACACAGTCTTATATTTGATATCATTATTTCCATTACTGAGATACAGTATTTTAGGGTGTATCAGCCACTGAGATACAGTATTTTAGGGTGTATCAGCCAAAGGCTTAACATGGTGATAGACATTGGTGAGGAAAAAAAAGGCTAAAGTACTGGTTCTCAATGTCAGGTCTGTGGACCACCAGGGGTCCAAATGGACCCGTGCAGACCCATGGATATCAAACTGGGGGTCATTGAGATGAAAAAGGTTGAGAGTCACAGGGCTAAAGGACCTTTTCATCTACAGTGTAAAGGGGACATGCAGGGTCTTCAACAACCAGTCAGTAGCACGTCTGTAACAGTCAGATAATAACATAAAGTGATTTAACAGTACGTACATCAGGCCTTAGGTAGGGTTCACACAAAAAAAAGGACCTGCTGTAACCATGACAACTAGATTTGTTGGTGTTCAGGGTAACCAATGACATCTTCCTGTACTACACACAATAAATGTAGGAGATGGAAACACTTCATTTTACTCAATAGTTTATTCTTTATTGAGGTTTTTCACTTCATAAGATAACAACGATTAAAAATCTAACATAACATAACATAATTAAACTATGAATGTAAGTGGCTACCACTGCTGTCAAATGTCAAATCAAAAGCGAACATTACAGTTGTTAAGAAGCATTCAGGTCCATGAGCTTTGAATGATTTGATGGATCCTATAGGCTCATCCATAATGGTTTGATGGATCTTATAGGCTCATCCATAATGGTTTGAATGGTTGGATGGATCCTATGGGCTCATCCATAATGGTTTGAATGGTTGGATGGATCCTATAGGCTCATCCATAATGGTTTGAATGGTTGGATGGATCCTATAGGCTCATCCTTAATGGTTTGAATGGTTGGATGGATCCTATAGGCTCATCCGTAATGGACCAATACCAACTTTCACTTCAACTTCAATACAAGATCAATAAACTGCAATCAAGTTAAATAGTACACAAAACAACAGAGATAAGTAATAACATGGACATGAGAAAAAAAGTTATAAACTAAGAGATAATAAAAACATATTTTTTTTAAATATCTATATTGCTATATACACTAAGGTTTACTGCTAATAACAAGCTTGTTTAAAATAACATGGACCAAAAAAAAAAACTATCACGTCACTGATATATAAAAAGTCAGGCAAAATGATGAATGTAGTTGACAATAAAACGATAATGCAATGCTACCTTATTATTAACAGACAAAATTACAACAAAATTACCATAAGCATATACAAGTAAGCAGTGTATAGTAAAAATCTATATTCATCATATTTTAACAAAACTCCAAATTCTATTGTGCCAAGAGAAACAAGCGTTACAACGCAACCAGATCCATGCAGAGATCAATAGTTCTCTATCTCAGACTCTAATGATTCACTGTGACAATCTATGACCTGAATGATTAAATATGACACATGTGCTGCATAGGCCTGGATTGTTTACAGTAGGATTGATACATCCATCTATTGATCACTAATTACTGATAGTTATAATTAACTAGTCCATACCCGGTCGACGCATATGTGGGGGGATATGCGCACATGATCTGGCAACCAGGGAGGCAGTTTGTCCCATAGCTGGGCAGCCCCGTAACCATGGCGACATTCTTTTACACAAAGACGCTAATAAACAGCTGAGATTTGGTGAAATAGCAGTTGCATGCACATGGTAATGGTCAATGGCTGTGAGCAATTTCAGATCAATTGCTCCAGCCACTGAGGAGAACCGGGCAGAACCAATTTTGGCCTCACCACGCACTACAGAGGTTTGTCAAATTATAGGAGGATTGATAAACATAATGAGGGTGGACACACTAGGATCAATAGCTCTATTTATTGCAGTGATTCCCAACATGTGGATCTGGGCCCACTGGTGGGCCGTGAGGATATTATAAGTGGGCCCCCAAATAATTGGCAAAACACTGAGATTGTATTGATAATATAACATTAAAGCGGCACTAAGTCACTTGTTTAATACAATATAACTTATACAAGTGGGGTGGTCAAGTGGGGTGGTTGATGTTTCTAGTACATTGTACTTTCAGTGAAATGTTTAGACCTTTAGACTGAGGTGATGGACAGTTATGTGATGGATGTGACATGAACTCCTTAAGGCCAGTTTGTGCATTGAGTGAATGTCGACGTGTCGTGCTACGAAAGTTATGTCAAAACAACAAAGAATGTTTGGTAAATGACGTGTACCTCTGAAAAAAAAGAAGAAATGTTTCAGATGCTTAATAAAATGTTGCACACTCTGATTGGTTGGGAAGAAGCAGACTACATCCAATTCCTTTTTCACGTTCTGTGGCAACGCAGACAGTCTGAATGCTCAACACTCAGAACGTTGAGAGACAAGTAGTGTGACGCGTCTTTTGACACTTGTCACACTGAGCTTAAATTGTCCTTTAGAGATCCACCTCATACACAGTGGGTCTCCTGTCTCTTCCAGCCGCTTCAGCACCTCCTTGTTGATCCACCTCCTCATACAGGTGATATTCTGTCTCTTCACTGGGTCCAGCTTCAGCACCTCCTTGTTGATCCACCTCCTCATACTGGTGGTATTCTGTCTCTTCACTGGGTCCAGCTTCAGCACCTCCTTGTTGATCCACCTCCTCATACTGGTGGTATTCTGTCTCTTCACTGGGTCCAGCTTCAGCATCAGAACGAGCAACATTATAATAAACTATCTCAACGTTCTCTCGTATTACATCATAGTAAACCAGGTCAATGTTCTGCGCTCCTCCTGCACAACGCCTTCTGATGACCTGGAGAAACACAACAGTGACCAGTTTTAATTAACTGGCTCAGACGTGGCTCTTTTCAATTAAAAATGTCTGACTGCTTTATTTACAGTGCAGTCTCATGTTGAATAAAAAAAATAATTACCGTCCAGAGACGATAGAGGCCACCAGTTATCAGGATCAAAAGCACCAGCACTGTGACGGTACATTTCAGGATGTTAGATGTCAGATGAGAAGCTGTGAGAGAAATATGTTAAACATGTGAGCATAAGATGTGAGCAACATCAAACATAATGTAAAGAACAACTCTAATTAAAAGGATCTATTTAATGGAATTTGCTTAATATTTCTAAATGTATGTCATATTCAAGTTTGCTTGATTGAGTTTCATATTGTGACTTGAAAAGACCATAATTCATGTTACCTGTGACAGTCAGAGAGAGGACCTCGCTCTTAGAGGAGAAGTGATGGGAAAAAACGTAGATGTGATAAACACAGCTGTAATTTCCATGGTGGGTGTGGTTTGCTGCAGTAAACAGGAAGGTGGCAGAGTGATTGACAGCTGTCTGTGTATGGTTTTGAGTTGTGTTGTATCCAGTGATGTTGTGTGTTGTGTTGGATACACTGATGTTGTGTGTTGTGTTAGATACACTGATGTTGTGTGTTGTGTTGGATACACTGATGTTCTGTTGTGTTGGATCCAGTGAGGTTGTGTGTTGTGTTGGATCCAGTGAGGTTGTGTGTTGTGTTGGATCCAGTGAGGTTGTGTGTTGCGTTGCATACACTGATGTTGTGTGTTGTGTTGTAACCAGTGAGGTTGTGTGTTGTGTTGGATCCAGTGAGGTTGTGTGTTGTGTTGTGTTGTAACCAGTGGTGTTGTGTGTTGTGTTGTAACCAGTGATGTTGTGTGTTGTGTTGGATCCAGTGAGGTTGTGTGTTGCGTTGGATACACTGATGTTGTGTGTTGTGTTGTAACCAGTGAGGTTGTGTGTTGTGTTGGATCCAGTGATGTTGTGTGTTGTGTTGTGTGAGTGATTGACAGCTGGCTGGGTGTAGGTGTGTGTTGTGTTGGATCCAGTGAAGGTGAGGTTGAAGAAGCCTCCTGGGTACTGTGGCTGGATGGAACAGATGATGGTGAAGCTGGAACCATTGAACACCTGCAGCCCCTGTTGCTGGCCCTTAGAAACCCCGTTCATGTCGGGTACAAAGGTGATGATTGGCTTAAACAGCAGATCTGTAACAAGACAGAGGTGATTGGCTGAAAAAACAGATAGATAGATAGATAGATAGATAGATAGATAGATAGATAGATAGATAGATAGATAGATAGATACAGATACAGATAATGTAAATATGTCATTGTTGAAGTCCTTGTTTTACCTGAACAGATAACCTCCAGTCTGGCAGTAGAATTACCAGACATCTTTGTTCCACACTCCCTCAGTGAAGACTCAGACCCAACACAGGAAGACGAAATCCACCACACAGGTTCATGTGTAGGACCAGAACTCCTTTCTCTTGAAACAGCAGAGCCACAGTCCAGCTGTCTACACACCACAGATGATGACTTCAGGTTCCAGTCAGACCAACCATCCACTGGTCTCCACTCTCCCTGGTGTTTCATCTCCAGTATACCAATACACTTACTGGCTCCTCCCACCAACCTGACATCAACAGTCTCTGTACAGTGAGAAGACAGTAAAAAGTAAAAAAAAAATGATTATGAAAAAACTATCCAAACCAAATGTTTAACTTGTCTTTTACCTGAGCAAGTGAGTTCAACAGTCTTGTCAGGTGAGCTTATGTTTCTAGTTGAGTTTGAGGTTCCACAGTCCAGGAGAACAGACTCGTTGCCTTCACACTGGAACTCCTTGGTCCACATTGGAGTGTTCACTTCTCCATAGAGCGCCCCCTGGAGGACTGAAGGAGTCCCACAGCCAAGCTGCCTACAGACCACCTCTGCATCCCGCTGGTCAAAGTCACCTTCACACACTGAGACCCACGACTCATTAGACTTCATCTCCATTTTACCTGAACACATACTGGTCCCATTCACCAACCTCACAGACTCTGGGGGGAGAGAGAGAAGAGAGAGAGAGAGAGAGAGAGAGAGAGAGAGAGAGAGAGAGAGAGAGAGAGAGAGAGAGAGAGAGATGTACATTTTAAGTCATACACTTTTGCTGATGACAAAGAGAATCAAGACCAGTGATATCATGTGTTGTGTGCATGATGAACGTTACAATGTATTACACTTAAACATAATAGTAGGGCATAGTGCCCAATCAGAACATAAAATGTAGCTTAATAATAAACCAGAAGTGTTATTTAGACACACAGCAAGTAATGGCTCCCATGGCTCCTTAGATCAGGGCCAGTGTTTCCTGTGGTTTTGCCAGACACTGTAAATATTACTGTTGTTGAAGTAGTAGTTTGTTACCTGAACAAATCACCTCCAGTATGTACAAGGAAGTAGCAGACATCTTTCTTCCACAGTCCCTCAGTGAAGACTCAGACCCAACACAGGCAGATATAATCCTCCACACAGGTTTATGTGTAACACCAGAACTCCTTTCTGTTGAAACGGCAGAGCCACAGTCCAGCTGTCTACACACTACAGATGATGACTGCAGGTTCCAGTCAGACCAACCATCCACTGGTCTCCACTCTCCCTGGTGTTTCATCTCCAGTAAACCAGTACAGTGACTGGCTCCTCCCACCAACCTGACATCATCAGACTCTGTAGAGACAAGAAAGTAGACGTAAAAAAAAAAACTACTACTGTCATTATAAAATGACGATCCAAATTTAAAAGTATAGTTTGTCTTTTACCTGAGCAGGTTAGTCCAACAGTCTTGTCAGGTGAGCAGGTGTTTCTAGTTGAGTTTGAGGTATCACAGTCCAGGAGAGCAGACTCATTACCTTCACACCTGAACTCTTCGGTCCACATTGGAGCCTTCACTTCTCCATAGAGCGCCCTCTGGATGACTGAAGGAGCCCCACAACCAAGCTCCCTACAGACCACCTCTGCATCCTGCTGGTCAAAGTCACCTTCACACACTGAGACCCACGACTCATTAGACTTCACTTCCACTCTGCCTGAACACACACTAGTCCCATTCAGCAACCTCACAGACAAAGACGCTGAAGCGAGAGAGAGAGAGAGAGAGAGAGAGAGAGAGAGAGAGAGAGAGAGAGAGAGAGAGAGAGAGAGAGAGATTTTATAAGATTATTGTATCAAGCCACAAGAGAAAATGCATTATGGATGCAAATTAAATCTTAACACATCAGAGGCAATTTTAGGACCACAATGGAAACAAGCCCCTTAGGGCTTTTTGTGTTGTCCTTTTAACATTATTGTATAACTTTCCCTTTGTACTCTTTGCAAACTCTTAATAAAGTATTGAATCAATTAATCAAAAGTAATTTACTGAAACCCTAAACGCATAGATAGAAAGAAAAATAACAATATACCATTTCTAAAATAAATACACAATGGAAATATATAATCAATAAATCAAAACACAGCATAAATAAATGAAGAATAGAGGAACAAAGAAACAACTATTCATACAGCTATTCATCATCAACATAATCATCATCATCATCAGATTTTCCCCAATAGCCAATAACACATGAAATGAGAGACTGTAAAGACTGCTATCATTGTGTTACCTGAACAGATCACTGTGGGTTTGCCTGTAATCAAACCTTTCTGTGTGGTATGAGAAGTCTCCATTATGACACAGTCACTCAGTGAAGACTCAGACCCAACACAGTAAGGTGTAATTCTCCATATAGGTTCATGTGTAAAACCAGAACTCCTTTCTGTTGAAACAGCAGAGCCACAGGCCAGCTGTCTACACACTACAGATGATGACTTCAGGTTCCAGTGAAACCCACCATCCACTGGTCTCCACTCTCCCTGGTGTTTCATCTGCAGTATACCAGTACAGTTACTGGTTCCTCCTACTAACCTGACATCATCAACCACTGTAAAGAGTCAAGAGAGTAAACATTCAATTTAAAGGGTAATAGTACTTTTATTAAAATAAAAATGATTCCAAGAGTAGCTTCTCCTTACCTGACCACAAGCAGGTGAGTCCAACGGTCTTGTTAGGTGAATAGCTGTTTCTAGTTGAGTTTGAGGTTCCACAGTCCAGGAGAACAGACTCGTTGCCTTCACACTGGAACTCTTTGGTCCACATTGTGTTTGGACCAAAGGTGTTCACTTCCCCATATAGCGCCCCCTGGAGGACTGAAGTAGCCCCACAGCCAAGCTCCCTACAGACCACCTCTGCATCCTGCAGGTCAAAGTCACCTTCACACACTGAGACCCACGACTCATTAGACTTCACCTCCACTCTGCCTGAGCATAAACCAGTCCCATTCACCAACCTCACAGACTCTGAGAGAGAGAGAGAGAGAGAGAGAGAGAGAGAGAGAGAGAGAGAGATTATGAAGAAGACATTTTAATTATTAGTGTCCAATCTTGTGCTATTATATCGTGAGAGAGGAGTGATTATAATTTAAAAGATTATTTTAAACAACCAAAAGTAATAATTCATTAATAAAAAATAGGGGTCTGTACTTGGCCCTCTCCTTTTCTCTCTCTACACCAAATATCTTGGCTCTGTTATCTCTGCTCACAAAGCTCTCCTATCACTGTTATGCTGATGACACTCAACTGCCCCCCCCCCCCCCACCCCTTTTCCCAACACCTCAAACTCAATGCAGAAAAGACTGAGCTTTTCTTTCTTCCCAGGTAAGTCCTGCCCTGGCCTCTATTCCAGCTACCAAGCGCCTGGCTGTTGTCCAGGACAGTCTGCAGTCCTTCACGGCACACATTGCTGTGGTCACTCGCTCCTGTATGTTTACACTTTATAACAAAGGATCAGACCCTTCCTCACCCAGGAGTCTGGCCAGATCCTTATCCAGGCCTCAGTCATCCTAAAGCTTGACTAGTGTAACTCCCTCCATATTGACCTCCCAGCATGCTCACTGAAGCCCCTCCTTGTGATCCAGAATGTCACCTGGTCACGCCTGGTCTTCAACCAGCCACAACGTTCACGTCTATGTTAAGGTATCGATTGACCAAGATACAGTGTCTACTATATAACACATTGTTATTGTTATAAGAAAATGTACATTTTGACATCATATTCTTTTCACTGTACCTGTTTATTTTGTGTGTATGTTCAGTGGCATCAGTTCAGCAAAAGCTAATGTATGGCAAGGTTAGGGTTGCCAACTCCCAGAGATTGAATTAAGGGACAAATTAAGGGACAAAACCCCCCAAAAAACCCGAAATGCATAGAAAACTATGCATTATACCTGTAACAATTGACGCACCTGTATGTATGTCTGTTTGTTTTTGAAAAAAAAATTAGCAACCCATATATTTGAACGGAAATGTATATTTTTATCCTGTGCTTAAAAATTATTATTCTTATTATTTTTTTTGGTTTGACCATGAGGGGCCGCAGAGACGCTGTGTTGGGGCCGCGGGTTGAGTAGCACTGCACTACACTGTTCCTCCTACATTTCTTTCTGCATTTGTGTGATTATTTACCTTGTTTATTGACTACAGTTCATGCTTAACTGCTCATTCCGATCTCACACTAAGTAAATTGCCCTGGATAGTGTAATTGTGGACTTCACATGAAGAGGAATGGTACATTTTAAATAGCATGTTGATGCTATCTACTTACAAAATAAGTTTAATAAAGGAAGGGAATACCCGAGTGGGTTATTAGATCATAGGCAGCCATAATATTGTCACGTTATGGGTATTCTAAAACCTTTTTTAGTTTTTTTTTATTTCACACAGGTAGTAGCATTATGTCTTTGCTATGTACTTTTTTTTGTCTTTGTCTTTGTCTGTTCTGCTCAGTATGTACTTTTATATTTTTGTTGTCCTATTTTCTTATACTTTATGATCTGTTTTTATTTCCATGTACTGATTTCAGAAAGGCAGAGGAGTTCATTCATCTGATGAGAGTGTTATACATCTCCACACTCTGTGTGTCATCCGAAAAGAGCCCTACATGCGGTCAGATCTTACCAATTCTTAAGAAGCTTGAGACGCATTACACTGTTAAAGAGGGAGACACAGTGTTTGAAATCAACCTTAAGCAGGCTGTCTGGGGAAACCTGTCAAAGCGGTACAAGAGTGTTGAAGATTCTGATGTCAACACTGTTGCTGACATCAGAAGCTTTCTTGAAGAGGCCACTGCATTAGACCCACGTTTCAAACACACTGTGGAGGACAGCACTGTATGGGATCGGGTCAAGGAGAAGATGATGGAAGGAAAGCCGACTGAGTCTGAGCGGCCAACCGATGACGGTGGAGAAGATGGTGTGTCAGAGCCAGAGGAGGAGGAAGAAAGAGAGAATGAAGAGGAAGGAGAGCAGAGTGAGGAAGAGGAGAATCAGCCACCTCCTTGGAAGAGGTCTGCAATGTCTCCACTGGAGGAGCTTTTTGCTTAAGATAAGAAGACAACTTGAAAATGAAACTCGTATCAATCAGAACCACGTCCATCAAGCACCAAATTGAGACGGAGCTTAAGAGATGCCACCAATGCTGATGTGTGATGACCCTGCTGCCTGGTGGTGGAACAACAGAACCACGTATCCGTCACTATCAGAGGTGTCCTTTTCGGGTTTTTTTGTGTGTTCAGGCCTCCTCAACCCCTAGTGAGAGGGTTTTCTCCACGGCAGGAGACACTATTTGCGCAGAAAGATCAAGTATACTACCAGCAAAAGGCTGATATGCTCATCTTCCTTAACAAGAACTGTTGAATTGGATACTTGAGTATTTCCTCTCCTTTATATTTGTGTGATTTAGTTTTTTGTTGTAGCAGTTGCAGACAGCTGTTACAGTATTATATGCTTTGAATGCAAAAGATGCATTTTACACTTATTGCTGCTCGGACATGAACAAGTTGTGCAGAATGTGCACAACGGGATGCACTTTATTTTAACAGCTAATATATCAGTATATTACAGCTGTTATACACTGAATGCACTTTATTGTATTCCTTGAATTATTTATTTAAGGGAAGATTATTTTTTGTTTTGCACTGAATTCAGTTTACAGTAGATAAAGTATGTGGCCCCAATGCTGCTCAGACAGGCTTTTATATTTGTTTTGTCATTGTCAGTAGTAAGACAAAAAGGAGAAAAAAAAGGGGAAAAAGCAGCTGTGTATTATCCACATATAGGTGGATCAAGTGTTGGAATAAAGGAGAGGATGTTACTCTATTCATTAAATGTATTTCAATTGACTAAGGCTTAAAATAATAAAGTAACTTTTGTTAAACATTTGACCTCTTTTTTTTTTTTACCATGTTGGAACCTAAATAAGGAATTGATAAGCAGAACCATAATCGGACACATACAAATTCAACGATACCCAGCCCTACTTATAAGCCCTCATAGGTAACAACTATCTGTCATCTTTCCCAGGAAATAAATAATATGTTATGCATATGTATATATATTATGTTGTGCAAATCAAATGAATCAAATCAACTACAGCAAATGATAACACAACTTTTACATTGTTGATGTCATTTTTTCTTTTCTTTGTTTTACCTGAACAGTTGACCTTCAGTGTGAGAGTGGAATCATAAGACTTTACTGGTCCACACTCCACCAGTGAAGACCCAGACCCAACACAGGAAGATGGAATCATCCATCCAGGTTTGCGTGTAGAACTAGAAGTAAATTCTGTTGAAACAGCAGAGCCACAGTCCAGCTGTCTACACACTACAGATGATGACATCCTGCTCCAGTCAAACCAAGCCAACACTGGTCTCCACTCTCCCTGGTGTTTCATCTCCAGTATACCAGTACACTTACTGGTTCCTCCAACCAACCTGACATCTTCAGACTCTGTACAGAGAGTAATAAGCAGTAAAAATGTATTACTTTCATTAAAATACCTTGAAGAATGCAATACATAATCAGGTTTAATTTGTTTACCTGTTGAGTTGTGAGTTGGTTTAACTTGGAGAGCTGAGGAGAAAAATCATAAATAAATAAGTCTCACTGTAACATATATGTCTGTCTGTCTGTCTGTCTGTCTGTCTGTCTGTCTGTCTGTCTGTCTGTCAGTCACTCTCTCTTTCGCTTTCTCTCTCCCTCTATCATAAATGTATGGGTACATAAATAACCATATACATGTAAACATTAATCAAGTGCTTTTGGTAAGTGCCTTTTTTCACAAAAACACTCTTGAGTCTGTGTATGAACTGTGAGGTACGTGTGTGTGTGTGTGTGTGTGTGTGTGTGTGTGTGTGTGTGTGTGTGTGTGTGTGTGTGTGTGTGTGTGTGTGTGTGTGTGTGTGTGTGTGTGTGTGTGTGCGTGCGTGTGCGTGCGTGCATGTACATTGAAATAAAGTCAAGTAAAGCAAAGTAAAGCCATAACAGTCCTGGAGGTGTACGCAGAAATGTTTTGTTTTGTTCTCGCATATATTTAATGTTATAGTTTTTTTTACTTTACTTAAAGCTTGATCACATAGTGACTCAATAACATTCATTACAATGCTTTATAACAGTGATTATTATGCATTTTAAAATTATCATTATGTATTATAACACTATGATACTGGCCAAAATACAAAGGTCTGTTCAGTAGTTATGAGCGGGGCGGCAGTGGCTCAGGAGGTAGATTGGCTGCTTTGCAGTCAGAAGGTTCCCAGTTCGATCCCGGGCTCCCCCAGAGTTAGTGTCGAAGTGACCTTGAACAAGACACTGAACCCCTAACTGCTCCCAATTGACAAGTTGGTATCAAAAATACCCGTTCTTGGTGGGAAGGGGGCGTGTCTGATAAAATGAATATCAAATATCTAAATACTGAATCAAGCAACTTAAAAACGTTGTAGATGAGAAAATAACCCAACGTTTTTTGGAAAGTGAAATATCCCTTTAAGTTCTTTCGATAAAGACGCAATTTACCATTATAAAACTTCACCTTAAGTGTCACTATAAAATGATTTATGTTATTTGTGCTTATAGCTTTAATTATACTGTATTATAAGCAGATTATACTGCATTCATACTCAATTCATTATGAAATGCTTCATACTGTGTTGTTATTATTGTGATAAAGCATTTATCAGTGTTTTTAGAATACGTAGAAGGATTCATTGTAATCACTGTAAACAGGAATAATAAAGCAGGACTACTGAGGTAATGTTTCAGTCTCTACTCACGACAGTCAGCGTGTTCGTCCCCACAGTCATCTACTGTGTCACATTTCCATGAGAATGGAATGCACGTGTCATTCTGACAAACAAACTGAAGGGGGAGACAGAGGATCATGTTCATAATCAGTAACGTATCAAAACCAGACATGAGACATAAAGTCATACAGAGGAACACAAGTGAAGCTGAGGTGAATCACCTGGCTGGCAGTGCAGCTGGACATGCACTGCTTGTTGTCAGCTGTCACGTAGAAGTCGGTGGGACAGGAACACTTGTAGCCCCCTCCAGGTGAGAGCAGACACAGGTTACTGCAGCCTCCATTGTTGGTCTGACATGGATGACCAGACACTGCAGTGTGGAGAAAACATGCACACATGTAATGACTATGAGAACACACACCTATATGTTACTACAGTGCTTTATAAACCTTTTGTGCTCATGAATGTGTCAAAGTAAAAAAATAATAACACCTATGTAGCTTCACAAATCATCCCATCGCCATGCATTGTGAGCTTGTACATCTACTGTTGTCACTATGTATTTATATTATTGGGGGGGAGCTTAAAATAAAAGCAAGTAAGCTTGCCTATAATAAATAAATATAAATATGATGAATAAACATGGTCAGAATAGGGACACCAGGTTGTTTTATATACAGCAGCACGTCCTTCCTTCATCCCTTTATATTTTGGTGTGGGGGGGGGGGGTGGGGGGTTGATTAAAAACAACTAGCTGATATAGATGAAATAGCAAAAATAGACGATCTAAAAGTTCACAACACGTTACATTGTGACGTTCTGTGCACTTGTAGATCTGCTATTTTGTGGGGGGAAATAAAATAAATGCTGCCTAAAATGCAAGTAGGTAATCTTGCCTATAATTACAGGATCTTTTACATGAACACTTTTCAAAACAGATCAAATGATAAAATAATACACAATACATAAAAGTCATAAAACAGCATGAAGAGTAATAATGAGAGTGTTGTATACAGTAGGTGGTACAGACCCTCAGGTTGTCTATAGGGGTGGTAGATGTGGATGTCTAATGGAGTGATCAGGTTGCTGATGAGACTGATCGTGTTGGTTCCCTGAGTCTTGTTGGCTCTGTAGATGGATCTGTTCCTCCAGTCTGTCCAGTAGATGTGATCCTCAAACAGAGTAATAGCCCATATGTTGTCCTGACTCACAACTACAGACACACAAAACCAAATAGAGTCAGTAATAAAATGAACAAACAAAGTATTATAACAAATATTATAATAATATGAACTATTTACACCAGATTAACTATTAAATACATGAAATGTAAAAAAAAAAAAGGCTAAAGGGTAGCTATTGCGTGTGTGTGTGTGTGTGTGTGTGTGTGTGCGTGTGCGTGTGCGTGTGCGTGTGCGTGTGCGTGTGCGTGTGCGTGTGCATGTGCGTGTGCGTGTGCGTGTGTGTGTGTGTGTGTGTGTGTGTGTGTGTGTGTGTGCACGTGTGTGTGCGTGTGTTACCTGTGTGTCTGTTGGTTCCATCCAGGTTGGCAAACTCAATGTATTTCTCCTCGTTGGTCCAGTAGATGTGATCATTGATGTAGTCTAACGTCAGGCTGTAGGGCCAGGAGATCTTATCCTTCACGATGACTGTCCTGTTGGTGCCGTCCATCCCCATCCTCTCTATGTGGGGGTTGTTGTCACTTACGTCTGACCAGTACAAGTATCTGTCAAGGAGACACTGTGTCAGGGTCACTATTCACAACTAATCACACATACAGTAACAGTACTGTACAGTACTAGTGGACCTACAATATGATGAAGAGTTCATACCAGGGTTATTATAGTTCACTACTAACTAATTGATTAAAACTAGAAAAGAATATTAAAAAAAACAACATTTTACTTGACTGTAATACAAATTTAAATGAGGATTTCCAAACAAAACAAACTAAAACGATAAAGAAATTAGTTTTAGTCTTTGTCAATAGTCAATATATTTCTTCTCAAACACTGAAAATATCCATTCTGCAAGCTCACAACGTGTTGCGATGCGACATGTTGTGAGCTTGTAGATTTGTTTTTATTATGTTCAAAAATAATTCTGAGATTTGTCTCACCTCTGACTATAAACAACTAAAACTAACACTCAAACTAATAAAAAAATTAACTAAAAGTAACATTTTCAAAAATTAAAAACTAAACTAAACATGCAAACCTGCTTTAACCCTTTAAGACCTGGGAGGCATCTGTGTCATTTTTTTTTTAGCTAAAAAGCATTCTTTTACACTAAAAAATAGCAGATATACAAGCTCATAGCACGGCACAGAGTGCCACGCTACAAGCTTGTAGATCTTCTATTTTTGAAAAATCATGAAAATGTGTCCAAATCTTTGAATATATATATTCTTTTAGAGCAAACATTAACTCAAATCTTTGCTTCTGGTAGTCCCTGGAACAAAATATTTTGAGATAGGGGTCCGTGGCCAAATACATATCATTTTGCGGATCCTTGACATGAAAAAGTTTGAGAACCACTGATATAGAAACATACGTTTTTCAGAAAACCGACATTTTGAAATTAACTGAAATTGAAAACAAAAAGTGAAAACAAAATATAAATATAAACTAATCTCTATGTATTATACAGTATTATGATGGCATTAGACTGCTGCTTAAAGGAGAAATCCGGACATTTTAAGTGTTATCTTTGATGTGGCGTTACTCACCTACCGACGTAAAAAGTGGCATTGTTTATTTCCAGAGATTCCCCTGTCGTCATATTTTCAACCCCCTCCGTTGTCATAATGGGAGCGCGTGGCATAGGGAAATTCGTCTAGAAAGTTCCTGAGAGGCTACCGCTAATGACGAACGAGCTAACGCTAGTTGCTTGTTTCTCTCCCAGAACCTGGCAACTTGGTGTTGCCATGTTGAGAAACAAGCAACTAGCGGTAGCTCGTTCGTCATTAGCGGTAGCCTCTCAGGAACTTTCACTGCATGTTTGACTATCATGAGACTCCACAATGAGTAGTAGTAGAGAAAAAAATAACTTTGCATCGGTTATAATAGACGAATTTCCCTATGCCACGCGCTCCCATTATGACAACGGAGGGGGTTGAAAATATGACGACAGGGGAATCTCTGGAAATAAACAATGCCACTTTTTACGTCGGTAGGTGAGTAACGACACATCAAAGATAACACTTAAAATGTCCGGATTTCTCCTTTAAAGTGCCTCGATGCAGCAGTGCACGTCACATGTTTGTCAGTGTTGGTGAACCACCTGCTCTGCTGTGCTGCAGAACCTCATGTACAAATAGAGTCATTTTAACTCTGACAAACACTGTACTGAGTTCTTTCAGGTTTTACTCTAAACTGTGGAACCATACATTGTCATGTAAGACTGTATGTAGTAGTGGCTCAGAACCTCTGCCTGATGAGATATAAGCCTAATATCTCCCCCAGGATAGAAATAATTACCTTTAGTCTAGCGGTTAAGATGTTGGCTTTCCTCCCGGGAGACCCAAGTTTGAATCCCGTGTGTTATGATTTTATATGGACTCTGTCTGCCTTTGTTTGTTTTTGTATGTATCTGTTACAGTATGTGTTATTGTTGCTATGAACCATGTGTCCTTAATACAGTTGTGATTGATTAATTAAGTAAAAATACAAAACTATAATAACCTTGGTTCATACATGGTGTAAAAAAGAAGAGCTTTTTGTTACTTTTTTAACGTAGCTCTGCAACCGAATATGATACAATCTCATCAGTTTTATTGTTAGATGTAATTCAGTCTTCTTGTATCCGTGGTGTTTCACAGGATGATTGATACATTCAATGTGAGGTTCATGATGTCACCACAGTGCTCTTACCCGTAGCGTACATCCACAGCTATGGACCATGGCTGGTCCAGGTCAGTGTTGAGCAGGACTGTTGGGTACGACCCGTTTAGTTTGGACACCTCTATGGTGTGATGCTCATAGTCACACCAGTAGAGGTTTCCTCCCACCCAATCAACAGCCAGACCCTGTGGTGTGATGGTCCACTTGTTGTGAAGGACCTGTCAATGAACCATACATGCACTCTGAATATACTCACAATGCCTTCATTCTTAGATATCATAGTGTAGAGCAACTTCTCAAAGTCTTGACTTTATGGGGTAGGGGCGGGGGTGGCATAATTGGGGGGAAAGGGTTGTATGTATGTATGTATGTATGTATGTATGTATGTATGTATGTATTCATGTATGTATGTATGTATGTATGTATGTATGTATGTATGTATGTATGTATGTATGTATGTATGTATGTATGTATGTATGTATGTATGTATGTATGTATTCATGTATGTATGTATGTATGTATGTATGTATGTATGTATGTATGTATGTATGTATGTATGTATGTATGTATGTATGTATTCATGTATACTGTATGTACGTATTCATTCATTCATTTATTTATTTATTTTACATTTAGAAATCGGGGGCCCCAGTCAGAGGCTCTGTCTATTTTGGGGGTCCTGATCATGTAAAAGTTTGTGAAAACCTAGAGAGACAGGAAACCATGGACAGAAAGAGGAGAAAGATGTGAGGCAAGACCAGGAGTCAGATTCAAACTCGCATCCTCACTGATCATGGAGCACATGTACACTAACTAAGTGGTTCTCAAACTTTCAGACCACGACCCCCCAAAATAATCTTATTTGAACTGAGGAACCCCCAAAATAATCTTATTTGAACTGGGGACCCCCAAAATAATCATATTTGAACTGGGGACCCCCAAAATAATCTTATTTGAACTGGGGACCCCAAAATAAATCATAGTTGAACTGGAGACCCCCCAAAATAACCATATTTGAACAGGGGAGCCCCCAAGATAATCATATTGGAACTGGACACCCCCAAAAAGTAACTGGTGACCCCCCAAAATAAATCACTTTTGAACTGGGGACCCCCCACCCTACGTTTTATTGAGTTGAGGTGTTGCATTTTGTTTGACTCCGTTCTACAGATAAATGTTGTGAAAATAGCCATACAATGTTTGCCTCTTTCTTGACAATTTGGCCAATGTTTTTGTTTTAATAGTTTTTTGTATTTTCCTTTTTTTAAAGTCCTTAAATTGATTGAATACTTTATTCAGAAATGTAAACAGCAGGTGGTACAGTAAGACATGAAAGCTAAAAGGATAACACAAAAAAGTCCTGGGGACTTGTTTCCATTGTGGTCCTATGTATTCAATTCATCAACATAGCATCAAAATATAACACAACTAGAAAAAGTGCTCCTCGGAGCACAGGTCTCCGCCAGGTCAGGTACGTTATTGTGGCCTCCTGGTGGCGCTATAATAGGCCAATGTGAAAGGGTGCCATTTGTTCAAGGGCTTTTCACTGCAATCGGACACTGCATTCATGATTTGTGGCATTTTGTTTCAAAAATGTGTTTTGCAAAATTAGACCTGCTGGTGGCGCTATAACAGGCCAATGTGAAAAGGGTGGCATTTCTTCCTCGGCCTAATAGAAATGTGCGTGTGAAATTTAACGGAAATCGCAAGCTGCGTTCATGATTTGAGGCATTTTGTTCAAAACGGACCAATCCTGCAAACTTTGGAAGCCAATCTTAGCCAATCAGGATGGAATATGGGAAATCGGAAAAATCTGTGTTGATCACATGACTATAGAGATATTGTGTACCAATTTGTGTGGTGTTTGGATAAAATCTGCAGGAGTAGTATCATTAAATGTGTTTTGCACATATCTGCCTCCTGGTGGCGCTATAAGAGGCCAATCTGAAAAATTTGAGGCAGAGGTTCTGAATTGGAATCCAAGGAGTGTGTGTGCACAGTTTCGCAGCGACCGGGCCAATGGTGCCTGAGATTAGATGCTAACGGACGGACAGGACGGACGGACAGGACGGACGGACAGGACGGACGGACGGACGGACGGACGGACGGACGGACGGACGGACGGACGGACGGACGGACGGACGGACGGACGGACGGACAGGGGGTAAAACATACTCTCTCGCCTTTCGGCCTGGCGGAGACAAAAATACACACACACACACACACACACACACACACACACACACACACATACACACGCGCAGTTTGAGAACCACTGAACTAACTGACTGAAACACCAATCACCTTGTTTTCTTGTTTAATATTTAACACTGATATCACAAAGTATTACAATTATTTTAAATACTAGTATAAGTACTCTGTATTACAATCATAAGCATTTTGAAAACAAGTATCCGTCATTCATCCTCATAGTTGTCATTGTCACACTGACCTGGACGTCACTGCCGTTGATGTGCATACGACTGATCATGCTGTGGCGTGGGTCCCATTCTGTCACCTCTATCCAGTAGATCATCTGCTGCTGATAGTCAAAGTCCAGAGCCACTGCGTCCTTCAAGTCCTGTCACACCACAGCAGTTGTGTTAGTCTCAGACTGGAATACATTCCAGCATGTCAAAAGCAGTGTGTGTAGAATATTGTATAGGATTACATAGGATGTGTTGTTATGTCTAATGGTTTTCACCTGTTTGAGCTCTGTGGAGCTGGAGCCGTTCATGTTGATCTTCATCAGGATGTCTCTGTTGGCTAAGATGAGGATGGGCTCCACCTCTGGAGAAAGTAAGACATTACATTTGAGTTGATTTACCTTTAAAAAAAACACAAACCCCAAAGCAAGACTCTCTCTCTCTCTCTCTCTCTCTCTCTCTCTCTCTCTCTCTCTCTCTCTCTCTCTCTCTCTCTCTCTAACATTTAGATTCATAAATAAGTATAAATGTGGACGTGTTAATCACCATCTTTTAAAAGGTTGTGATGTGTTGCCTCCCTTTGTCAAACACACCACTGACACAGTGAAGCTGTTGTATACTGACTCACCTTTTCCATTCACTTTAAATATAAAACATCAACATATTTACGATCAGTGACCAGCGTTGTAGTGGGTCGTTGTTTTAGTGGGGCTGTTATTTAATGGTGTCATCCCACATTTTGAAAAGGCAATCAGTTAGTCAGACGGACGGACAGACGGACGGATGGACGGACAGACTTACCTGTTTTGTTGTGTGTTGGTTTAGCCTGGAGAGCTGATGATAAACATATAAAACTAAATGAGCTTTGTTTCTCCTCTTTGCCGTTATTTATTTGACATTTACAGGGCGGGAATGAGGAACTGTGGTTTCTATCAGAGCTCACATAAAATAAAAATAGCTGAAAAGCAATAGTTTATTGTAAATTAACAGGTTTGTTGTCATTTTGTGATTTAGTCGCACACGTTCACCACTAACAAAGAAATCAATTGGCTGTGAAACACGCCTGATAAGTTGTCCAATAACATGAGAAAGGTTTTCAGGGGTCAAGTGGCCCTTAGAAAAGGACATTTGGGCTGCAGAGCTCCCTGTGAGAGCTAAGAGTGACTACAAAGTTAACATTTATTTGATGTCATCCTAGATGGAACAACACTCACTGATGAAGACAATGAGAAAGAGGAAGATCTCATCAAGAGGGAATCACTGGCAGACATTTCACCCTAATAGATGTATGACCTCTGACCCCAGTCCGGGGCAGACCCTGTGTGTCCTGTTGACTGTCTCAGCCACAGCCATGCACCCAAAACAACACTTACACCTTGTAATCACATGCACTGTTTTATTACAAACATGATCCTCTCTAGTTGTGTATGTCATTCATTTAGTCACCTTCTGTTTAATTAAATCTATCAAATGACTTCATCATGGCAAATGACAACCCACTGAACTGAACTGAATTTAGTGATAGAGATATCTTCACTGTCTTCATGTTATAAATGAAAGCAACTTCAACTGGTCCATATTTTTCATTAGAAATGTGTCGAATGTTAAAACATGAATACGACCTCACGTTGTATCAATCATGTTTATCCATTTTTTTTTTTTACGGGCCAGGTTTGATTTCTTCAGATTTTTGCATCATCTTGTCTGTATGTTGCATTTTTTGATGTTTTGATGTTTTGATACCCTGAAGTATGTGGATTCAGGCTCATGGCCTAGTGTTAATTTTTCCGATGGGATGATACAACTTGGAATGCCAGTTAAACTCTTCAAGTGTGTGTGGACACAGGTCATTTTTAAGTCTTTACTCACAGCAATCTGCAGGTTCGTCTGACCGGTCCCCACAGTCATCTACTGTGTCACATTTCCATGAGAATGGAATGCACTTGTAGTTCTTACAAACAAACTGATGAGGGAGACAGAGGATTCTGTTTAGAATCAGTTAACAGTTCAAATAATGTACAACGCAAAAAAACATATTATTAACAGACAATATCCAACGTTTTTCCAAATGAGAGAGAGTCAACACAATTTGAGAGGAATCTGTATGTTCAAACAACAGTTAGTGAGGAGGACCAATGCAAAATATCATTGTATTTCTGTTAAAGGAGTTACTGTTACTCTGTGGAACAAATGTGACGAGGATTGATTGATTGAATTGATTGATTTTGATTGAAATATTTATTAGGCAAAAGAATGTAAAACAACACAGTTACATTTTATAATGCTTTTGTCTAAAAGGTCCGGCCAAAAAAGTCCTTGCGGACTTGTTTCCGTTGGGGTCCTTGAATTAATTTCATAGACATATATAGTAGCAACCAAACAGTTCAAAAATCAAGGAATTGAAACAACGTACGACATAGAATGATTTTAAACTAAATTAATGTTTAAAATTGACGTATTAAATAGAATAGCTAGTCTAGCTAGGTACGGGAGGTGTTGGTTTTGTTTCGGTGCATCATTCAGACTGTATTGTCTTGTTTGTTTTGCTTTCAATGTGAGTGTGTAATGAAGTAATGTATCAAGACCAGACATGAGACATAAAATCATACAGAGTAACACAAGTGAAGCTGAGGTGAATCACCTGGCTGGCAGTGCAGCTGGACATGCACTGCTTGTTGTCAGCTGTCAAGTGGTGGTAGGGGGGACAGGAACACTTGTAGCCCCCTCCAGGTGAGAGCAGACACAGGTTACTGCAGCCTCCATTGTTGGTCTGACATGGATGACCAGACACTGCAGGGTGGAGAAAACATGCACACATGTAATGACTATGAGAACACACACCTACAGTAGGTGGCCAGTGACTTTGACCAGTTTCACTTTCAAAACCTTTGCATCATGCGTGTCACACAAACAGAATGCGGCACACAACACCAATGGTTTTGATAAAGTGGATTGTGGATAGGACTCTATATGAAAAAACTTGTTATATCAACAAAACGCATCACATTCTGTTTGTGTGACATGCATGATGCAAAGGTTTTGAAAGTGAAACTGGTCAAAGTCACTGGCCACCTACTGTATATGTTACAACAGTGCTTTATAAACCTTTTGTACCCAAGACACACAGATGTGTCAGAGTCAAAATCATAAGGCTTACCTGTCTTTCTTCCTTCCTTCATCCCTTTATATTTTGGTATGGAGGGGGGTGGGGGTTAAAAACAACTATCTGATATAGATGAAATATAAAAAATAGACGATCTAAAAGTAAACAGTAAACACGTTACATTGTGACATGCTGTGCACTTGTAGATCTGCTATTTTGTGGGGGGAAATAAAATAAACGCTGCCTAGTTGGTAATCTTGCCTATAATTACATGATCAGAATAGGGACACCAATTGTTTATACAACACTTTTCTAAACAGATCAAATAACACAATAATACACAATACATAATAAGTAATAAAACAGCATGAAGAGTAATAATGAGAGTGTTGTATACAGTAGGTGGTACAGACCCTCAGGTTGTCTATAGGGGTGGTAGATGTGGATGTCATATGGATAGATCAGGTTGCTGATGAGACTGATCTTGTTGGTTCCCTGAGTCTTGTTGGCTCTGTAGATGGATCTGGTCTTCCTGTCTAACCAGTAGATGTGATCCTCAAACAGAGTAATAGCCCTGATGTTGTCCTGACTCACAACTAAAGACACACAAAACCACAAATAAAAAGTGTCAGACTATTATAAAATGCATGAATAAAGTATTACAAGTGAAAGTACAAAGAAAATGGTGCTTTAACATACACCAATAGATTATAACAAAGTAAATAATGTTCTCACTGCTTTCCTTGCTTTTTTCTTAACCCATTAAGACCGGGAACGCATCTGTGTGTCACATTTTTAGATTTATTTGGCTATTCAAAAATAGCAGATCTACAAGCTCGTAGCGCGGCACTCGGTGCCGCGCTACGAGCTTGTAGATCTGCTATATTTTATTGAAAAAGCATGAACATTTTTGCAAAACTTTGAATATATATATTTATTTTTAAAGCGAACATTACAACTTCTGGGAGGGGGGGTCCCTGGAACAAAATATTTTGAGATGGGGGGTCCACGGCCAAATACATTTAAAAATATGTTTTAGGATTTAGAAGACATTTTGTAGAATCCCCCCAGAAGCAAAGATTTGAGTGACAAATGTTCCCTTTAAAAATATATATATTCAAAGATTTGCAGAAATAGCAGATATATACAAGTTCGTAGCGCGGCACCGAGTGCCGCGCTACGAGCTTGTATATCGAGCTTGTATATCGAGCTTGTATATCGAGCTTGTATATCTGCTATTTATGAATAGCCCAAATGACTCAAAAAATGACAGAGATGCGTTCCCAGTCTTAATGGGTTAAACTAAACTATTTAAACCAGATGATCTCTACTGAAAACTAGAAGTGAAAAAACAAGGCTAAACTGTGTGTGTGTGTGTGTGTGTGTGTGTGTGTGTGTGTGTGTGTGTGTGTGTGTGTGTGTGTGTGTGTGTGTGTGTGTGTGTGTGTGTGTGTGTGTGTGTGTGTGTGCAGGGCCGATGACAGGATTCTTGGTGGGGGGACAAGTTTTTCGAAAGTGGGCCCCCCCATGCCGCGTGCATGAGAGCCACGGCCTCGCGTACACGCGAACCGAAAATGTTCGGTTTTAATTCGGTTATTTATTAATTTCTTATTATAATTTTCGGGTTTTTTAATTCAATTATTTATTTATTTTACCTCAAAACATTAAGTCGGGTGTCTTTGCGCGATTTCACGTTGGCCACTTTAGTCACCTCAAGTCAATATATAGTCAGTTCTGTTCATAACCAGTGGTGGAAAAAGTATTCACATGTTTTACTTAAGTAAAAGTATGAATACTGCAATGTAGAAATACTCCCTTACAAGTAAAAGTCAATACAAAATGTATTTCAGTAAAGGTACAAAAGTATTGGTATAAAAATATACTCTGAGTACCAAAAGTAAAAGTACTCCAGTCCTTGTGAGTACTTTTACTCACAATTTACATCGCGATGCAACGTAGATGGCTATTTTCAAAGAGATCTACAGATCTACAGCTCATAGAGATCTACAAGCTCACAGAGCTTGTAGATCTGCTATTTTCAAAAGGTTTTTATACATTTGAAAACTTGAAATGGGACATTCTGCATAATGAGTACTTTTACTTTTGATACGAGTCCATTTTATACTTTTGCACTTTTATTCATAGGCACGGCAGCCAATTCTGCACATTAAACATTCTGTACTCACAATAGATGTCCCTCCAACGTCCAAACATCTCCTAAATTCATCATTTCTAGTTGAAAACATGCTATTTTCTGTCTCATCATAAATCCACACGATTTTTACTTTTCTCCCCCCGTGACTTGTAACTGTCAGTGTCATCTCTTAACCCCTTTTAAAGCCTGTATTTTGATGTCTTAATGTATTCGTTTATTGTTGGACAATGTTTTCCCCGGTCCCCAAGCCACTTAGCAGCAATGACAGCTAACAGCTGAGACGCTGACAGACACTCGGGCGTGGTCCCCACTGCTCAATCCCCTAGTAGGCGACGTCACCAATCGAGAGTGAGGAGGGCGCGGTGAGCAGGACATGAACGAGAGCCGCGCTCATTCAAAAAGGAGACAGCAACGAGGAAGGTTGTGTGTTGGAGCTGGTGAGGAAGCCGAGTGTGAACCGAGAAAAGACCAGTGTGTTGGGGCGGTAAGAGGGACCAAGGGCGAGTACTCACACCACCGAGACAGTGTGAGACGCCGTGTGGACAAGGAACCCTGCGAGAGACCAGAGCATGCAGAGGAGGAGATGAGCCTGGAAAAGCAGTGAATTCAACAGTGACCAAGTGATTGAACGGAGCGGGACCTGGAGCGAGCCAAGGACGACGGGGTGTCTACAGTGTTGCACGCGCAACCAACGCAGCGGCAGGTTAATACCTGCCGTCGTTGTAAGTACTGTCTTATGCAACACTAGCTGTGTAAACCCACTGAGTTAGAGCCTCGCAGTATATTATCTGGGAACGGATGAACTGGCCCCTGCTTTTGTGATTTCAGATTGAAGATGATGATGTGGAACTAGAAGATTACAGAAGATTACCTTCTTGGTCCTCTCCCCACCGAAAACCCCCCATTTGCACTCATGAGTTTGGTCTTGAAGTTATAGCACACAGCGCACTTTAACAGCATTTGGCACTTTACTTAAATTAAGTTATTGTTGCGCCCTGTTATTTTGCACTCTGCTATTATTTGCACATGTCCAGCCCCATTATCTTTTTGTACTGCATTTTAGTTAGTTAGTTGGCGCCATAGGATTATTTTAGGATTATATTCCCACTGAGCATTTTTCGGTCTATTAGCCGTTTAAATGACGTCTAAACGTCACCTAGCCGTCTAGGCTAAATCCGGTTTATGAGTGGTCTAGAATTGAAAGTTTTTTCAACGTCTAAACCTAGCCTAGACGTTGTTTCAACGTCTTTTGGACGGCTAGATATAAATATATAACCGTTCAAATGACGTTGAAAGAACGTCTAGACGTTGAAAAAACTTTCATTTTTAGACCACTCATAAACCGGATTTAGCCTAGACGTTATTTAGACGTCTAATAGCCCGAAAAATGCTCAGTGGGTTAAACCCTATTATAGACTATATACGTTGTTTAGACGTCATGTAAACGTCTATTTAATAAGGATATTAATATACTTATAATTAAATCATGTTTAAATAACATCTAAACAACTTGTAGGCATTATATACCTTTAAGATATATCAAATTATTCACACGAAACCTATATTAATGCATTTAAATGCCTCAATTTTAATGCAGATCCAGGTTCTCTACAAAAAAAATACCTGATGGACCAAATTTAACCCGTTTTGCTTACCTTTGTAGAAGTGTAGTCCCATGTTCTGATAATTTGTTTACATTATGTTGTTATCTTTCAGGATCTTTTAAATATGTTGCAGTGTGACACTAATGTCATGCTACTCTTTATTGTACCACTGGATAAAAACTTTTTTCTTAATGTTAACATTGATCTACTCTGAACATAACTATCCTTCAACTGTAATTTCAATCACAATACATATTTCAACAAAAAAAATACCAAAGCTTGTACAATCGGTCTTTAATTTCTGCACCTCTTAATGCTTTAAGCCATTAACACCTGTCATGTTAGATTTTAAACACTTTAACACATCTTATACTTGAGCTATTCAAAAATAGCAGATCTACAAGCTCATAGCACGGCACTCGGCGCTAGTCGATCTGCTATATTTTTGTTTTAACAATATTGAACATTTTTGCAAATCTTTGAATGTATGTTTTACCTCAAATCTTTGCTTTGCCTAGACTTGATATACACACACACACACACACACACACACACACACATATATATATACACACACACATACACAAAGATTTGCAAAAAAAAAATTTTACTCTCCAAAAAATAGAAGATCTACAAGCTCTTAGCGCGGCACCGAGTTCCGCGCTATGAGCTTGTATATCCAGGGTCCCCACACATTTTTAGCAATGAATTTCCAAAACTTTTCCAAAACTTTTCCAGAATATTTAGCCCAATTTCCAGGCCTATATAACAATCATTCAGTGCAATAATGTGTCTCTTACTCCTATGTACAATGCCCAAAGATAGGCAGTGTAGCAAAAATAAAGCATAGAATGGTACAATTCCATTCAAATTTCGTGCAAAATTAGGGCAACACAATTGAGACATACATTAGGCTGCCATCACACAGCCCGTTTGGCGAAAAACTACTTATGTTACATATTTCGTGTAATGTTATACATGTTTATGAAAATGTTTTGTGTTAACAAAATCAATAGCCAAAAACAATGCATAGCCAAATATTTTTTCCAGGACCCTTGATAAATTCCAGGACCTTAGATCAATTCCAAACCTTTTCCAGTACTGGATTTTTTAAATTTCTATTCCAAAATATTTCCAGGAATTTCCTGTATATCTGCTATTTTCTGAATAGCCAAAGAAATCTTAAGTGACACAGATGCGTTCCCTATCTTAATGGGATAAACAACCATAAAAGACAAGTTTTAAGAAAATGTTTTGACCAAATAATAACATTGATTTGCTTCAAGGCGTTGCCCTCTTCTTGTATCCCCCTCCACCACTTCTACCAGGCGCCTGCTTGAAGTGGTCAGAGATGGCAGCGCTCACCAGGTTCTCCATTGTCTCTCTGAATGTCTTCTGAACGGCTTCTGCAGTCAAAACAATGACATATAACTCTCATACACACACGTGTACAACTTGAATAAGCAATCAACAAATAACTAGCACTGACAAAGTTATTTTTACCATTGATGACAGAAAGATAGAAGGTAGTGCTTTTGAAAGCTCTCTCCTGCTGTCCGGCACCATGCTAGTAGAAATTAGTCATCAGGCCATTGGTGAAAAGTCTGAAACAAAAAGAAAATGAGAAGCTAAATCGTCAATGGCATACTATGCCAACAATAATGTTGATATGAAACAGAAATAATAAATAATACACTAACACAGTGGGAAATGATAAATAATACTTCCATTCTTACTTTTCTCCGACATGGGAAACTGAAATAAAGAAACCTTGTGACAGTCTGCCTGTGATTTAGGATGTGAGGCTATACTTTGGCAGGTGCAGATCTTAATAAACAACATTACTTGTTTTACAAGTTCAACATCATCATCCCTACCCAATTACACCTTTGCCACAGTAAGATGACTTCCAAACTTTATAAAAAGGTACCTTTTGGAATCCTGTGAATGTTTCTCCTCTGAGTTCTGATAAGATTTCCTGTTGGTGAAAGACAAGGCAATTACATGTCATACTTGCTACTTACTGTTGGGGGGAGAAAAGAAAATTAAACATCTTACTTGCACCATTGCAACCTATTTTGCTCACTGCTACAGTCAATTTAAATTTACCTTGTGGTGTTATTTCTTCATTGGGGCTGGAGTAAGGCTTCTATTCACTGTTGGGGGTAAAGGAAATAAATTAGACATAGTCACCGTTATGATCACTCCTAGACTCAAAATCTACCTTGTGTAGGTAGTCCTTGCTCCATTTCATCTTGGAGTAAGGCTAAGATTCTCTGTTTGGTGGGGGTACTTACTCATCTCACTTACAAACTCACCATTTATATCACTGGAAAACTCAAATAAATTGTACCTTGTGGTTGTGGAGTCCTGGCACTGCTTTGGCATACGCCTATGATACACTGTTGGGGAGAAAACAAAGTAAATTACATGTCATAATTACACCATCACTATTGTGCTCACAGCTATAGCAAATCAAATTCTACATTGTGTAGTCCTGACTCTTGCTTGGACTGGACTGAAGCCACAATTCACTGTTAGGGGTGGAAGACAGTGAAATTACATATCCAACATAATGTTTTCAATGTCATCTCCAAATATCTCCACTTAGCCATCTACACATACCTGCATATATGTACATATCTACACATAGATCTGTGTCCTCAGTCCATTCAGGGCAGCTTGAGCAAGCAGTGTATTGCTGTGATCTGTTTGAAAACAATGACATTATTAATTTCACAGCTTGTCTCAGCCCCATATAGCAGTACTGACTCCACTGTAAATGGATCCACAACAGCACTGTTCCTCCGTAGCCTGGCCAAAACAAAATCTAGGTGGCTTCTGCAATGAACATATAAACGAATTAATTAATTCTAAGATTGGGAGTATCAATAGCAGAGGTTATGTAATCTAGAGTGTACACTGTACAGCTTGAAAATTAAATAATACATTTTTAGCCCTGACAATTACTGCAACATCACCCGTTTTAAATACAGTTGTTGATGTAATGGTGATGTCTTTTTGAACTTCCTTTCCCTTGTTGACATCCTCCATTCAAATTAAAGTGTGTCATAGGTGAGTAAAGAGTCCAACAACACTGGAATGACTCTTAACTAGTGTTGCGATTATTAGAAACATGCATTTCTACAGGATATAAGACATTTTAGTTTGTAAGTCATGTCATTCAATTGAATGTACAAGTGGCCAATACAAAGCATAAGAGCTCCATTCTGATTGTTACTGTGAGCACATTAACTTTGTAGGAATTTGCTACATCTCAACATATGTGATACGAGAGGCTCCTGGTAACTATAATAGCAGTTAAATTCAAATGTACAATTTTGCTGAACTACCAAGGAGACATAACATGTTTGTTGTAAACACCTTTGTGGTGTTTACAGCCTATTGCTAGTAAGACCTGGTGTTGAGGTGTGGATAGGGGCTGTCAACGTGGTATTCTGTGGGCAGTGTGTATAGTTTAAAAACAATCTGTAGAGTTTAGTTGTATAACTATCTAAACATTGGCACAACATCCACCACAGGACATGACAGCGTGGTTACATAATATAGCCAAACTCACATGTTTCCATTACCCTTTGCCATTTGTGTTCCTGAAACAAGATTGACAAAAAAAGACATTTTTATGGCCTAATATATCACATGTAGTCCTCACAAGAGGTGATAGCATTAACATTGGATATCACCAGTAGTGACAAGTAGTCTACACATTCTCTGAAATTAATTTGTTGTTTTGGTGTCACTTTAAACAGAAGAGATCTATAAATACACGGACAGTCACTTTGTTCCAATTAAAAATAGTTAAAAAGAGTAAATAAACTAAACATTTCACAACATCTTCAACATGTTGGTACATGTTAGCCTGCACATTGTTAAAGAACAATAATTTATTACACTGTACCATATTCAACAAGGTTCACTCCAATTGGAACAAAATAAAAGATTATACACAATTTATGTTCCGTGGTTTTACTCCTTGCAGTAAAGTAGTGGATCTACAAGCTCACACCGTGATGCAGATGCAAAGCGTTGAGCTTGTAAATCGACGTTCTTCACGGACTGCTAAAGTTAGCTGCTGGCTTTAGTTAGCTGCATCTAGCAGCTTAGCTAGCTAGCTGCAGCAGCTAGCAGCTTCCTTTAGAAGTTATAAGCTTGCAAGCGGCTTAAGAAAAGTTTTAAAATCAATAAGCAAAGAACACTCACCTCTATAGTCGTATTGCCATTTAAATAATTAAACTTCATGGTGATGAACATCGTGATAACTCGCATGAAATGTATCTATTTGTGAGTGTTTACTGTTTGTCGTCCGCAACCGGAACCACTAATGTTGCCATGTCTCGTGAGAAAATCAGAAAACCAACCTCCGAAACCAATCTGCGGTTTACTGTTGCTGTGAAGCCCAGTGTTGCCAAGTCTCGTGAGAGAAATAAGCAAACCGAACTACAAAGACAATCTGCGGTTTACTGTGGAAAGTCTGGTGACGAGAGGTTAGCGGTTTACTGCTTGGCTTTCACTCGTTCCTCAGTATTTTATATTAGCCTATCACCACTACTGCAAACTGCCGTTATTTTTTATATTTATGCATTTAAAAAAAAATATTTGCATATATCACCATTAATGCAAACTGCATTATTTCGCTATAATAGTGAGATTTAATAATTTCTATTGTTAGCATCCTAAAATAAACGATTTCAAACAACATGAAATTAAGTAAATGTCATGGTTTAAAACTGGTCTAAATGTAGACGTTGATATATGGTTTTGATTTAAACGTCTAAATCTAGGCTAAATTCAAACTATACTGTATATTGATAAATGCTATTCAAATTATTTTAGTCCAATATTTGGAGATCAAGTGCAGCTTACAGTTGTTTTTTTAATCAAAGTTTTCAAACAACATGACTAAAAAAATAAGTAAATGTCATGGTTTAAAACTGGTCTAAATGTAGACGTTGATATATGGTTTTGATTTAAACGTCTAAATCTAGGCTACATTTAAACTATACTGTATATTGATAAATGGCTATTCAAATTATTTTAGTCCAATATCTGGAGATCAGTTGTGCAGCTTACAGTTGTTTTTTTTAATCAAAGTTTATGGAATAATGGATTAAATTCAATCGTCTAGATTCGGTCTATAATACGACCGAATCTAGACCGGTGAAATGAGGTCTAAACAAAAACCAGACGTCTAAAAAACGACTATGGCTCACTGGGTTGTGTTTCTTTCTTATCTGTATTTTAAAGGCACAGAGGCCTCTTGTATTAGGGAAATTCTAATAAATGTATATTCACCCTTTTTAGCCATTTTGTCAGTCTACGTTTTCTCCTGGGTTTTAAAAGTGTTGTTCTCAATCAAGTTTAAGTACTTACCTGGTTTTAACTCGAACCTGTGTAGAGCCTGAAAAGAAAGGTGTTAGTGGAGGAGTTCTTAGGCTCCTATAACAAACCTGAGTGGCGTAGTCTGCAAGTGAATTGTTCCATTGGTATTCACGATAATTATGCACCCCGCACTTTAATGTGCAACCTATATTTTATTATTGTGAATACATTGTGAATTTAATTGAAAGGATTAAAAGGGTGCCATTAAATTGGCAAGTCAAATGTGACACAGTTGGCCACCGTCACATCAGTGTTGCCATATTCTGTGAGAGCAATAAGCAAGCCGGTCTATGAATATTATATGTTTATGAATTGAATACCAAGGACCTCAATGGAAACAAGAACACAAGGACTTTTTTGACGGACCTTTTAGACAAAGTGTTTTAACTGTACTTTCTGCCTAATATAATATGCAATCAATCAATCAATACTGTAAGCGCTTTTTTCATAGATCTTACCTGGCAACCCCCCCCCCTCTCTCTCTCTCTCTCTCTCTCTCTCTCTCTCTCTCTCTCTCTCTCTCTCTCTCTCTCTGATCAGATGCGCAGCAGCGCACACACACACAGTCACACAGACACGTCGCGACGCACACAGCGCGCATTTCCACCAGTCCACCACCACACAAATATAAATTAAATGAATTCTTATGTTAAGAAGTTTGCGACGTCTCTGTTCCGGCGGGGCCACCCCCGCCTGAAGCCCCTCCCTCCGGGGGGGCACAACTGTCCCCTTTATTTAACTGTCCCCAGACCCGCCTGTCAGCGGGCCTGTGTGTGTGTGTGTGTGTGTGTGTGTGTGTGTGTGTGTGCGTGTGCGTGTGCGTGTGCGTGTGTGTGTGTGTTACCTGTGTGTCTGTTGGTTCCATCCAGGTTGGCAAACTCAATGTATTTCCCCTCGTTGATCCAGTAGATGTGATCATTGATGTAGTCTAACGTCAGGCTGTAGAGCATGGAGATCTTATCCTTCACGATGACTGTCCTGTCGGTGCCGTCCATCCCCATCTTCTCTATGTGGTTACCATAGTCTGACCAGTACAAGTATCTGTCAGGGAGACACTGTGTCAGGGCCACTATTCACAACTAATCACACATAGTGGACATACAATATGAAAACTATCAAAATAACGAAAACCAGTTCACAAAAAAAAATGATAATTGCAGATCTATAAGATAACGTGTCACATTGTGACGTGGTGTGAGCTTGCAGATTGGCTTTTTTTCCCAATTTTCATCAGTGTTATGTTTAGATGTGATTCAGTCTTCTTGTATCCGTGGTGTTTCACAGGTTGGTTGATAAATGTAATGTGAGGTTCATGATGTCACCACAGTGCTCTTACCCGTAGCGTACATCCACAGCTATGGCCAGAGGCAGGTCCAGGTCAGTGTTGAGCAGGACTGTTGGGTACGACCCGTTTAGTTTGGACACCTCTATGGTGTGATGCACAGGGTCACACCAGTAGAGGTTTCCTCCCACCCAATCAACAGCTAGACCCCGTGGTCTGAAGGTCGACTTGTTGTGAAGGACCTGTCAATGAATCATACATGCACTCTGAATATACTCACCATGCCTTCATTCTTAGATATGATGTAGACAGTGGTGTAAAGTAACTAAGTACATTTACTCATGTACAATTTTGAGGTATTTTTACTTTACTGGAGTATTTCCAATTTTCAGTACTTTTACTTCTATTCCATCTCAGAGGCAAATATTGCACTTTAACTCCACTACAATTATTTGAAAACTTTAGTTACTAGTTACTTTGTAGATTTTGATTATTATTACAAAACATACATTACTTACTTCAGCCCTATATACATTTTGGCCATTTGAAAATAGCAGATCTACAAGCTCACAATGCGTCGCGATGTGACACATTGTGAGCTTGTAGATCTGCTATCTTCAAATGATTTTTATACATTTGAAAACTTGTGAAATGGGACATTCTGCGTAATGAGTACTTTCTACTTTTGGTACTTTAAGTACATTTTGATACCAATACTTTTGTACTTTTACTTTTTTTTTTTTGGACATTTACTTGTAACAGAGTATTTCTACAATGCAATATTGATACTTGTACTTAAGTAAAACATTTGAGTACTTTTTTTCCACCACTGAGTGTAGAGCAACTTGTCAAAGTGTGGGCTGCCAGGGGTGGGGGTGGGGTTATTGGGGAGGGGAAATATATAGTGTGTGTGTGTGTGTGTGTGTGTGTGTGTGTGTGTGTGTGTGTGTGTGTGTGTGCGCACACACACACACACACACACACACGCACACGCACACGCACACAGTTACCGTTTGTACATACAGATACAGTATGTAAACAAACTGACTTATTAAGGAGAGCCGTCATCACAACATCTCATAAACAGCCATGGAGAAAACATAGATAATAAGTAGCCTATCCATGTGTTATGGATTGACTGACGTCAACATAACAAGATCATATAAAAGTTTGTGAAAACCTGGTGTAGAGAGACAGGAAACCAAGGACAGACGGAGGTGAAAGATGTGAGACAAGACCAGGAGTCAGATTCAGATTCTCAAACTCGAATCCTCACTGATCATGGAGCACATGTACACTAATTCAGTGGTTATTTTCAGACCACGACCCCCCAAAATAATCATATTTGAACTGGGGACCCCCCAAAATAATTATATTGTCTTATATTATACTTGCCTCTATAATAATAGTAATATTTTTCATGTTTTCCTTTTTTAAAGATAGATTTTAGATATTAAAAAGGTTTTAAAAGTCCTTAAATTGTCAGAGAGATGTTTTAGACCGGTTTGTTTACTGCTGAGTGAGAAAATAATGTTGCATATTATTAAGGGGGACCCACAGTTTTAGAACCACTGCACTGCACACACAACTGACTGAAACACCAAGCATCCTGTTTTCTTGTTTCATATTTAACAACACTGATATCATAAAGAATTTTAAAGACTAGTATAAGTACTCTGTATTACAATCAGAAGCATTTTGAAAACAATCCGTCATTCATCCTCATAGTTGTCATTGTCACACTGACCTGGACGTCACTGCCGTTGATGTGCATACGACTGATCATGCTGTGTGGGGGGTCCCATTCTGTCCTCTCTATCCAGTAGATCATCTGCTGCTGATAGTCAAAGTCCAGAGCCAGTGCACCCTTCAAGTCCTGTCACACCACAGCAGTTGTGTTAGTCTCAGACTGGAATACATTCCAGCATGTCAAAAGCAGCATGTATAGAATATTGTATAGGATTACATAGGATGTGTTGTTATGTCTAATAGTTTTCACCTGTTTGAGCTCTGTGGAGCTGGAGCCGTTCAAGTTGATCTTCATCAGGTTGTCTCTGTTGGCTAAGATGAGGAAGGGCTCCACCTCTGGAGAAAGTAAGTCATTACATTTGAGTTGGTTTACCTTTAAAAATACACAAATCCCAAAGCAAGACGATCTCATTCCAATTAACTCTCTGACAGACAGACAGACAGACAGACAGACAGACAGACAGACAGACTTACCTGTTGTGTTGTGTGTTGGTTTATCTTGGAGAACTGAGGAGAAACATAAAAAACAAAGACTAATTGAGCTTCACTGTAACAACAACGGACTCCAACACAGATGGTTTGCGAGGGAACAGAAGAGCTTGTTTTCATTACAAGCCCTGCCCGAAGCCCCTCAGTCACAGTGTTTAGAAGCTCTGCATGGCCGGAGCTTGTAAGGAAAACAAGCGCTCCCCTTACCTCGTTCTGCTACGGATAGGATACACTGGTTCACTGTAGAAACAAATAACCAGTGTTGGAAAAGTTACTAAAACATAGTAATATGTTACTTATTACATATTACTTGTTTAAAAAGTAATGTAGTTACTTTACTTATTACTCCCTGCCAAAAGTAATTAGTTACTTATTACTTTAAGTTACTTTTTTTTTCTCGCCCCCAGTAATTGCATCCTTTCTCCCCAAAAGTCTGACTTTGCATTTTCAACATTAGCAGTTTTTTTCCTCTTTTCTGCAGCCTACATTTTAAAATCCTCATTGTTGATTTAACTCTGAAAAGTGTCGGGTCCATTTGGTTTCATTTTTACACTCATTTGAATTATATTAACACTAAGACTTTTACTGTGTATGAATTCATAACTTACAGACTAAATGAAAACCATTTGACTATGAATTGAATACTAAGGACCTCAATGGAAACAAGACCGCAAGGACTTTTTTGGAAGTATTTTAAATGTATTTAATGTATTTTTTGCCTTTTTTTGCCAAACACCTGGCCTCAAACAGATAATGACTCATCATGAGACACAATCTTTGAACAACTTCTGTTGTTTATTAAAGCTCCAAACAGTGCTAGGCCAATAAGGCTACATGTGCCAGTGCATTTCAATTCCAAAAATATAGAAAAACTAACATTTCTATATGACTGACTGGCCATCAAAACTGAAAGCATCAGGAGGACTCAGTCAGGAGCTCAGGACACAAAACACATTCAAACTGAAAATAATCAAATCAAAAGTGTGTGCATACAGCAGCAACCAGTTAAACAACAAAACCTCTTCATAAACTGCTATATTTCTTTGTAAACAAAATGTATTCTAATAAAATACAAAAATAAAAAGGCTCCCATAGCAACACATATCATCGTGGGTTTCTGAGAGAATGTAAGAGCAAATGCAAGTAAAAAAAAAATCTATCATTCTGTATGACTGCTGAAAATGTCAAAGAAAGTCAAAAGTGTGCTAACAGCCTACAGCTAGGGCTATGTACTAGGCCTACAGTTAAGTGGGCATTGGACAATATGTTGGTGGACCCACTTACAGCCAGCCTCTCAAAAACCTTTTATCTGACAGGACAGCAACCAGTTAAACAACAAAACCTCTTCATAATATATATATATATATATATATATATATATATATATATATATATATATATATATATATATATATATATATATATATATATATATATATATATATATATTGAAAATAGCCGACCTACAAGCTTACGGCGCGTCTTCATCGGTTAACAAGTCGCTTATAATAAGCAGACATGGCAACACTGTTTGATCCGGTTTAAGGCCTGCCCTTCCGCAGCTGATAATTCACACATAGCCATTATATCAATGGACCAAAAACAACACAGGATCAAATAAACACACTCAAACCCAGAGTACCACCAAGGCTCGTGAAAAAAGTAATAAATTACTTTTTGAAAAAAAGTTAAGGTAATATTATTACTCAAAACATGAAAGTAATTAGTTACGTTACTAGTTACTGGGAAAAAGTAATAATATTACTTTAAGTTACATATTACTTTCCAACACTGCAAATAACACACCTGTGACTGATATAAACTGATCTAAGGAGTAGATTACAGTGTGAGCCAATCAGAACCAAGGATTGGGACTATCCGTTTTAGAATAAACAACACCACTCATTGATGAAGACAATGAGCAAGAGGAAGATTCCATCTAGAGGGAATAACACATGCATTCACCCTAATAGATGTATGACCTCTGACCCCAGTCCATAGCAGAGTTAACCCTGTGTGTCCTGTTGACTCTCTCACCTACAGCCATGCACCCAAAACAACACTTACACCTTGTAATCACAACATGATCCTCTCTAGTTGTGATGTGATTCATTTAGCCACCTTCTGTTTAAGTAAATCTATCAAATGACTTCATCAAATATTGAGCTGAACTTAATTGGGAGATACTATGACTGTGTTTGTGTGTGTGTGTGTGTGTGTGTGTGTGTGTGTGTGTGTGTGTGTGTGTGTGTGTGTGTGTGTGTGTGTGTGTGTGTGTGTGTGTGTGTGTGTGCGTGCGTGCGTGCGTGCGTGCGTGCGTGCGTGCGTGCGTGCGTGCGTGTGTGTGTTTGCGTGCGTGCGTGCGTGCGTGCGTGCGTGCGTGTTTACTTACAGTAAAAGTACTCAACTTTTTCAACATTTGTCAAACTTTTTAGAAAATAGCAGATCTACAAGCTTGTGAATCAGCTATTTTAAAATAGATGACAAAATAGGGCTTAAGGGGTATGTTTTGTAATAACAATTTAACTCTATAAAGTAACTGGTAACTAAAGCTGTCAAATAATTGTAGTGGAGTTAAAAGTACAATATTTGCCTTTGAGATGTATTGAGAGTAGAAGTAATTTCTAAAACAGTGTTTTTCAGCTAAATGGGTGTAATCTGTACCCATTACAAAGGCATGTGAAACATCCACCAAGGTGATGTGAACCTTGGTGTGCACGCCTAGGCCACGCCTATTTCACACCACAGCTTCAGAGCAGGGGTTCTCAAACTTTCAGGCTGCGACCCCCCAAAATAATCCTTTTTGAACTGGGGACACCTCAAAATAATCCTTTTTGAACTGGGGACCCCCCAAAATAATCCTATTTGAACTGGGGACCCCCCAAAATAATCCTATTTGAACTGGGGACACCTCAAAATAATCCTTTTTGAACTGGGGACCCCCCAAAATAATCCTATTTGAACTGGGACCCCCTAAAATAATCCTATTTGAACTGGTGACCCCCCAAAATAATCCTATTTGAACTGGGGACACCCCAAAATAATCCTATTTGAACTGGGGACCCCCCAAAATAATCATATTTGAACTGCAGGGGACCCCCCAAAATAATCCTATTTGAACTGGGGACCCCCCAAAATAATTCTATTTGAACTGGGGACCCCCCAAAATAATCCTTTTTTGAACTGGGGACCCCTCAAAATAATCCTATTTGAACTGGGGACCCCCCACCCTGATAGTAGAGGCCCTAGGAGGGGTCCACGCGCGACTGCTTATTTTTTTTTCTAGTTTTGATTTTTGGCATCCATAGGACCTCTAATATTGGGATTTTGATGATCCCAAGAAAAAAAGTGGTCCCAAGTGTGTTTTTTCAATGTTTTATTACCCCTATGAGACCTGGGAGATGGCTGGCTGGAACGCCGGCGAGAGTGTCTTTCGGAGACTGTGGAACGCTCAAATTTAGACGTAGCCCAAAGATAGAGATACCATTTGATTCCAGACAACCTCAGGTTTCCAATGAGACCAACCTTTTCATGCTACCTTGTCGGGAAGGGGGCTAAATACCTAATGATTCAAAGTTAAGACAACATTTTGGCGAGGGAAAAACGACCATCACCATTTTCCAAATGGTCCCTTGAGCTGTCACCTCAATATATGTGAATGGAAATGGGTTAAATGGATACCTACAAGCCTCCCCTGTACAGAAATGTCAAATGTATGCCAATCTCATGCAGTTTTGGGCAAGAACCATGCAGTGTTTTGCATGCAGTACAAATATGTAATTTCCGCCTATTGTAAAAAGGAGACCACTTTACTGCATCTATAGCTGTATGAGACCACTGTACTGTATCTATAGCTGCATGAGACCACTGAACTGTATCTATAGCTGTATGAGACCACTGTACTGTATCTATAGCTGCATGAGACCACTGTACTGTATCTATAGCTGCATGAGACACTGAACTGTATCTATAGCTGTATGAGACCACTGTACTGTATCTATAGCTGCATGAGACCACTGTACTGTATCTATAGCTGCATGAGACCACTGTACTGTATCTATAGCTGTATGAGACCACTGTACTGTATCTATAGCTGCATGAGACCACTGTACTGTATCTATAGCTGCATGAGACCACTGTACTGTATCTATAGCTGTATGAGACCACTGTACTGTATCTATAGCTGCATGAGACCACTGAACTGTATCTATAGCTGTATGAGACCACTGTACTGTATCTATAGCTGCATGAGACCACTGTACTGCATCTATAGCTACATGAGACCACTGTAATGTATCTATAGCTGCATGAGACCACTGTACTGTATCTATAGCTGCATGAGACCACTGTACTGTATCTAGACCACTGTGCTGAATCTATAAACCACTGTACTGCATATATAGACCATTGTAGGCCTACTGCATTTATAGACCACATACATTGACCACTGTACTGTATCTAATATAGACCACTATACTGCAACTCAACACAACTTAAATCATTTATTTATAAAGCACATTTAACATGACCAGGTCACCCAAAGTGCTGCACAGGTCGCCACGAAGGCTCGGTAGATGCAGTACAGTGGTCCACAGATGCACTAGAGTAGTCTACAGATGCACTCGAGTGGTCTACAGATGCATTATAGGTGTCCACAGTGGTCTACAGATCAGGACAGTGGTCTACAGATGCACTAGAGGGGTCTACAGATCACAACAGTGGTCTACAGATGCAGTATAGGGGTCTAAAGATGCACTAGAGTGGTCTACAGATGCACTAGAGTGGTCTATAGATGCACTAGAGTGGTCTATAGATGCACGACAGTGGTCTACAGATGCACTAGAGTGGTCTACAGATGCACTAGAGTGGTCTACAGATGCACTAGAGTGGTCTACAGATGCACGACAGTGGTCTACAGACACACTAGAGTGGTCTACAGACATGCACTAGAGTGGTCTACAGATGCACTAGAGTGGTCTACAGATGCACTAGAGTGGTCTACTCTACAGACACACTAGAGTGGTCTACAGACATGCACTAGAGTGATCTACAGATGCACTGGAGTGGTCTACAGATGCACAACAGTGGTCTACAGACACACTAGAGTGGTCTACAGACGAACTAGAGTGGTCTACAGACACACTAGAGTGGTCTACAGACGAACTAGAGTGGTCTACAGACACACTAGAGTGGTCTACAGACACACTAGAGTGGTCTACAGACACACTAGAGTGGTCTACAGACCCATTGTAGTGCATATGTAGACCATGTAGTGCATCTGTAGACCACTCTAGTGCATCTGTAGACCACTCTAGTGCATCTGTAGACCACTCTAGTGCATCTGTAGACCATGTACTGCATCTGTAGACCACTCTAGTGCATCTGTAGACCACTCTAGTGCATCTGTAGACCACTCTAGTGCATATGTAGACCATGTACTGCATCTGTAGACCACTCTAGTGCATCTGTAGACCACTCTAGTGCATCTGTAGACCACTCTAGTGCGTCTGTAGACCACTCTAGTGTGTCTGTAGACCACTCTAGTGCATCTGTAGACCACTCTAGTGTGTCTGTAGACCACTCTAGTGCATCTGTAGACCACTCTAGTGCATCTGTAGACCACTCTAGTGCGTCTGTAGACCACTCTAGTGTGTCTGTAGACCACTCTAGTGCATCTGTAGACCACTCTAGTGTGTCTGTAGACCACTCTAGTGCATCTGTAGACCACTCTAGTGCATCTGTAGACCACTCTAGTGCATCTGTAGACCACTCTAGTGCATCTGTAGACCACTCTAGTGCATCTGTAGACCACTCTAGTGCATCTGTAGACCACTCTAGTGCATATGTAGACCATGTACTGCATCTGTAGACCACTCTAGTGCATCTGTAGACCACTCTAGTGTGTCTGTAGACCACTCTAGTGTGTCTGTAGACCACTCTAGTGCATCTGTAGACCACTCTAGTGTGTCTGTAGACCACTCTAGTGTGTCTGTAGACCACTCTAGTGCATCTGTAGACCACTGTCGTGCATCTATAGACCACTCTAGTGCATCTGTAGACCACTCTAGTGCATCTATAGACCACTCTAGTGCATCTGTAGACCACTCTAGTGCATCTATAGACCACTCTAGTGCATCTGTAGACCACTCTAGTGCATCTTTAGACCCCTATACTGCATCTGTAGACCACTGTTGTGATATGTAGACCCCTCTAGTGCATCTGTAGACCACTGTCGTGATCTGTAGACCCCTCTAGTGCATCTGTAGACCACTGTGGACACCTATAATGCATCTGTAGACCACTCGAGTGCATCTGTAGACTACTCTAGTGCACCTGTGGACCACTGTACTGCATCTACCGAGCCTTTGTGGCGACCTTTGCAGCACTTTGGGTGACCTGGTCATGTTAAATGTGCTTTATAAATAAATGTTTTAAGTTGTATTGAGTTGCAGTATAGTGGTCTATATTAGATACAGTACAGTGGTCAATGCATGTGGTCTATAAATGCAGTACAATGGTCTATATGCAGTACAGTGGTTTATGGATTCAGCACAGTGGTCTAGATACAGTACAGTGGTCTCATGCAGCTATAGATACAGTACAGTGGTCTCATACAGCTATAGATACATTACAGTGGTCTCATGTAGCTATAGATGCAGTACAGTGGTCTCATGTAGCTATAGATGCAGTACAGTGGTCTCATGTAGCTATAGATACAGTACAGTGGTCTCATGCAGCTATAGATACAGTACAGTGGTCTCATACAGCTATAGATACAGTACAGTGGTCTCATACAGCTATAGATACATTACAGTGGTCTCATGTAGCTATAGATGCAGTACAGTGGTCTCATGCAGCTATAGATGCAGTACAGTGGTCTCATGCAGCTATAGATACAGTACAGTGGTCTCATGCAGCTATAGATACAGTACAGTGGTCTCATACAGCTATAGATACAGTTCAGTGGTCTCATGCAGCTATAGATACAGTACAGTGGTCTCATACAGCTATAGATGCAGTAAAGTGGTCTCCTTTTTACAATAGGCGGAAATTACATATTTGTACTGCATGCAAAACACTGCATGGTTCTTGCCCAAAACTGCATGAGATTGGCATAAATTTGACATGTCTGTACAGGGGAGGCTTGTAGGTATCCATTTAACCCATTTCCAATCACATATATTGAGGTGACAGCTCAAGGGACCATTTGGAAAATGGTGATGGTCGTTTTTCCCTCGCCAAAATGTTGTCTTAACTTTGAATCATTAGGTATTTAGCCCCCTTCCCGACAAGGTAGCATGAAAAGGTTGGTCTCATTGGAAACCTGAGGTTGTCTGGAATCAAATGGTATCTCTATCTTTGGGCTACGTCTAAATTTGAGCGTTCCACAGTCTCCGAAAGACACTCTCGCCAGCGTTCCAGCCAGCCATCTCCCAGGTCTCATAGGGGTAATAAAACATTGAAAAAAACACACTTGGGACCACTTTATTTCCACTGCTTTAGAGCGCTCTGTCTCGCAGCACTGACTATAGAATGTTTCTAAACTTTGCCACACCTCTTTTTTCTGGCTCCGCCTCCTGCCATGGCGGTCGCTCTTTACCAAAGACCAGTGGTTCTCAAAGTGGGGTTCAGGGACCCCCAGGTGTCCTTGAGAGAGTTCCAGGGGGTCCCCAGCTAAATGATTGATAGCTAGGAACCAAATGGACCCTTACAGGTCTGTAACTCTGACAGTGTACAAATGGCACCAAATGTGGACCCATTACACTCTCATAGTTGTGGGGTCTGTGTCCTGGTTTGTGTCCTGTTTTCACTTAGTTAAGGGAAAGTTAGCCTTATTTTATTGTTTTTTAAATAAATGCTTACCAATAGCTTGCTTCACCAATGTGTTCATAAACGTATCTACTAACACCTCTCAATTAGTTCCAACCCAACTCCTCAAGGAAACTGTGTGGGAGCCAATCAAAGTTACTAATTGGCCAATATGAGCTTGTGTGTGGGATATCTTATTAATCTTATTAGGAGTTTTGGGGGGTGCTGAATCCATTCCAACTATTACGTTTTAGTACAAATGACTCCCTGGCCATAACATTATGGTGGCTGTAATTTCCCCTTGCACATTTTTGTTGAGTGGTATAATCCGATTATTGGGCTTCCTAGAAAGTCAAATAAAGATGTTTTTTCTGTTGCTTTAGTTTGCTTAATTTGCATAATTAGCTAATTATTGGCCAAAACCGGAAAAAATGCTTCTACTTAACTTAGAGAGGTGATGAGTCTGAGTCCATGTTTATGATGTCCAGAAATTCATCTATTACCATGACTCAGCCATGCAACCTTTCCTCATTAGCATAATTTGCAAAACATTTTTTGAACTTTGCACATTGTAAAGTGCTTTGGATAAAAGGTGCTGTATAAATACACCATTTTATAGACGGACAGGCATATTACATTTTTTTATATTTTGTATTCTCCTGTATCTCCATATTTCAACAAAAATAAATTAATTATACAACTTCATTATACAAGTGACGCACACAAGTAGGGATAATAGCAGATCTATAAGCTCACCTCGAAAGATCGGCTATTTGCACTATTTTAAATTATTTAAAAAAAACAATAATGAAAGTTTTGGACGTACAAGGTGTCCACCCGACAGCAACGATAACACTCAGTTGCCAAGGACAGTACAGCAGTTTAAAAATACAGATTACAGGGCAAGAAAATGTATACTGTAGACACAGCCTGATGGAAAGACATCACAGTCCAAGCAACAGCATCAGTAAGATGGCAAAAACATAATGAAGAATATGAACATATTATATACAACACTATACACCAGGGGTAGGCAACCTTAGGGACAGGTATTCACACACACACACACACACACACACACACACACACTCATAGTCTAACCTCTGCCTGGCACACCACACCATTCAACACTAGAACCAAATCATAACCCAAAATATTATAGAAAATACAACCATAGTCAATAGATGACTGATCACAGTCACACCCAGCCTATTCACACACTGTAGAGACCTAGTTTCAACCATGAGCATCACAACAAAACTATACAAAAAGTCAAAACAAACAGCTTCATGATGATGGAAATATGAACTGTACATACGTAGCTGTTACACTGAGCATAATTCACACACTATACATCTGTACACGCCAATGAATACACACACACACACACACACACACACACACACACACACACACACACACACACACACACACACACACACACACACACACACACACACACACACACACACACACACACACACACACGCACACACACACACACACACACACACACACATCTGCCATCTGCCATGACGGGCATGATGGCACAATGTAAATATATAAAACCCAATAAATTAAATACTGGATATATTATATTATTGTATAAACAGATGAATACAATAAATTAATAAAAAATAGCACCTTTCATGAAATGCAGCTCAAAGTGCTTCACATAAAAAGAGCAACAAAGGAAGTTTAGGAGGTGTTGATAGCAGAGTAGTCAAGGTGTATACGACATATAAGCTGATGGCTGACATTGAGTCCCGGGCTCGATTCTCGAGCCCGGCGAACCTTTGCTGCATGTCACTACCTGACTCTGTTTCCTGTCTCTCTACACTGTGGACTGTCAATAAAAGCAGAAAACCCCCCAAAATTAACTTTCATTTAAAATTATGAATAGGCGACGTCATAACTACATTTCACGCCACGCCATGTCTCACACACACACACACACACACACACACACACACACACACACACACACACACACACACACACACACACACACACACACACACACACACACACACACACACACACACACACACACAGTGCATGTTAACGTGCAGTAAATCATCCAGCAGTACTAATGTGTTTAAGCATCATGGTTTTCTTATCTTTGTGCCTCAGTGTCTTTTCACAAGGTTCCACATCAAGCAACAAGTGTCATTAAATCAGAGTGTTTACCTGAGCTCCAAAGCAGCAGGAACAGTATCCCTGTTTTTTCCATGTCTGGATTGACTCACACTGGATTCTCAACTGGAACTTCACCGATCTGCACCGATTGATTCTGGTTGTGATTCTGATCAACACTCGCTGTCGTCTGTGTGTTTATTAGTGACACATCAGCTCATCATATCTCTTCATCATCATGTGGTTTTTATGCAAATTCACACCTTCCTAGTTGACAAGAAGCTAAAGCTCCTCCTGCCCTGCATAGTGAGTGTGAGCTCTGTGGGGCTGCACCATGAAGACACAGACACACACACACACACACACACACACACACACACACACACACACACACACACACACACACACACACACACACACACACACACACACACACACACACACAAACACACACACAGACACACACACACACACACACACACACACACACAAACACACACACAGACACACACACAGACAGACACACACACACACACACACACACACACACACACACACACACACACACACACACACACACACACACACACACACACAGAGGAACACGTATGCATCAAAACGACGGAGGATGTGTTGAATGAACGTTTATCACATGATGTGACTGCTGGTTTTAAATAAATAAATGATGTATTAAATAGTAGATAAAGACAGAAAATACGGGCAATATTGTTTCTGTACTTTTCCACCTTTGACCTTTTTTGTAGCATAGAGCAGAGAGTTAAGGGCCGTTCACACCAAGCACTATAACTATAACTATAAAAATATAGTTTTAAAAATGGTGTGTGTTTGTGCATGCGTGCGTGTGCATTTATTATTATTTATTTATTTAAACACTTACTTAACATGGGTCATAGCTGCCAAAGTCTTCTGTAAGTCACTTGCTGCTCTAGACCATCTATACCAGTGCTTCTCAACCAGGGGTCCAGAATCAGAATCAGAATCAGAATCAGAATCAGAATCAGAATCAGAATCAGAATCAGAAGACTGTATTGCCATGACTTTTAGACATGTTAGGAATTAGGTTTGATGCAGTGGAGCGCAGTTTACAACAGGACTGGTGCAAGACAGGACAAGACAGTGCAAACCACATCATAGGGTAAACAACAAGTAATAAATACAAATAAATATGAGAAGTGCCAAAAGATCAAGTGTTCAGTTAGGACAGTCCATATAGCTCTCTGAGGTCAGGTCAGGCCGGGGGGCCTGACCTGACTCTTATAATCAGTTAAATCGATTAGTTCAATTAACTGTTGCACCCCTAAGTATCACATCCACTGGGGCTTCTGTAAAGTAAATAACATGATGGTATATCTCACAGTAAAGTGAATAATATGACAGTATATCTTACATTAATTGTACGTTTGTACGTTTTGTGTTGAAAGCTGCAGAGTAACTTTTAACTAAAATTTTAAAATAATTGTAGTGGTGTAAAATGTAAAATATTTGCTTCTGAGATGTTAGTGGAGTAGAAAGTATTGAAATATGAGTACAGTACTTGAGTATATACACTTAGTTACTTTCCACCCCAGAAATTAGCAGCTATAATTAGAGAGTTCCTCTCTGTGAAACGGCTCACTGTCAGGTAAGAAAAGGATGTCTTGACGTCATGCGTAGGAGGAGATGTGGTTTGTCTGTGCAGGCTGCCGACTTAAAAAAAAACAAAAAAACCCTGAAGTCAGATTTGGTGACGTTGACATTTTTTTAATCCACTGCAAACCATCTGCTTTGACTGACCTACTGGATCCTCAGTAAAATACATTTAGTTAAAATACAATAAACTCTTACAGATTAGATTTCAAAAGGTCCATGATCCAAGCAGTCCAGGGGGAAAGGGTTTTTGATGCTATGACCTACGGTTCAAGAGTTATAGGCCAAAATAGGCCAAAAAGTGAATCGGCCTGTTTTTTTAATGGATACTGATATGGATAATTGTATGGATAATTTTCTAATTAAAGTTTGGGTCCCAAGGCTAGAATCCATCAGTAGGCTCCACACACAGTGGATGATCCTCACTGGTTTTACAACAGGAAACATCTTGCTGTGTTCATCATGATGGAGGAATGATTCACACGTTACATGACTGTTACTTTACATGTAGGCCTACCTTTTGAAATCTAATCTGTAAGAGTTTGTTGTATTTTAACTAAATGTATTTTACTGAGGATCCAGTAGGTCAGTCAAAGCCGATGGTTTGCAGTGGATTAAAAAAATGTCAACGTCACCAAATCTGACTTCAAGGTTGATGTTGTTTTTTAAGTTGGCAGTCTGCACAGACAAACCTCATCTCCTCCTACGCATGACGTCAACACCGCTTTTTTTCACCTGAGCAGTTTCACAGAGAGGAACTCTTTAATTAGAATAGATGTTAATCTCTGGTGGAAGCGCATTTACTCAAGTACTTTTTTTAGGTACTTCTCGGAGGCAAATATGTTGTGTTTTACAACACCACTACAATAATTTAAAAAATGTAGATTTCAACACAAAACGTGTAATTGAACCCTAATTTATACTTCAGCTATTCAACCCAGAGCATACGTGGATGTGATGCTATCACATTAAGATATACTGTCATGTCATGCTACTGTAAGATCTGCTATCACATTATTCACTTTACTGTAAGATATACCATGATGTTATTCACTTTACTGTAAGATATACCATCATGTTATTCACTTACAGAAAGAAGCCCACAGTGGATGTGATACACAGTGGGGGTGCAACAGTTAATTGAACTAATTGGTTTAATTGATTATAAGAAATGATCGAAAATCGGTAAAAACTCACAAGCTCACAATGCATCGCGATGCATTGTGAGCTTGTAGATCGGCTATTTTGGCGTGAAATCACTGTGCAAGGTATAATATAGGGCTTAAGTGGTTAATCAGACTAATGAATATAGTTGATTAAAAAATACGAAATTAAACTTTACGTGTCGATTGGTGAATAAAAAAGAATACAAAATCTCCAAGAAAAAAATAGCTTTTCGATTAATTGAAAAAGTATTGATAGTATATGATAGAATAATCACTGCGAAAATAATTTATACAGCCTGTGATACTGTCATATTATTCAGTTTACTGCTCTAGAGGCGCGCCCCACAGCATCAGTGGATGTGATACTGTCATATTATTCAGTTTAATGAGGCCCACAGCATCAGTGGATGTGAGCCCAATCAACCACATATCTCTTGTGCACAACTGCTAGTAGGCCAACTTGATGTCTTAGTAAAACAATAAAAGATGAGATAGGTAATTCCTTGGCCTACTAGCGGTGTACACAAGACATTCAGTGCTGATCAGTCCAAAGGTACAGCTTACTAAAAGCATGGCCACATTCTACCTGAGGGAAGCTGAGCAAGATAACAGGTCATGGAGTCACCAATATCAGTTGGGTTCATCATACTGATGAAATATGAGATATTTATTCACTTGTACATTCATCTGATTTGACTTGTCTTCATTGTACAGCACATAAGTCAACATGTGTCAAAAAATAAAGTGGCACACACACACACACACACACACACACACACACACACACACACACACACACACACACACACACACACACACACACACACACACACACACACACACACACACACACACACACACACACACACAGTAGGAAGGCCATGAAAGCCTTCATCACATTTAGAAATTGCATTACAGACAAAACTGGGATCATTGAGTAAAAATCAACCATTCTGAATTAAAGGACCACTTCACCCATTTTCAACCTATCTTCATATAACTGGTCCACTGATAAGATTTCTGTCCAATCAGTCTGTGTCTCAGAGTTAGCCTGATTATCAGCCTGAAGCTGCGTGGAGCTTCAGTCTGAAATTGGCTGCAATGTCCGCGATTACCAGGGGGAGGGGATTCAAATTTCCCTAAACCAATAACAAGAGATCCACGGATCCGCCCACATCTGACGTCATCGCACAGCTTGTTTTAGCAGATATTCGCTGATTGGCTTGTCGTTAGACCACCCCCACCTCCGACTCTGATTTGACAGATTTTTCTTCGATCGTGAAAAGCCATAGGCTCACATTTCAACACCAGACCAAGAGGAGCTCACTCAGAGAGTGGGCGGGGTCTATGGTCTGGAACCAGGCTATCTCAGAGTAAGACTGTGGACAGTCCTGCCTACCAGTGATATCATCGGTAGACAGGTTTGGTCATTTCAAACAAGATTTTAAAAAAAATAAATAATAATAATGTAAGGAAAATGGCTTCTATTAGCTTAGAATCCCCATCAACGATGATGTCATTGGTAGGCAGGTTTCTGAACTGTCTACAGCCCACTAATGAGACGCAGAGTGAGTGTACAGAAATTGTGCCATTTTATAATGAGTATTAGAGAGGATCAATTATATGAAGATAAGGTTGAAAAATGGATGAAGGGTCCATTTGGACCACTGGTGGTCCACAGACCCGATGTTGAGAAACAGTGATATAATCGACCATTCTGAATTTAAACAACGTATTGTCAATAACATGAATCAAGTGTTTGTGGTAAGTCTGGGTTGTCTAGATGTGTATATAGACTGGATGCATTCTCTCAGGCGGTTCTCCCAGTCAGTCTTCCAGTCCAGACTCCTCTCCAGGTTCTGGCAGCGGGTGGCCATCTGGTCCAACGCCTTCACCGACTCCGGTGGGTCAAAGGTCAACCCCGCCCTCTCCACTGCCGCCTGGAACTTGGCGGGAGAGGCTGTAGCTACGTAGCACCTGGAAGAAAACATGCTTAACTAATTATAACTAACTAGACCATACCCGGTGAAGTGTGCAGGCGAAAGTAGCAAACGTGGGGTTACTGCGCGTCCTGGCGCGCGTCCACCCCCGCGCGTCCTGTTGCCCTCCCCCTCCCCCCGTGAGTCCCGTTGCGGACCCCCCGGGTCCCGTCGCAAACACAGAGACACAGACACACACACACATACACAGATCCGTAAGAATGTTTTCTGTGTACACGTGCGTAAATGAAAGTCCTTCTAAGTTTAAGCACGGTGTTTGTGCGCTTGAGGCGCACACACACATGTACATCCTCATGCGGCCAGAGCTGTCCCCCGTCACGAACACACACACACACGGCCGTCGCACGAACACAAATAATTCTGACACGTGCCTCCCCGCACGTGCATGCGCACGTGCGTGTTCGCGCATACACGGGGCGAGTGTTCTGTGTGTGCAACAGTGTAACGCAGTGGGGCTGTAGATGCGACGCACGCACAGTTTGAGCAGCCACCGTAAGCATGGCGACATTCTTTGACATAAAAATGCGAATAAACAGCTGAGATTTAGTGATATCGAAAAACGGGCTTCGCAGTCCCATGCACACGGTAATGGTCAATGGCTGTGTGCAATTTGAGATCAATAGCTCCAGGCACTGAGGAGAAGAACCGGGCAGAACAATGTTTGGCCTCAGAGGTTTGGGCTCAGAGGTTTGTGGAATTATAGGAGGATTACAGACTAGGGGTGCAGCAGTTAATCAAACTGATTGTAATGTAATGGATAATAAGGTATAATCGATTTGAATAAAATAACTGATTTGGGGAAAAGGTTAAAGTGGCCACTTTCAACCTGGCATCAATATTTATCTCCTCCAGGCCGGAATGGTCCTGCTGTCTGTGTGTCTGTGAACAGCAAATCTGAAGCACCGCTGAACAAATCAGCGTCAAACTTTGCACACACACTCTCAGTAGGCCATGGAAGAACCTCTTGGGCTATAACTCTTGAATTATTCACCTTATTCCATGCCCACCGCGGGCGTGGCCAGGTAGGGGAGTAGGGGAGGTGGGGAGCCCCATATCAATGAGTTTCCCGTTTACCAGTGTTGCCATGTCTGCTTACATTAAGCAATTTGGGGCTTTTTTTAAAAAGTGTAGTTGCTTAATTGGGCTTGCTTTCTAATGTCTTTTAAACCAGTGGCTCCCCCATTTTTGGGCGGTGAAACCGCCCCTATAAGTGAGGTTTGGAAAAATGTACAAATATCCTGCGCTGTGAAACCGCCCCTATAAGTGAGGTTTGGAAATGTGTACAATTATCCTGCACCGTGATTGGCCAATCACAATCTATTCAGGACTGTGATTGGCCAGTGTCACAAGACACATGTGCATAAACCTATATAAGAAACCATAACTTGAAAAAAAACATAAATTGTTTTTTTTCAAGTTATGGTTTCGTCCATCATAAAGAGTGTTTCAATAAATGTATTTATCTTTTGTACATGATTGGTTGACTACATTCAGTATTGTGATTAGCTAGCAAGACACCGCCCACTTCACACAGGGTGTGATTTTTTCATGTCAAGGACCCCCAGATTAATAAGTATTTGTCCGCAGAGTTGCAGACCCCCATCTGAAAATATGTGGTGCCAGGGACCCCCATACAAGATGTGTGTTGTTAAAATGTGTCCAAAAATATTCTACAAGCTCACAACGTGTCGTGATGTGACACACTGTGAGCTTGTTGATCTGCTATTGTCTAATAGTCAATGTAAAGTTAGGCTAGTTGCTTCTTTTGGGCTTGTTTTCATAGACCTGGCCGCTTTTTCTTTTGCAAAATCTGGCAACACACTGATTACCTGCATTACACCTGCAGTAGCCTACTAGGAAAGATATTGAATGAAGCAGCATACAGAGAAAAACTCAATGTAAGAGGCAATGGTGACGCAGTGGAGAAAGCCAGGAATAAGGTGAATAGGCTAAAGAATCCATTATTTTTTTTCACCCTGGATTCCTTGGATCATGATGCAACTCCCCATTTAGGACACGGACATTTACACCTGACAAGAATTTCCACCAATTTGTGTTTTCTTCAAAACACACTTTTTGCTAAAGCTCCTACAGACTAACCTGACGCTTCCAGATCCAAAAAGCTTTCGTCACAATTGTTTCTCAGCTTATTTGGATCTGGGCTCTCGGGAGCCAATTCGATGAAGGGGCTGTTCCTTTTTTTCAAGATACTTGGTAGATGATTGGATGGGACCGTCTGTCTATCACCGTGTGGGCGTGCAAACACAACCAATCATATTGACGTGTCTACGTGACGTATGGTAGGCGCGACACCAGGAAGTCAACATCGTAGTCCAGTATTTCACCCACCACAACAAGAACTCTCAAGAAGTTGCAAAAAAAAAGTTATCATGGAGCTCGGAGATTTTTGCCGTTTTTGTAACACGAATCTGCGCATAAAAGGTATTTTAACGAATACAAGGAAGATATTTGATAGGCCTACTAAGCCTGACGAAACAAGTATTAACGAACGCCTGATAGCGTTAGGTTTAACACTGTTTAAAGACCCCTCCGTATCGTGTCGGATGTGTAGGTCATGTATTCGCTTGCTTCAAAGAATGGAAGACGATTTTTCCATTTTAAGGCGCTGGGAAAAAGAGGACAAGGACAGAAGACCTCCAGAAACGGCTACCGCTACAGTAGAAACACCGACGTCACCTGAGGCATCTGGATCCGCGAGGACAGATAAACGGTACAGGGAACCTACGCCTTCTAAAACACCACGGAAGAGTAAAAAAGCTCGCACCCCAGCGCGCACTCCATCTCGGGTCACCCCATCTCGCACCCCTACAACGACTGCTCCAGCTGACTCCCCGACAACGACCCCATCTCGTCGGCTGTCTAAACCAACAACTGGGATGCCCGTACGGCGAAGCCTATTGGAGGTCAGTTCATATTGTGAAACTATTTCTAATTGTGTCTAACCTAATGCTGCCAACTCGCGCTAATCCAGCTGCATTGCCAGTTAAAATTGTATACATCTGCTGAGTATCCAGTGTACACTAATACACTGGGTTTTCATGTATTCATATTCTCATCTCATTCTGTATCCGTTCATTTAAAAATAGAACCATCTTAAAATGTATGACTCTATAGAACAGTGCTTCTCAACCTTTTCAGGCCGTGACCCCCCAAAATAATCATATTTGAACTGGGGACCCCCCAGATAAATATTGTGAAAATAGCTGATCTACAAGCTCATAACTTGTGATCTTGTAGATCGGCTATTTTCAATGTTTTAATTATATAATTTGACAATTTGGCCAATGTTTGACCAGTTTTTATAGTATAGTTTGTTGAATACTTTTGATGCAGTAATGGTAAAACAAAAATAGGTATTAAAAAGTCTTGAAAGTTATAAATTGTCACTTGCACTGTCGTTTGGGGACCCCCCCAAAATCATGTGGGGACAGCCCTGGGGGTCCCGACCCACAGGTTGAGAACCACTGCTCTAGAAGGCTGGAAGTCTGTTCTATCTTCACAATAGGGACAAAGGGCCTTTCTTCTGTTGATCTGATAAGCACACTTGGCTCAGGGCAAGAGATTAGAAAGGGTCTCATTTTACAGCAGGCTGGGGGGCTGTCCCCCAAATCCTGCTTCACTGTCTGTTCTCACTTACTTCACAAATCTCTTCCAAGCAGGCCTGGTAACTCACAACTTTTAAAATATACTACACTGGTTAATGACTTTTCAAAGGAAATGTGACTAGGCAGGCTGTCATTAGCTAATATTCCCTCTCCATGGAGATAATATTTGGCTGGTACTACTATAATGTGACATCATTTATCTTTGTTATCTGGCAGGGTCTAATCTCCCTTAACATCTCACAGCCCATCCTCCCTCCAACCTTACCTACAGAGGGGGGAGGGTGGTTGTTAAACAGGCAGATGTTAGGGAAGGGTGTTGGATAAACAGACTTAAATGAGTCACATGGTGTCAGAAACAATACATGTGAAATAAACCTGTAACACCAAACAGCCATTCTCCCTAACCAATCGACATTCTAATACACAGTGGGACTTACCTTAACTTACCACCTACCTCTTTTGTGTATAATTTAAACTAATTGAACACAAATAAATTGCATATTTATTCCAGCATCTTTGCATGCTGCAATATTGTCTTATTTGCACAGTTTATATACTGATACTGGATTTTTATATACTGTACTGTATATATATATATCTATATATCTGTGCATAGTAGCAAATATTTATGTTTGCCTCTGTTCAGCTTTGTTGTCATGGTTTGTAGCAGTTTTCTGTCTCAGTGCATTAAGAGTAACAAAAAAGGATTATAATTCCTTTTAAGTGAGCACGTATTAGGCCAATAATCATGATCCATTATATTTAAAAATGCATAGTCACACTTATGATTATTTAATAATAAACCCCTTTGTTTTTCTTTCAGGTTACTATCAGGGGTAGAACAATAGTGTGTGACAACAACACCGCAGGCATTGTCGAACACCTCACCAAGGAAAATTGGACAACAGCAGCCAATCTGATTGTCAGACACCAAGAACTGTTTGGAGAACTTAAGAACAATGTCCTACAATTAATAGAGGATGAGAGCAAAAAACTGTGTAGTCCATCCCAGGGTTTTATGTTGTGGCGGTCATCGGCAGATGATTTGAAGGAATTTTCATTCGCCAAGTTGCTGTCAGATCTCCAGTCTATGTCACCATTCATATTTTCGATATTTAATCAACTCACCAAACAGTCTCCCCATGTCACCTGTGCTGCTGCTGCAATCGCTCTGAGAGGAAGGGAACCACGATTATCAGCCTTTGCTTATTATGTGGACAGTGTTCTACAGTATGGAGGGGCAAAGAAGGCAGTTTTTAAAAGGCTTAGCAAACTGGGTATAACCACAACACACACCAACGCTGTGAAAAAGCTTACCGAATTGGCAAACACCTGCGGCGAAGAATTTCACATACTGAAAGTAGCCAGTGAAATCTTCGGGAACCCAGACACTGCTGACAGAGTTGAGCAAGTCAGCCTCACAGACACTGCTGAAGGTGGAGGTGCTATGGCTGCAGATGGAACTCCTGAAACCAGCCCACTGAGTGACACTGCGATCCAGAAGCTTGATGAAGCTATACTCAGCTTTGATCTGTCTGTCGTGTCAGGTTAGAAGGGCCATTCTTTTTGTTGATCGTTGTTTATTTTGTCGCTGCATTAGTGTTTTAACCTTTAATTTTATGAGTCCTTTTATGTGTTAACATTTTTTGTCTGTGTGTGTGTGTGTGTGTGTGTGTTATACAGATGAAACCACCCAAAGCACCATGGAGAACACCATCGATGCACAGGGAGGTGCTGTACTCCCCAGCGGCACTTCACAGACTGATCAAGGGACTGGCGATGGCACAAATCTATCCGGCAGTGTCTTGCCGCTAGGACCATCACAACCAACACCACCATCCACATATTCCATCATATTTGACAATCTGGATTTCTTCATCCGCCCACACCAGCAGTCTACTAGCCAAGCGAACAAATCTATCCACTGGGTTCACCACATGGCTGTAGAAGACAGAGTGTCCATAACCCATCTCAGCAGGGACAAGCCAACTCAGCCAATTATGGACTATGACATTGGGAACTCCCTTCCTGGTCCTGAGATCCAAGCCCATATGCGACGAGAGTTTGTTGTCCTAGGGAGCCGCATTCTGACCAAGTACCTGAAGGCTTTCAAGCCATTATCTTCTGTAGTGGCTAGTCACATCCCTCACCAATATTCAGACACAATGTCAGAGGCCTCCACTCACGTAAGTATTAAATGACGTACACTACAACTGTCAGTTGTACCATTGAGTTAACTTTTTAAGTTGAGCAAGTAATAACTTGTTTACTGGCATAGGTTATAAACTAAAAACATTATGCTATTATAATCCATATATTCTTCCTTCATAGCATCCTCTTGGACTTCTGTTCAAAGATGAGAACAAAACTGGGGACTTGGTTGACGTTTTACAGCACCTCCAGAATGAGTAAGTATGGCTTGTCTTGGAATGTATGAAACACAATGTTTGTATTCGTGCAGTTTGTCAATTCCACGGCATGCAAAAAAAAGAGTCAGTGTTTGTGCATTTCAGCGGCCATTGCTTATCAAAAAGTGACACTTGAACTTGCCAAATTAGTGATTTTCTTCTAACACTAGTCATCGCAATCACATCATGGAATTACCGGATTGACATCGCACAATTGCCCAACTTTGCATGTCATAGACACCAATATTGTTGAGTGCAGGGGCTTTATTACATGCTGCATGTGCCCCACAGGCCTTATTTAGTTTTGAACTAAGGAAAATATATATTTTTACTTGCATATGCATCTGAAGGGAAGGGTTTTGATAAAGCTAGTAAGTCTATTTGATGTGTCATGTAGGTATGTGCCAAAGGACCCACATGGACTGGAAAGTGTGTTTGTAGGTGGAGACAGACTGACAGAGGGGAACAGTCGGAACATCCAGTTGTCCTTTGCAGAAGGAGAGAGCAGGGAAGACAGACTGGAAGGCCTTGTCTTCAAGTTTGAGGATTGGCATGCAATCCGGAACCTGTTTGAGGTGGGTGAACTCACTCAATGTTTGACCTCAAACTGTTCATTCACAACAGTATGGACTAGCAGCCAATTACTGTACCACTTCCCCTGAAAACAAAGTTTGGACTAACTTGACTTATCTATGCTATCATGCTAATTATCATGAAAATAATATTTCCTCCTAAATGAAATTGTTTGCTTACTGTACTACAAAATGATTTGGATTTTAGATCTATCATCTGGTCTTTTACAAGGAGGATTCAGCCAGAGATCATGGGACACTGTTTTCAAATATGAACAGGTTGAGGTAAAAAAGAAATGTTCAAAGTCTTCTGTTCTGTTTTTATATACCGTATACATATTCTGATTCTAAGAGCCTTGTTAACTATTTTCCAAATCTTTTGCAGCGATGTTCTTGTCACTGATGAACTCCAGCCACCATGAATTCCGGCTTGGTACTTCATCATTACGACTTACTGTGCTCTGTTCTACCGCCAGGGGAAATCCAGTCCAGCCAACATGAATTCAGGCTTGGTACTGCTGGGGGGAGGTGGGGGGGGCTGACTACTAACAACTGACGACTGATGATTTCTGACTTGATGAGCGATGACCCGGGTTTGTGTTTGTATTGTCTGTATATGTTTATGTGTGTTTGTGTTCATGTGATTTCAACCTTTCAATCGACTATAAAGCCCCTCACCTACCTCACTGACAACTTTTAACCCATCTTACCCTCCCAGTCCCCCAGATCCACCTAAACTTGCCTTTTCTATACCCCCAAGTCTAACTCCTCTCCCATCCACTGATGTCTGTCTGTCCGTCTCATGTTTTGTCGACTGTTTGACTAACATTGTCTCCTTATTTTGTACTGTGTAGCGGCTTTGAATTCTTGCAAAGCGGTATACAAGTAATTAACTAATTCTTGTATTATTATGTAATACTTTACTAATATATGTGTGTCCTGTTAAGTAACTCCTGCCACCACGATTTTGTCTGGTGGTCCCCTACATGTCATCATCATCATCAGCAGTTATTATTCTTTGCCTCCTTCCTCTTTTTTTACTTCTCATATTTTTGCAGTTGCAGCAATGCAAAAAAAGGTCCACATGCTGCGTTCAACGCATATAAAGAGATGGTGCAAAAGGACACTGCTGCTCTTTTCCTGGCTGCCACAATGGAGCACTTTGGACTGAACAATGTCACAGGTACACAATTGATTGTCACTAATTATGGTCACATAGTAGTTGTCCACATTATTATATATTCTTTCAAAACATTTCAATTATGAATGTGAAAATGTTTGCCTAGGATATCTATTCTTTTTTTAAATATGTCTCAACAGATGTGCCAGAGGACTTCATCCCCAAGGACATCAGGTCTGGGTCACCAGATGTGAAAAGGACCTGGTTGCATAAAGCCGTGTCCCAAATTGTGGACCGGTTTGTCATGTTTAATGACATCTCAGACACTGTGAAAGGTATCAGACAATGTGCCAGTGATCGTCCTCCACCGGGGAAGGAGCTCCAATGCCGCATGCCAAGTTGTCCCAAAACCTACAAGTACAGCAAGGCCAGGGAGAACCACGAGCATAAAATTCACGGCTTAACTGTACCTACAGTGGGTGTGCCAGATCCAGTCATGCCTAGTTCCGTGGACCACAAACGACAGCACACAGAAGCAAGACTCAGCTTTGGCTTCATGCTGTCCAACATGCAGGATGCAGTGAAGGAGGGAGATGGAGAGAGGTTACTGAGGATGTACTCTGTAGCATTGCTATTCTACAAGGCCTATGGCCATACCCAATACTCCTACAGTACACTCCTGCTGACCGTGCAGGTCAACGCCACTCTCTCCCCTCGCCTAGCACACAGTCTGACTTGGAACAGGTTCTGGAATGGGAGCGGAGGGATGGGCAAGAATATTTCTCTTGATTTGCATCTGGAACACCTTAACAATTTCTTGAAATCGTTCCTGAAGCGCACAGGCCCAAACATGACAGAGAAAGCAGCAGACAGGATCAGCAAGACCATTGGGGTTCTGAAGGACATGATGGACATCACAGACACTGAGCTGGAGGTTTCAAAGTCCAGCGGCATCCATCATGCCCGTGACCAGACTGACGACATTATAGCACTTGTTGAGGTTCTCAGAGAGGCCGAGCTGTTCAAAAACCAACCAGGCAGACAGTTCACAGCCTTCCCCAAGTTCAACAGAAACCTGCTTTCAAAAGTGAAGCACAGCGAGGTGTGGGGTTGGATGAGGTCGAAGTTGAAGGAGTGGAAGGGTGTCCCTATTTGAACAATGACAGCATAAGGTTCACAGACTCAGAGACTTACTTAAGATTACATAAAGTGTGTGACGCAGACACCACCGCGAACGGAGAATTCATTTTCTCTCCCTCCCGCTCCACCTTTTCAAAACTAACTTTCTACCAGAGAGATCATGGAACAGTTTTCCAACATGAACAAGTTGGGGTAAAAAAAAATGAAAGTGTTCTCTTTTTATATATACTGTACATATTCTGAATCAAACAGCCTTGTTAACTATTTTCTAAATGTTTTGCTCCACCTTTTCAAAACCGACACTTCACAGGACCCACGCTGCACCTCGATGTCGTCACCCCCTGGTCCAGAGCTGGCCTGCGCTGAGCCCTGTGCAAAAATGATTCTCCTGTCCTACCAAGGCAAGAACACACAAGAGCTAAGTCTCCTTCAACATCCCGAAAATAACGTTTCACCTCTTGCACGCATAGATAAAATTGAATACTGGTATAGTCCCCACTCCATTGGGGTGTTATTTTTGTCACATTATTATATGTATATATATGCACAAAGGTGAAATTCATCCTCTGCTTTTTACACATCCTAGAACAACTAGGAGCAATTAGGGGTTAAGAGTCTTGCTCAAGGAAACACACATCGACACATTGCCTGGCCTGGAATCATACGCAGTAGCGACGTCCATAATGGTTCCCCCAAGAGTGTCTGCTCCAATCCAGCACAACTCTGCAGCTTCACAGCAGTAACGGCTCTACGGCTGGGTCAACCAAGGGCTCTGGCTTCCCAGGCGGGCTCAGTAACCACTCAGCTATGGGGTATGCAATTCATATTTCAACACTATTCATACTGCCCCGTGTGTTGCCTTGTTTTCACTATGCCGTCTGAACAATATTTGCATCAAAGGTTCAGTTTTGATGTCAACATCCATGTAATCATAACAGTAAAACGTGTTTACACTTTATTCACTAATCCCGTACTACCTCAGTGGATAGACTTACCCTCATCTAATAACATATTCAGCTTGAATAAAGCCTTTGTCTTCCATTGACAAACATGACCATTTTATTGGTTTTTCTCTTTTTCCCTCACACCTGCACCCTTGTGTCTCCCCCCCCCCCTTTTCTCTCCCTCTGCAGCTGCAGTACTGTTGGGGGACGTAATCTGATCGTAGCGACCTCCCTGGCAGCTTTAGGCACATTAAATATAGGCTGTGTTGCCCTTCGCACATGACAAGTGATAAGAGAGCAGATACAGAGGAATCCCATCAACACCACAGAAACATTATTGCCACCTGGGCCCCCATGCTGAACTTGACGAAGAACACCCCTGCACGATATCTACGCCCCGACTTTTGACCTCAAGGAGGGTACGGATCTGACTGGCGCTTGGGGCCCCTGTGCATAATACGGGGGGCTCCGGTCTCAGGCCCCAGGAGGGTACGGACCCGGGGGCTCAGGAGTGGGACCTCCGTCTCTTAGCTCATTCAGTGCCAAGTACATTTGTTAATGGCACTGGATGGGTTGGGGGAGGGGGGGGGCCTAGTCTTGGGCTCTGTCGGAACCTCCTCCTCCGGGCTCGGAAAAGTGACCACCTCAACCAGAGGAATTGGAGAAGAAGAAACAAAAATGCATACATTTTACAAGAGAAAATAATAATACACATGTTAGAATACTTGCTTCTAAAGGAAAACTCAGTGGGAGTGCCCCACTGAGGGACCCTAAGTTTAGTAATACACTTATTGGAATCAAATGACAAATGTTGTGTGATTGTCCCCATTAAGAGCTCATGTCCAGATGGTAGGTTTGGGACTGCCCCAGCCTAGTTCAGAGTTTCCCCTTCAAAGAAAAGGGTTTTCCTCGGCTCACATAACTCAAATAGGAAAAATGGGACCTGATTTTTTTAAAACATGCAATATGTTATGCTAGATGATAATTGCTATAAAGTACTGTTTAGATTTTAATCTTGTGTTGTTGTGGGTACTAAATTCGTACCCAAGGAGGGGTTGATGGTCCATTGTGGAACCTTGGGCCGTCAACCTTTACTTTATAGAGTGCAGTCAGAAGACAGGCCTTGATAGCCACAGCGTTGATATACTGAATGTAATAGATAAGAACTTGAGAATTCTCCAGGCGCTCAACCGAACGCTTGTTTGCATGCAGACTTAGATGTGGAGCGAATCGTGATATATCAGGTCGTATTGTTTTAATATTAATTTGCTGTTCTTTTATTCACATAGTATAGAGGGAATCTCCCTTGTTTGTCAATAAAGATGCCTTGCGCATGTGAACGGTAATTTCTGTGTATGTCTTCTATAAACTAGACTTTAGGGTTTTATTGAACCAAGAGTGACAGGTCTGCCACGGCACATCAGTACAGATGCCACCGAATGCTCTTGGCCTAGAGTTCTAGCTGTCCTTCAACCCAGCAGCCACAGCCTGTCATTACATGGCATCTTTATTTTTCTCATTACTTTCACACACATTGCAGGATGTAAGAAAATATGTATATCGAATTTGCACTTTTTAACGAAGGGTACTTGAAAAGGATATGAGTAGTTGGGATCCTATTGAATATAGGCTACGCATGGTGTTTTTATAATCTGTTATATATATATATTGTTGGGATTTTCCCCTACCTGAATATGCGCAACTATGGAATTTAGTTTTTTATAAATAAACATTTTCATTTGCCTCACTTGTTCATGTTTACTTTCTAAAAGTACGTCATAACATGTTTCTACAGTATCAAAGTTGAATCCCATGTGTAAAATGGCAAACTGATCAATGCCTCTAGCCTAATGATTTGAAACAATCAATTTGAACATGGGGGGAAAGCAGGGACATACAGTACCAGTCTTGTGATAAAAAGGTTATTATCAATCTAAAAGTGATATATTTGCATACCTGGAAAATAAACAACAGTTTTTTTGCAGCGACAAACTTTTAATATGTTCAAATTACATACAAAACAATTTTAATCATGAGCATTCAGTCAACTAAATATTCCACAGCTTTAGTTGACAACCAATCTGAGTCTTATAAGGGCCTTTAATGGTCAACTGCTTATTCGTCAGACGACTCCGAGCTGCTGTGCTGTGTTCCCATCTCAAAGTCCTCATCATCTTCATCAAAATACCCTGTATAATCGATGTCTGGCTCAGTGAAGCTATCCTCTTGAGAAGAAGGCTCTACATCCTCAATGTCACCAAAGACTTCATTGATGATTAGCAGAATTTCTCTTGCATGTTTTTTTCTGAATACTGGAAGGTTTCTAAGAATGTAAGACAAGTCAAATATGTGTGTGCAGCGTTCTACTACTGCATCTATGAGCTCAGCACTGAAACCAGTACATGCTGACTTGCTAGTGTAGACATGTGCTGTGTCTTTTTCTAAACAACTCATATACTCCTCTAACATTTCCCGGATAAGAGATTTGTCCTCTTGTGTTACCACTCTACATTTCCCTTGCATGCCAACATCTTGTTCTATTACCTCATGTTTGGGGATAGGCTCGTCACAATTTTCACCTGCACATGAACATACAGAGTGGCAATAGCTGCAGCAGACATGCCCTGGCTCTACACTTGTGGGCTGGTTTTCAAAATGACTGTACAGTGCTTTTCTAAAGCAGCTCTTAGTGCCAGTGTGTATCAGTTCTTTCACTTCTGGAGCAGCCCTTTCAGTTTTTTTTATAGCAAGCAAAATTGCATGTGACTGTAACCCATTTCTGCCAGCCCTTCCAGCTTGTTGAACAATGTCTTCAACATCCTCTGGCAAACCATACATTACAACATGAGAAACATTAGGGAAATTCAAGCCCATTCCAAGAGCTATTGTTGCAACAACCACTCTGCAGCTCCCCTCTCCCTCTCCACTAAAGGATGCCAAAACTCTGTCTTTGTACTTTGACAGTGTGTTTCTGTGGAAGATTCCTAAAAGGTGGTTCTCAGACTTCTGATCCCGGTCTCTGTTAACCCAAGCATCTTCTCCCAATTCTGCTTTAAGATAGGTGAACACTCTGCCAACTGACTTCAGTGTTCTGCAATAGATTATGATGGGAGACATTGATAGACCCTTATCTTTGACCTCCTTTACTACCCAGTCCATACAGTTCAAGTTATCGGCAGGAACCCGACTCAGTCCCAGCCTGATGTTTCTCCGGTTTGGGCTAACAGTCACGAGAGTTGCCTCCTCCATATTCAGCATCCTGGTCACACGGCCTCTGTTCTTGTTATCAGCAGATGCTGTCAACGCTAACACAGGTAAACCTGAAAGACAATAAGTGCACATGTATCAGCAAACAAGCATTAATGAAGAATTCATGTAGGCTACACTTTCTAGAGCGTTATAAAGGCAAAATAATTAGGTTATTTATGTTATCGGGTAGCTTCAGGTAAAGACTGACATTTCCAGATATCATACTGCATTTTCTTTACATGACAAATAACTACACTTGGACAGCACCAACTTCTATGACCTGCTTCTGTAGTGTATACACCCCTCCCCCTAACCTGGCTAAAGAGTGGAGTTCGCCTCCCCAAGTTGCCAGCACAACACACCCCTCCCCCTAACATTAAAAATAGGGGGATTAACCCAACCAGGTTGCCAGCCCAATGCACACACAAAAGAAACAGCCCCCCCAACATCACCCCCCCCCCCCCTCAGGTAGCAGCACAATGCAGCCCCCCTTCCAAACACAATCAATGCCCCTTTTCTGGATTGATATTAATTAATCATGTATTTAATCATGTAGCATTACTGTGTTTCAAAACTCACCTTCTTTGACTAGGGATCTTAGTTCATTCAGCCTGGAAAAGGCTTCTCTGAAGGCAGGCTTCCCGTTTGCTCCCAGTCCCCTGGTTGAAAGAAAAAGAAATCCTACATTGAGTCTAGGTAGCAGCAACAGTAACGTGCATAGTTGCATTACAGCAATACAGTTACAGTAAGATCTGTGTTTAACATTTGGTCTGTTTGTGTGTGTTAGCTTATTGTTTATAATAGAATGTTTGACCTAAATAAAACAAATGTTACAACACTTCGTCTTGGAACTACTGTAACCGTATTTATAAACACGCTGCTCTGTTTTACAGTTTAACATTACAGTGTAATGTGTAGTGTAACAATTACACTATACAGCCATTTAACGGCGTTTAGCTTACCATTTGTATGCGACGTGAACTTCATCGACGACAATGCCCAGTAGGTTTTCACGATACACTTTTGAGGAAAGCATATCACGCCATTTATCCTCCAGTAACCACAACTCCGGGCCACCAAAGACAAGCTGACATCGGCCGTCGAGGATGGCGGCGTGTGCTGCATTATCTACGAGTTGCCCAGCATAGAGTCCCAGATTCGTAGCCTCTTTGATTTGATCTGCTACGAGTGCACTCAAAGGAGAAACCACTATCAATATAGGCTTCGGCTTCGTCCCCAGTACTTTCACTACCAGTGGAGCTAGTTGGTAAATTAAACTCTTGCCGAAGCCAGTCGGGAGGAGAGCAAATACATCTTTTCCACGCAGAAAAGCCTTCAATGCTATTGTTTGCTCTTCTTTCAACGAAGAAATATTGTCCAGTTGAGAAATAACTGTTGTTATTGCAGCATCAATCGTCATATCGGTGTTGCTTATGGTAGCGGCCATGTTGACGAGTGAAAAAACTACAACACAACAGCCGCCTTTATATGGCGTCACATCCGTTTTCGCACATATCCCGCCCTTAGCTCACGCTGATTGGTTCGCAACGGGAGCGGTTCGACGTTAGCGCAACCCCTTGAGCGATCTCAGATGTATGCTGTCTTGAGAAACTAGTTACTCAATACCGCCCCCATCTGGCAGAGTCAGGTTACCTACAGACTTTGTCCAAAACTCAAATTGGGACACATTATCTCTGGAGTCACGTGATCAATATTTCAATCAGATGTTATTATGACATTCCAGTTGACTGTGATTGGTTTATTTGCAGGAGGGGCCCATTTAGCAAGAATGGGCCCACCACCAGATTAGGAACAAATGGTCTGGTGAGTCATACACAATGACCGTCAGACAGGGTTTGGGTACTCCATACTTTGTGCCTGTTGCTGCATTAAAAACAATGTGATGACCTTTCACCTGTGAATTGCAGGGTCGTGGGGACAGTGGTAGTGATGCCACACTGCCACCGCTGTGTGGGGACACAACAAGTAGCCGTTCTCCTCCCAGCATCTCTTCATGGTGCTCACAATGCCTTCATCTGTCACCGTTTGTGTCCACATGGCCTGGGATAACTGATGAGAGAGAGAGCACAACCACAGACCCATTAGACCACTGTTTCCCAAACAGTGGGTCGGGACCCATGTTTGGGTTGTGGACACATTTTTATGGGTAAATTACCCCTTTTTTTGTGTCTTCCATTTAAAAAAATATATATATATATTTCAAAAGATGTAAAAAAGCTAAAATTAATAATAAAAAAAATAGAAATCACAACTTTTCATGAATTAAATGAACTAGATGTCAGGGCCGTTTCCGGCCCTCACATCTAGGCCAGATCCGAGGTTGGTCCAGTCACTCTGCTCTGGCCTAGTCACTCTGCACACACGTCAAGCCCCAGTCTGGCCCCTCTGGCCTCTCCTCTCCTCTCCTCTCCTCCCTCCCCGCTTTGCTTTGCGGCCCTAACTTCTAGTCCCAACCTCCCAACCTCCCAACCTCGGTCATGTGATAAAGAGGTCAGACTTCCTGTATCTGGTTGCTATGGCAGGGTGTTTCTGTCGTGTAATGAACCTGTTTATGCAGAGCTTCAGGCAGGGTGTTTCTGTGAGAACGTTGAAAGTCTTCCATCAAGTCCTTCACTAAGGCTCCATCTCTCCCTGATAGCAGCCAGAACACACGCTCCATGTTATATGGATCCTATGGAAACATATGGAGACATATAGAAAACATATACATGATGTATGGATCCTATGGAAACATATGGAGA
>NC_137609.1:50537468-50582468 GCF_963280865.1 Gymnoscopelus braueri | reverse complement strand
ATACAAACGGCAAGCAACATTATGTATAAACTTCAAGCTAATTTCTACATTACTGACTTAATTTTAGCAACATTTGTTCTATTTTTCTTAACCGTATCTGGATTTCTTAACACAGTCAAATATTATTTTCAAGTTCCCAAACCCATGGCTGTGTTGTGTCTCAAACCGTCCAAACTTCCCTTTCAAACTTCCTTTTCTTACATATTTCCCTGCTTCTATTTAACTTGTAAATTCCTCATTTAATTACAACAATATGTATTCTAAATGTTTACCAACAGTACATGTTTTTTCAGACAAGCCAACATTATTTTTAACATTCATAAAAACATCGCCACTTCTACTGTCTTCAAACTTCCATTACAAACGGCTTAGCAGAATTATTTAGAGCTTCGGTATAACTCCTAAATTAGTCAATTAATTACAACAACATATATTCTAATGTCTTTCAAAAGTACAGAATTTTCCAAGCAATCGAACCATTATTTTAACGTTCCTATAACAATGTCACATCACAACTGATCCATGCGAACGCTATGCTTAAAACTGAGAAAAGAAAATTCATGAAAATAAATTTATTTTAGGGTGACCATAAGTCCTATTACCTGGACATGTCCTCTTTTGGGTGCCTGTCCGCCTGTCCGGGGGGGGTTTATAAATTCCTTCAAATGTCCGGGGTTTTGCGCGTGTATCTGTGTGTCACAGTCACAGACCATAAAGCATAATGTATTTACAATGCACGTTCCAAGGCTCGTTTGTAAAAACAAACTCTGAGGGGCGGACCTCCACTCCACCCCTGAACGTGTATTATTCATAACTCAACTCTGCCCTGCGCTACTTGCTGCTTCTCACTAACTGCTCCAACTGTAAGTGCATCAGAGCAGGAAACCTGTTGGTGGCCCCTTGCTGTCAAGGCACAAGATGAACAGGATGTGAACCGTTTGTGGCTAAGAGAAGGAGACCATACAGCTGAACTAGACTCTAGAGGAGCGTAGGTTGCCGAAAAGGTTGTAATAAAGGCTGATAAAAAGGCTTCAAAACTTAGTTAAATCTAAGGTCAACAGGTGCAAAGACAACTCAGACCTGAGACACTTTCTATGTGACAAAACATACATTAATGTTTACACACTGTTGATGGGCCAAAAGTTCATCAGACAAAAACATGCGGCCAACAGACAGATCAGACAGACAGGTCAGACAGAGAGGTCAACAGACAGATCAACAGACAGATCAGACAGACAGGTCAGACAGACAGATCAACAGACAGATCAACAGACAGGTCAACAGACATGTGAACAGACAGGTCAACAGACAGATCAACAGACAGGTCGACAGACAGGTCGACAGACAGATCGACAGACAGGTCAACAGACAGGTCAACAGTCAGGTCAACAGACAGATCAACAGACAGATCGACAGACAGATCGACAGACAGGTCAACAGACAGATCAACAGACAGGTCAACAGACAGGTCAACAGTCAGGTCAACAGACAGATCAACAGACAGATCGACAGACAGATCGACAGACAGGTCAACAGACAGATCAACAGACAGGTCAACAGACAGGTCAACAGTCAGGTCAACAGACAGATCAACAGACAGGTCAACAGACAGATCGACAGACAGGTCAACAGACAGATCAACAGACAGATCAACAGACAGGTCAACAGACAGATCGACAGACAGGTCAACAGACAGATCAACAGACAGGTCAACAGACAGATCGACAGACAGGTCAACAGACAGATCAACAGACAGGTCAACAGACAGGTCAACAGTCAGGTCAACAGACAGATCGACAGACAGATCGACAGACAGATCGACAGACAGATCGACAGACAGGTCAACAGACAGATCAACAGACAGGTCAACAGACAGGTCAACAGACAGATCGACAGACAGATCAACAGACAGGTCAACAGTCAGGTCAACAGACAGATCAACAGACAGATCGACAGACAGGTCAACAGTCAGGTCAACAGACAGATCAACAGACAGGTCAACAGACAGATCGACAGACAGGTCAACAGACAGATCGACAGACAGGTCGACAGACAGGTCAACAGACAGATCAACAGACAGGTCGACAGACAGGTCAACAGACAGATCAACAGACAGGTCGACAGACAGGTCATAAAATCATCACACACAGTACAGAATTCCCATTTCAATCTCATCTCTTCTTTCTTTGTTCCTATAAAACTCTGCAGTGAGTTTTTAGTTTGTACCTGGTATGTCCCAGGATGAGGTGACATTAACCACATGAACCCTAGCGTCACTATTCTGGTTAGAACATGTGGTGGAAATAGTAGATCTACAAGCTCACAACTTTCAGCTTGTAGATCTGCAGACACGTAGCTTCCATGGCTACGTGTCTGACCGCTCGCTCCAGGGCCGCAGGAAGGGTAGTGCGAACGGTGCGGCCGCACAGGGCCCCGCACTTGGGGGAGCCCCGCAAAAAGTGAACAGAATCACATTTATTAAGAGTTATAAAAAGAAATAACCGCAAATAACCACCAAAAACTCGGAAATATCCGCCCAAAACTGCCCAAAAATCAGCGCGCGCGAGGATGGGGGCTGTACGCGCGCACGCGACTTCGCACAGGGCCCCGCATTTCTCCCAGACGGCTCTGGCTCGCTCACACTGGACTCCGGAAAAATACTGTTTCTGTAAAGCCTCCAACCCAGCGGAAAGGTCGTATGATTCTGAAGCATGTGAATTATGGCAACATTCCACTATATGCTGTATGTATGTATACTTTCTCACGTCCGAAAGACTTCATGATCTATCATTTCCCCCTTCATCACTTCCAGACAGCGTTGTGTCATTTAAAGTAGTCAGTCTATTCCTGTTCAATTATTTTCCCACATGATGTCCTATGTCTCATTTTATTTACTAACATTCAAGCCCTCCTTAAGTGGGTGGACTAATACTTTTCTTTTGTTCTAAGTTATTCGACTGGTCCTTTAGGACAACATGTCACACGTCAGGTCTCCCTCAAATATGGGCTTCAATTGGAACAGGCATGAGCCTAAGTCACAACCTTTGATGACAGCAAATGCCTGTCATTAAACGCTTGAATGAAAGATCACATAGTTATGACGTACAACGGAATGCAGTGGCATTTCAAAACATTTTGTGCATTTATTTACCTTAATACATTTGTGAGACGATTTTTATATTAAGAAGGTCATTTTTTTGTCATTTCTAAAGCTCCTTACACACCGGGGACGTTTTTTTCATGCGAATAATACGTCTTTTTTTAAAAACCTTATAAAGTCAATGCAAGCGTCCATGGAGCGAAAAAGCGAAGCGAAAAAGTGTATTTTAATTATTCGGAACGAGTCCGAATTTTGCGTATATTCGCATAATCGCCGGTGTGTAATGACCTTTACTCTCTGTTTACAGTAATACTATTGGGATATTTATTGCAAGTCTGACAAGAATTCACGTTACTATTACTATTACTATTATTACAGTGACGTAATTTCGATATTTCATAATAGAATGATATTTTAATATTAATACGAAAAGGCACCAGGAAATATTAATAACTAGAAAAAGTGCTCCTCGGAGCACAGGTCTCCAGGTAGGTTATTGTGGCCTCCTGGTGGCGCTATAATAGGCCAATGTGAAAAGGGTGTCATTTCTTCTTAGGCCTTGCACGGCAATCGGACACTGACTGCATTCATGATTTGAGGCATTTTGTTCAAAAAATTTGTTTTGCTAAATTAGACCTGCTGATGGCGCTATAACAGGCCAATGTTAAAAGGGTGACATTTGCTCCTATTGAGAATGTGCGTGCAAAGTTTGACCGCAATCGGACGCGGGGTTCATGATTTGCGGCATGTTGTTCAAAACAAGCCACTACTAGCAAACTTTAGATGTCAATCTTAGCCAATCAGGATGGAATATGAAAAATCAAACACATCCGTCTTGATCACATGACTACAGAGATCATGTGTAGGCCTACCGATGAGCGTGAAATTTTGATAAAATCGGAAGGAGTAATATAAAAAATGTTTTACATAAGTAGGCCTCCTGGTGGCGCTATAAAAGGCAGATGTGAAAAATGCAGGGCAAAGGTTTTTCCTTGACCTCTAGGGAGTGCGCTTACAACGTTTTACACAGATCGGTGAAGTTATAGGTAAAAACACGAATCGGCCTGTTATAGCGCCACCATGAGGCTGATTTGAAAATAGTCAAGTGGCATTTCTTCATGGGCATAGTGGAAATATGCGTGGAAAATGTCAAGGAAATTGCATGCTGTGTTCATGATTTGAGGCATTTTGTTCAAAACGGAGCACTCCTACAAACTTTGGAAGACATTTTTAGTCAATCAGGATGGAATATGAAAAATGTGAAAGACCCGTTTTGTTTAATGACTATAAAGATACTGTGTACCGATTTGCGGGATTTTTGGACAAAATCTGTAGGAGTAGTCAAAATTATGTTTTGCACAAATCGGCCTCCTGATGGCGCTATAAAATGCCCATGTGAAAAATTTGGGGCAGTGGTTCTGCTGTGGCATCCAGGGAGTGTGTGTGCACAGTTTCACTAGCCAACGGTGCCAACGGTGCCGGAGATTAGCTGTCCACAGACGGACGGACACACACACACACACAGACGGACGGACGGACACACGGACGGACGGACGGACGGACAGGGGGTAAAACATACTCTCTCGCCAGGAGACAATAAAATATTACGTTCTGTTCAGCCTAATTACTGCAGGCATGGTTGTTAAATAATGCAGGTGCTGAGTTGGAGAAAAACAAACAATAGAATGAAAGAAAAAATGCTCACACAGACAGCATGGGCTCCAGTATATCATTATTTTATTGCATAACATGTTTAAATAGCTCTATATTATTATATTTCTATAGCTTTGTTTGTTCAGTAACTCTCCAGCTCTTTAATGAACAGAGAATCAGCAGAGATAACTCAGACAGGATACAGGGAGTGATGACACAAAGCAATTAGCAGACAACATTGGAACAGAAACTCTACAAACTTGAAGTTCATGAATGGTACTGAAATTGTCAACCCACCTGAACATGTATTTTCTGTTAAAGTTGTACAATGCAGAATCACAAATAACGATTTTTAGCAACCTCTGCTGGTCACTACCGTCACTGCATACAATTTCCGTAGTCCTCGATTACCCAGAATTCCATTTGTTTTCACCGGAAGCCGGAAGCGTTTCAAAAAGCGATCTTTTAATTGTTTTATACTATCTACGGATCGTTTCTCTTAGCCAGTGGAGCATTAGTTACCATGAGCTGTGCTTTCTTTTTCTGTTCTTTTTCGATCTTCCAATCCTACATTCTCTTAAAATCAGCGTGAGGTTCCTTTTTGTTATTAGCGCGGTAGTTCCTGGCCAAACAGGAAACCGTTGCGATAGTTCCTGGATGACGTCGGCCAGGACGTCGGCCACGACGTCATGACGTTGGCCAGGAACGTCATTTTCCCGGGAAAGTCCCCCCCCGTCCACGTTCAATAGAAAATATATAAATAAAAGGCTTCCGGGGGTGAATTTCATGGAGTGGGTGTTGTGAAACTTTTGCCACTCACAAAAGATATACAATTTAACTTTAGTTTTGTTGAAAACGTTACCTAGTATACCTTTAACTAAAGAGCTGGAGAGACAGGGAGACCCCTGTTACTGAGCAAACACTCTATAGCAATGATTACTATCACAATATAGAGCTTAAACCTTTACAAAAAAAACATAGCAAATAGCAAAAACATATTAGAATACCCTACCTTTAATGCACAAATCATCAAGTCAACAAGTGAGGGATTGTGAAACAGTGAACAAGTGGTGTACACCCAGTTCTTACATTAATATGTTGTAGGAGAAACCTACTTGAAAAAGGCAGCACAAGCAACAGAAAAACTGAAGATAAAATTGTACACATGAGAAAGCTCAATAGTGTGACACACCACCATCAGGGTAAAATGCCATCATTAAGTGTGAACAGACTATAGAGACACCTCTAATAATCTACTAAAGGTTCAATATTAAAAGAGAGAGAGAGCCCAGATATGAAGACAACATAATTACAAGGGACCAAAAATAAACAAGTGTCCTGTCAGCAGGCCTGTTTGGTGGATATAAATATCACTGTGAAAGTGTGAATACGTGTGACTTCTTCCATGTTGTCTTCTCTTCACCATGTTTTCCGGACGTCTTCATTTACCAACCTGGAATAAAACAACATAAAACTTTGAAAGGTTAAACCCAGACGCACTGACTGACATTGAATAAGATATTACAGTCTGGCAATTTCTATTTAACTGCCATAAGGTCATAGAATATAGGTAAATAATATAGGCTACAGAGATTATGTGGCTGCTGCCAACAGTTACAATTCTCCCACCACAGTTTGAGAACGAGTCAAGGTATTGTCTTACTCTCATAATAACTACATGACACTGTATGTGTTTTCACCTTCACTTCATCAAAGCATCTATCACTTGCTATCAAGTGGATAGAAGAGTTCACACCACAACTATAACGATGACAGTGTTGAATGATACAACTTGGGATCAATTTCACAGCGATTGATGAACGATAGAAACAATGACAGCCAATCAAAATCCATCCCAAATGACAGGATGTCACATTCAACACGTCACTCATGTTCACAATGTTGACAGAATGTTATCATTCATCAGTGTGGATGCTCCCATCATTATCATTACAGTTCATTGGTGTGGATGGCAAGTAGCTCTGGAGTCCTGCATCTTAATGAATCAAACATTATGGTTGATGAACAGTTTGCATGGCAGATCTCTCTGCTGTTAGTTTTACAACCATTTGATCAATGTCCCTGTAAACTGTATCAACCAGAGTTTAGATTCCATAACCCAGAGGGACAGTGTGATTGACTATTTAGTTGTCAGAACAACCGTTGACAATGGTGTAATGGAGGAGTGACATAAACACTTAGATGACATGACTTGATGTTGATCAAAGTGACACATGAGGTGTTGATGAAATGACTATTTATGGTTATCAGCAGCATTAGCTCTGCAGCTGTTCTACATGAAGATAGAATCTTACCAAGAGATGTTCCTGCTTTGACCTGAGAATAAACTGTATCTTCACTTTGTTCTGGAGCTGCTGATTCTGCCAACGGAAAATACACACAAACAATAATAGCAGAAATTATAATCAAATAATTCAAATCCAGAGTATACAGGACCTAGTATATCGTTGCTGTCGGGCAGAAACCAGCTAACTCCATTTTGACGCTTTTGCATTTTTTTTCCCATAAATCAGTGCTATTGAACAACCTTTACGTCTGTGTGTTGGTAAAACAAAAAGTATTGAACCAATGAAAAGTATTAAAAAGCGCTTCTGACAAAAGCAGCTAACTCCATTGGATCCTCAAACTTTCTGCTAAACCAGCTAACTCCACCAAAGGGGGGTGGAGTTAGCTGGTTTTGCTGACTCCAGACTCCACCCCCTTTTGACCTCTAACCTCATTGTGAGCTTGGAGGTCCATTCAGTTGTTCTTATCAATGATGAACAAAACCTCCTAACTCCACTTTTTGTTTAGTTTTTTTTCATTTCTTGAAAAATGAACATTTTGCCCGACAGCAGAGATATATAGGATAAACTATCATATTGTGAATTGATAGTGTACATACTACAGTAGGTGGATATACATCTCACCTACCTGTCCTATTCTTGACTTTGTTTTGGTAGTTAACCTGGGCGTAGGTCACATCTGCTTCTAAAACACACAAGTCAGAGCAAAGTATTCTTCCTCCATGCATATGGTTTATACACACACTTACACTCAATGGACCACAATATAAATAACCTTTACAGATTGTTTTGTTTTATCCTTGCATTTGAATCCACAGTGCAGGCCCGCTGACAGGCGGGGCTAAAGGGGACAGTTGTCCCCCCACCCGGAGGGGGGGGGGACCTCAGGCGGGGGGGGGGTCCCGCCGGCAGAGACGTCGCAAACTTCTTAACATAAGAACTCATTTAATTTATATTTGTGTGGGGGTGGACTGGTGGAAATGTGCGCTGCGTGCGTCGCGACGTGACTGTGTGTGTGCGCTCCTGCGCATCTGATCAGAGAGAGAGAGAGAGAGAGAGAGAGAGAGAGAGAGAGAGAGAGAGAGAGAGAGAGAGAGAGAGAGAAGGGGGGGGTTGCCAGGTAAAATCTATGTATATAAAATTTGCGCTTACAGTATTGATTGATTTATTGAATATTTTATTAGGCAGAAAGTACAGTTAAAACACTTTGTCCAAAAGGTCCGTCCAAAAAAGTCCTTGATATTATTCATAGACCGGCTTGCTTATTGCTCTCACAGAATATGGCAACACTAGAAGTCACGGGGAGTAAAGTAAACAAAACATTGTGTGGATTTATGATGAGACAGAAAATAACATGTTTTCAACTAGAAATGATGAATTTAGGAGATGTTTGGACGTTGGAGGGACATCTATTGTGAGTACAGAATGTTTAATGTGCAGAAGTGGCTGCCGTGCCTATCAGTAAAAGTGCTCGTATCAAAAGTAAAAGTACTCATTATGCAGAATGTCCCATTTCAAGTTTTCAAATGTATAAAAACCTTTTGAAAACTGCAGATCTACAAGCTCTGTGAGCTTGTAGATCTCTGTGAGCTGTAGATCTCAGCCCTATAGGCTACATTTCGGCCATTTGAAAATAGCCATCTACGTTGCGTTGCGATGTAAATTGTGAGTAAAAGTACTCACAAGGACTGGAGTACTTTTACTTTTGAAGTACATTTTTATACCAATACTTTTGTACCTTTACTGAAATACATTTTTAATTGACTTTTACTTGTAAGGGAGTATTTCTACATTGCATTATTCATACTTTTACTTAAGTAAAACATGTGAATACTTTTTCCACCACTGGTTATGAACAGAACTGACTATATATTGGCTTGAGGTGGCTAAAGTGGCCAACGTGAAATCGCGCAGAAACCTGACTTAATGTTTTGAGGTCAAAAATATTAATAAATTAATTCAAAAACCGAGAAAAACCCGAAAATAATAATAAGAAATTAATAAATAACCAAATTAAAACCGCGCCTCATGCACGTGCATGGGGCATGGGGGGGCCCACTTTCGGAAAAGTTGTCCCCCAACCCAAGAATCCTGTCATCGGCCCTGATCCACAGTATGTTAATTTAAGTGAAGTTTCATTCTTTAACCATATGAAGCAGCTGTCTACATGTCTTGTCAGTACCTAGTGGTATTTTCTCATTATGTTTCAATAGAACAGATATAGGAAAAACTCCTACTATATTGTGAATTGATAGTGTACATACTAAGTGGATGTACATGTCACCTACCTGTCAAAGTCTGTTTTACAAGTGGTGCCAACGGTATATGTACAGTATTTATGTATCTGTTTGTTTGTTTGTTGTTTGTGTATGTTTATGGTTCTTTCTTTCAGACGAGCCTGCAGCTGAGTCCAGTGATGTGACATATTCACAGATTGAACTCAAACAAATGGGCAAGAAAAATAATGGTGAGCAATCAACAAACAAACATGAAATGTGTGTGTGTGTGTGTGTGTGTGTGTGTGTGTGTGTGTGTGTGTGTGTGTGTGTGTGTGTGTGTGTGTGTGTGTGTGTGTGTGTGTGTGTGTGTGTGTGTGTGTGTGTGTGTGTGTGTGTGTGGACAGTGGTTTGAGGAAAACATTGGTGGCAATAACAATGTTATCTATATTGTGAAAACAAACTATTTGCAATAATATCCTGATATCCAATAAATGTTTTGAGTATTGAAGGTAGCTAATCATCAATTGTTAAATAAATAAATGTATAAGAAAGAAAGAAAGAAAGAAAGAAAGAAAGAAAGAAAGAAAGAAAGAAAGGTTGTCTGTACTGTATAGTTGCATAATCACTGTTGGCTCACCTTGGTTTGTTATGTTGGTTGTTTTGATAATAGTAAATTAAAATATTGTTAAAACTACAGCAAGGTGAGAACATTGGTCTAAGCCTAGAGAATACTGATTGATCAGATAATAATATTAGACACACTGGGTTGATTTGGCTGTGGTGTTACTTTGATTAAACTGACATGGTGTTATTTATTGGCTGACTCTATTGGCTGACTCTATTCAGCACTGTGATTGGCTAGCGAGACACATAATGAAACTAATAACCTATAAATAGGACTATGCACTTAAAAAACCCCGCTTTTTTTAAGTGAGCTTCCATCACTGTGATGACCACTGTGATGACCACACCGCCCACTTCACTCTGGGTGTGATTTTTTTTTACTGCATGGCCGAATCTTTTTTGGGGGGGTCAAACCCCCCAAAACCCCCGAAATGCATAGAAAACTATGCATTATACCTATAACACAATACAAACACAATGGTCTTGCACCTGCATTAGGCTACTATTAATGATTGCTTTATTATTATTACATTTAATTATTATTATCATATTTTTTATCTGGAGCCAAGGTATGGCACCTGCCATATACCTTGCCATACCAATACGCCCCTGGTTCCAGGGACCCCCAGAAGCAAAGATTTGTGTTAATTTTTTTTGCTTTAAACATGTAGGCTATAATCAAAGATTTTCTAAAATGATTTTTTTTTTAATCTACAAGCTCATAGCGCTATGAGCTTGTATATCTGCTATTTTTGAATAGCCAAAGTATAAAATAATGGTTGGTTAAAATATAGCTAAAATCTAAAATGACACTTTCCCAGTTTCAAATTAGCTTCCTAAATTGAGTTGATACAATTCCTTCATTAAAGTAATGGATGAAATACTACAGTATATCAATAGAGGTGCTAGTTATAATAGTAATATACTCACAGAGGAGAACACAGAGCAACATATGAGCCATCTTCTCCTGTGATCAGGGCCGGCTTAAGTCTTCGTTTTGTCAGCGGGGGGTGGGGTGCAGCGCGAATTTTTTTTCACTGTTTTAGCGCTCCTTCAGCAGCCGCTGCTTCTAAATTCTGCCGCTTTTCAGCGATAGTTCTGTCTTCTTTCACTTTCTCCACGCCGTTTGGTGCCCCCACCAAGGTTGGTGCCCCCCCAAAGTTGGTGCCCTGTGCTTCAGCACCTAAAGCCCTTCTGTTAAGCCGGGGCTGCCTGTGATGAACGACTTCTAGCTCCTGTTCATACTGAACTAATAACTACTGATGAGACACACTGAGAGAGAGAGAGAGAGAGAGAGAGAGAGAGAGAGAGAGAGAGAGAGAGAGAGAGAGAGAGAGACTAGTGCAGCTGCTGCGCGCACCAGTGAAAGCGCACGCTCGAAAATAATTAGTACAACGGGCCAGGGCCGAGCTAGGGCCCACATTTTCGGCCGGTGCAGGGCTCTATCCTATATAGACCTAGACAAGTGAGCCATTGTGAAACAGTGAACAGCGTGCAGATCAGCTTATTTTTTAAAGTTTTACTTTGGCACTGTATTTACTTTCATAAAGTACTTTTGTACTTTTAATACTTTTGTACGGTACCTTTATTCAAGTCAGGTAGTCATGTCTAAAATGAGCCTCAAGTAGAGTTCTTCTTCCACTACTACCTCCACCCACATGGGAGTTGGATGTGTTCAATATGGCCACATAGCAAAGAGAGGAGACACACTGGCTCTCATTTATAAAAAAAAAAGTTTGTGTGTGAGTGTGAGTGAGAAATACTCTCTCTCATATAAAAATCGCGCCGTCATTCCACGACCCCGAAATATGGAACATAGTGCGTCCCGTAACAGTTCAATACGGAACACGTCTTTTAGTTTCCAAATAAGGAACGATTCCGTATTTTACGGGACGATTGGCAACCCTAGGTTTGGGGGACAACTGCTTTGAATTGCTATTATTGTTTACACACAACAGAAACCAAGGATTATATATTTCAAGAGCGAGAGATCACAGTAAAAATCCTAAGCATTCTTCCTCCATACTGTGAGAAAAACAGCATCTGAAAGTTTGATGGGATGCATTTTTACACGTGAGTGCAGTGACCACTTTTACATTGCATCTTATGAGTGGTGGAGTTCATTTGGTGCTATCTATTTTATAAATGCTGTTACAACTATAGCATAATGCAACATCATTGAAAAATGAATTGATTTTAAAGGCTACTAATATACTGGAGACAAAATAAGGGTTAAGGATGTGTTTGTTGTGTCATTGATGAGAGACTATTTTAAAACTAAGGCCTGTTGTTCATAAACATACAAAATACGTGAATTTATGTGTATTGTGTATTGCCTGTGAAGTATGGCCCAAATGAAATATACAGCAGACCCCCCATGGGAGACATCAAACGTCTTCCACAAACACGTATATTTCAAAAGACACACAAAGAACCGCCCCCCATGACAAGCGACTGGAACACCAACCAGGACAAAAATAAAACATTCAGGAACACTAAAACAGCAAACAACATCATACAGAATAATGCACATACAAGAACCAAGATTACATAGTACAGTGACAAGGCGAGTTATACAGCCAACCCAGAGATTCCACCAGGTTTAATAAAATTCCAACAATCCCATCACATAGTTCCTACACCGCCACCCCACGCCATGTACCTCGTCACGGGAGCCGCCCGGTCTTCTCAGCACACAAACAAAAGGCGGGCATTAAAGCAATTATATTACTCGATATGAGAACCATTGAAAAAGAAGTCCAAACTCTAAAACATCACAATATAATTGTTTTTGTCAGTATCATGCGGGCCTAAAGTACATGACATGCTTAGTTGCCTACATGCAAAATAAGTCTACACAGTGAAGTACAAGACAGTATACAATTGAACCCTAAATACACTAGACACAAACTCAAAGGAAGTCTTACCATGCTCAAAAAACAAAACAAAATTGCACACGTGCAGACAGTGACCTTGGCAGTGAATAAAACACATACAAAACACCTGCCACCAAGACCAGCCTTTCGTACAGACTGGAACAAAGGGCCCCAAGTACACTCAAATATACAGTAGGGGGAAAAAAACTAATTACATCCATTTTAAAAAAATGTCCATTTGTCTTTACATATTTTAAAAACATTTTCCATAAATCATGATTCTGTCCATTTTGAATAGCATGTATACATGATTATTGTGCAATTGACAGATTGTTGTTGTTCTCAGTTAATAACATATGTTTATAAATGGCAGTACGGCCACTCTACTCACTGTACCTTGTACATGTATGTTTAAAATGAAAGCATGAATATATATTAATCTGTCTACTATTTCTAATAGCTTAGTATTGAATGAAAAGCACAATGGTATATTTATACATATGAAACACAATTTTATCAATAATTATACAATATGTGTCAGCCCGCAACAAACCTGCGAGCTCAGAACATACGTTGAATGTCTAAAGAAAAAACTAACGACTGAGATGAGATGTCAGAAGTATAGAACTGAGTGGGGAAAAGAATAAGGGTGGCTATCAGTTTAGGCATTTAGCAGACGCTATTAATCCAGAGCGATTTACAGTAAGCAAGGACACAAGATAATACATCATAATACATCATGATACACATAATACATCAAATGCATAATAATAGTAATCTAATAATAAAGTAATACATAAGTAAACACATAATCTAATAATAACTAATACATACGTAAACCAAGAACCTATCATCAGCCTACATTGACACTATACACACGCCAGGTGACAGATAAGATAATAAAGTGTGACTGAAGATTATGTACAAACCAGGCGATTTTTCTCAGTTAGCCATGGTGGAATCCATAAACAACATGAAGGGAAAAGTGAAAAGCAGGCAAGCAGCATAGAAGCCATGAGAGCACTGACACCCTTGTCTGCCAAGCGACCCCAGACTGGCTAACATGGTATGTGAAATAAATGCTGATTTTGTTTTTAAAACCTAATGGTTGTTGTTACTTGTTACTGTATGCCAATATGATTAAACTCGTACTGGGTAACCATAAGAGTGGGCACATGGGAACCCTGTATATGCTTTGGAAAATGATGAGAAATAAGGTAAAATATACATGATTTGAAGGTAACAGGATATATAGATAGATAGATAGAGGAAGAGTGGTCGATGTTAAATTGTTTTTTTTTTAAACATGTAAAAAACATACATTTAAGTACACATAGTCCTACATTGAAACGGTTGAAACACTAGTTCATTAGACCTACTGTAATAGTAAAATTAGTGATATACTCACAGAAGATCAAGCAGCGCACAATGTGACCCATCCTTTCCTGTGAAGAACGACTCTGAAATGCCTTTCTACTTCCTGTTCACAATGAACTAATAGCTGTGAGAAGCAGATAGAGAGAGAGAGAGAGAGAGAGAGAGAGAGAGACACAGACAGACAGACAGACCACGCACCCTTTATGCTGTATGCTCCATCAAACCTCATCTTTCTTGTCTTCTCGAGAAGATTCATGAAAATCAACATTCACACATGTCTTCTTGATTTTTGACTGACAGGAGTGATTACAATACTCTGCCTGTCACACACTGTACGAGTATCACATTTAATACACAAGTAGAATAGTTAGGGTGGAAATATTGTCCAAGAAAAAATAACCTGTAGTTATTATTTAGTCACGCTCAGTCACTGAAACACACTGCTACACACGACCTTCGAATGTGTGTGTGTGTGTGTGTGTGTGTGTGTGTGTGTGTGTGTGTGTGTGTGTGTGTGTGTGTGTGTGTGTGTGTGTGTGTGTGTGTGTAAGCAGTAAAGGTAACCTATAAAATTGAAACGCTCGCGCGCACACACACACACACACACACACACACACACACACACACACACACACACACACAGACAGACAAAAACTCCCCCGCGCAGGTGAATACTACTGGAGGAAGCATATTATGTTGATCGTGTGTTGATAATGTAGACTAGGAGCACAGTTTCCAAATGCATATTCGGAAATGGATGAAAAAACTGACAGAATCTGCTGCAAGTGCAACCACCTCTGTTCCTGGGCTCACACCTAGCACTGTGAGTGTGGACGATAACAACAACACAAGCACGGCCTAGTCGCTCTCTGCCCAGGACCCGGTTCCCAGTTCTCCTGTTGTCACTGTCAGCACTGAATCGCCATTATCACCACCAACACCGTCAGAGTCTTAAAGGAGAATTTTTGACTAAAGTTTTCTTACCTTTTCTATGACGTTATGCTATCTTAGGATGAATGGTACAGTAGAAAAATGTCATAACTCCACCCCTGAGCCGCCACAGCTTAAAAGGTGCGCGGATAGGCCTTAGGTTAGATCACATTATTTTAATAGCTTTAAAAAAAAAAAAAATTGGTGAGATCTGACGTTCATAGTGACAGAACACTGTCCCAAAAAAAAAGTCTCGCTAGACGAGATTGAAATCTCGAGATTTCAATCTCGTCTAGCGAGACTTCTGTTTTTTGGTTGCATAGTGTTCTGTCACTATGAACGTCAGATCTAAAAAAAAAAGAAAAAAGAAAAGCTATTAAAATATGTGATCTAACCTAAGGCCTATCCGGGCACCTTTTAAGCTGTGGGGGCTCAGGGGTGGAGTTATGAAATGTTTCTACTGTACCATTCATCCTAAGATATCATAACGTCATAGAAAAGGTAAGAAAACTTTAGTCCAAAATTCTCCTTTAAGACGAGCCAGTCCAGGTTAGTCTGTAATTGCATTTTGTACAAAAAAAAATTGTGTGGTGTGCACACTCTTTTTGACACGACAGTCTGAGCTATATCTTGTCAATGTACCACTGGTACATTAGAAGGCTGCATAAATATATATTTTGAACTGTAAGTTAATAAAAAAACCTTCTGGTACTTTTTAATGAATAAGGCACGGGATACACGGACGCGTTTCGGTTAAGTAGAAAGTTGTCACGGTGCGAGGCAGAGAAGTGTAGGACCCAAGCGCAGACAGTGAAACGGAGACAGAACAATTCAGATGCAGGGGGGTTTATTCAGGGCCGGATACAGAAATTATTAATTGGGGGGGCATTAGGAAATGCTGGGGGGGCGGCTTCCTCGGCGCAGATTTTTTTTTTGGCGTTTTTTCCGGCTGTTTGTGTAATACTGCTTCCTATTGTTTAGGAGTAGTACTGCATGTGTGTGTGTGTGACTGTGTGTGTGGAAAATCAGGGCAGAGGATTATTTGAATTGTGCAATGATACATGATGGAATATGATTAAGGATTATTTTGATTATGGTAAGCTCACATTTCATATCATGACATAAATGTAACTTTCACAAGCCCCCCCACCCAAAACAAATAATAATATATATATATATATATATATTTTTTTTTAGATTTTTTTGGGGGGGCAGTCAGGGCATTTGGGGGGGCATTGCCCCCCCTTGCCCATGCCTAGATCCGGCCCTGGGTTTATTACTTAAACAGGGAATATAAAGACAACCGGTAACTGACAGAACACAGTGACAACATCAATGAACCAACACAGACTGGAAACAGAGGGGCATATAAATAGACAGGGACTAACTAGGCACAGGTGAGAACAAAGGACAATTAACACATGATTGGCTGTAACAGAGCAAGACACAGGTGAACTACAATTGCAAAAACATACTGGTGAGACAAGACAGGAAGAAACAACTAGGGTAGACAGGAAACACCAAGACAACACTACAAAATAAGGTGCACAGAGAACAGGGAACAAAACAACAGAAAGAGTGGCCTAAACAGGCCTAAAGGGTCCAATACCATATAAGGTCAGTGAAGGGCTAAATAATAAAGTCACAGTCCACGGTCCGAGGAACGGACCGTGACAGAAAGTGGTCAGTGTTGTTTATTACCGGGGGGGACTGATTTAATATTTTGAGGTAAAAAATAATTATTATTAGCTTGTTACCCACCCCCTTCTCTGTTCTCGGCGGTGGCTGGACCTGGAGCTGGGTGTGACTGCACACCTGTTCTGTGATGATAAATGGTGCATTTATATAGCACCTTTATCCAAGACACTTTACAATGGCTGCAGTTACATGGACAGTTTTATTCGGAATGAATGAATGGATGAATTCATTCAGAATAGAAATGCTCACGTAAACACCTCAATTGGAATAGAATATTCCATTCCAGTCTGACCCGAATGCATTTTCATTCGGGTTAAGAGGGGTGGTATACCGTTTGAATCGGTATATACCGATCGGAATTGACCATATCAACACTTTATTCCGAACGCTCCTGTCTGTTTGGAATACATGCATTCCTTTGCGCATGTCCGTGCTTAGTAGTGCTGTCAGAATTGTCCAAAAATGACCTATCAAATCTCCAATTCGGTCACGGCTGGTGCTGAGAAGCGCTCGCTCCTGCGGGATAAAATTAATGATTCTATTCTATAGCGTCATTTAATAAGCCTGTAATGGTTAAGCCCAGACTTGTCCAGGAGAACGGACGCTCCGAGGATTTCTGGCCTATAGACTACATTTATATGGATATTTTTCTAAACGGATATTTTAGTCCTCCGTTTTTAAAAATAATCCCTGATTCCCTGGCCACATGACAAAGATAAAAAAAATCCCTGTCCACACGTAAACGCAGAAACGCATTGATCAGCTAGCTGCAAGTTTCAGATTTTACATTTATTTATATATGAGGGGCCAAATTATACCTTTTTAATCACATGTTAAGGCCCAATACTGCAATAGCTGCATTATTTTAATAGCATACGTGAACAAAAATAAACGAAAACAACATTATTAGGGTGCAGCTACAGCGCAAACAGCTGAGTTTTACTTCATCAATTCATTCCATGGGCAGCCGGAACGGTCGTCCCAAAACACCCCGCCCCACGCACCTTTTGAGCGGGCCATCCGCGGCCGCTCCATGGTCGCTGGATTCAACCCGTGTGCGCTACTCGGCGCAGAAAGACAGGTTTCGTCACAGTGAATGAGTTACAGCATGTTTCAAAGCCTTTTCATAATAATACAAGAAAAATTTGACATTCGGCATAATGAGTAGCCTATACTTTCTACTTTAAGTATATTTTGATGACAATACTTTTGTACTTTTGCCATAAATGAGCATGCCTTGTTTCATAGACTGTAAGTGTTGCTCTCTCTCTCTCTCTCTACATTTATTATTATAATGACCATGAGCGGTCCGGTGTTTATGTATCATTATTAGAGATGCACGATATAATCGGTAACGTATCGGAATTGGCCGATATCGGCCCATATCGGCCATATCGGTACCGAACCGATGTCAAAATAAACCCGATTAAATTCCCCGATATTGTATATATTGTATAATAAAATGAACGAGAGCAGTCTCTCTGCCTGTCTCTGTCTCTTTAAGAGAGTCGGCTGTAGCTAGCTCCTCCCCCCTCCACACACTCTACATGCTGTGTCTCTCAGTGCACTCACTGCGCAACAGGCTAGGCTGCTGCGTGAACAGAGACAACAAGTAGACAAACGAACAGCAAACAAACTCTTCACGTCCATAGTTCATACCCAGAACAGTCAGAGGGTTTCTTGTACATCTTAAATTAGATTATAGTAGTGATACAGCGGAGGATATATTTTCAACACAAATGTGTACATTGCCTCGTCATTTAACATCGAGGTAAGTCACGTAACAAACACTTACTCGACTCGAGTGCAACCAGCGGCCGCTATTGAACAAGCAATCTGCTTGTGTATTTAACCACAGAGAATGAGCACAAATTCGCTCTCAGCTGGTAATGTTTCTGTCTTTGACATCCTGTTGTCCTACAATCTGTAGTGTAGTGTACGAAGCAAGCTGTCCCTCTAAGATTAGTTTGTATATCACACACACACACACACACACACACACACACACACACACACACACACACACACACACACACACACACACACACACACACACACACACACACACACAGTGGTGGCTCTAGGGAGTTGTGATTGGGAGAGCTAGGGGGGCTTTATTGTTTAGAGCAGAGGCTAATTCATTTAGGCAACAGACAATATGAATAACACTAATAACAAACTAGATTCAATGATCTTAGTTCCATAGGCCACATATTATGGTTTTGTGTTATACAAAGATTCAAATAATTCTGTGATGGCTTATAGCATACAAAAATGATGTCATAGTTAAGTTTGTTACTTAGAAGAATATATATAATTAATGTATTTATTCCATAAATACTTTTTCATCACAGTAGGGTTAGTGGAGAGGGGGATTTACCATCAACTTTCACCAGTAAAACAAATTAAAATAAAAAAATTCAGCAATAAGCTCAATGTAAATATAATATATAATATATCGGTATCGGATCGGTATCGGCAGATATGACCCAGCAAATAATCGGTATCGGTATCCAAAAAACAATATCGTGCATCTCTAATCATTATTTATTATTATAATGACCATGTGCGAATGCGCGATGACGTCATCGTACCTACATACCGTGTCTGGTACCAATACAAAAAATAAACTGGTCTGAACTTGTAGATCTGCTACTTTCGCATTAAAATGGCGATAACAAAGGAATGCAGGCTTGCACCACATTACAACGTTACCTGGCTAGGAGTCGGTGCGTTGCTTCCCGGCCTGCCTACGACACCGCGGCGGCACAAGGGGGCTATTGCCCCCCATGCCCACCAGGGGAAGCTCCGTCCCGGGTAGTGGAGCCGGCCGGCCCCTGGACTGGTCCATGCCCACCATTTGCGCATGTCAAAAGTTATATTCCGAATGAATGCTTTGGGTCATGTAAACGAAGAATACTTTTATTCAGTCCCATGTAAACAGGTGAGTGGAACAGATTCCTCTATTCGGAATGAGTTCATTCTGAATGAATACATGATTTGTGAAATACATGAAAAGTGATTCGCTTACAGTAGGTGCCAAACATGGGGTTTATAGTCCAAGGACTGATGCCTTACACCCTGCATGATATTCTGGACTGACATTTTGATCAACTGCTAAACATGAGAAGGGCCTATTCTTTCTCTGACAGCTGGACGGTATGCCTAAATCAGTGATTGCACAGGCAGGCCATCAGGAAATGTCTCCAATCTGCCAAATCCGTTAGCCAGTCCAGACCTGCACCAGTACACTCCAGTATCTTCATGGTACTGGTCTCTGATGACACGGTGGGATGTGATTATTTGTCCCCAGTCTGTGGGACACACTCAAAAATGTCCCCATTGAATGAAATATTCCTCAGTTCCCATGTACTTACAATACAGTATAGACACATTTTACCACTTAAACCCTAGCGTCCCTATTCTGGGACCAACATTCAGCAAAAATAGCAGATCTACAAGCTCAATGGTTTAAAGAACCTCATTGGAAACAAGACCGCAACGTTTTAGACAAAGTACTTTAAATGTAACTGTGCTGTTTTACATGTTTTGCCTAATAAAATATTCAATCAATCAATCAAGAGCACTTGAGAATCTGGTCAAGTAAGTATTGAATTTACGTGGATAAACCAAAATAATATATATTAGTGTACTGCAATGTTTAGTGTATGTATAGGTATAGTATGTGTGTGCACGTACACACTTTAGTGCAGAATGCTGCTAAACTGTTGATAGAGTAGATAACAGGGTGCTCTGCATATTGAGGGCATTGACATGAAAACACAACTTCCTGTGATGTTGTGTCGAAAGAACTGCCATCATAAGAGAGGGGGGTCTGTGGAACAGCCATATATGATTGAATTCACATCTCAAAACCACAAAACAGTTTCATTTAATTTCACACCAACCATTAATATTAGGCTAATCTCCTTGCTGATGTACCATGTTATATATTTTATACATTAAATTGGCTTTAACCAGTTTATCTTGATATTGTTAAGAACATATGTTGAACCCTGTTATATTGTCTATACGTTAAACTGACTTTGCAACAGTTTATATAGTTAAAATCGGCTATGTTACATATTTTATATATTAAACTGGTTTTATATAACACTAATATTATGAGTGTAGTTTGTTTCTAAGTAACAGTGGACATGCTTATGAATGGGCGTGCAGCACCATGTCAGAACAACTGACTCATATTCTACTGTCAGACAGGCCATACTGCAATCTGTTCATTCAAATACTGAATGAACAGACTGGTGACAGTTGTATGGTGGTATCACATGCTGAAAATAGCTGATCTACAAGCTCACAACGTATTGCATCCGCCACATATTGTGACCTATTTTCAGTGACCTGTCGCTGACCTGTCACTCACTTCATGTCAATCTGACTGTACATTCCCATGCATTTGTTTTCTATTGCATATCGTTGCTGTTGCGATGCAACACGTTTTGATCTTGTAGATCTGCTATTTTGAATACTTTTGTACAAAACTGAATGAAGTAAGGCATAAATTTGCAAAAAAACATAAACAAGTTGAGATATGGAGATACAAGGTTTCTACGCCGTAGAAGGCGATAGCCCTTATTGATTAATAACATGTCACATATAAAACAGTCACCCTGCATTTATAAGTGAATATTGTGCCTTGTATACATTTCTTACCCTGCATTTACTGATAATAAGATAATTAGATAAAAAGGAATAGATTGGTCATAATATTAATGATAATAAACTTTATTTTGTCTCGTCTTACAAAGCATTTCAAAAAGCATAAAATGTAAAAATAAAAACTACACAAAAAATATTTAAAACAAACTAATCTTTTTTTTTTTTTTTCAAAGCACATATCGAAAAGGGCTTGCAAATTGCTTAATTAAAAACAAGATAAAACATATAAAAGAAAACCAGAAAAAAATTAAATTTACAAAATATGAAAGAAAATGAAATGAACATCAATAAAAACAAACATAAAAAGGCACAGAAGGAAAAAAGCATGGATAAAAGACAATCAAATAAACAAATTAAAGTAGGTTTTCAGAAGAGATTTAAAAGATGACAGTGACTTTGCTTGTCTTAGATCCTCAGGTAAGATGCTACAAAGCCTATAGGTTCCCAGACCGTAAAATGTCCTACAGCAGACGTTGTTCTCAAACTTTTTCATGTCAAGGACACACAAATGCATGTATTTGGCTGCGGATCTCCCTCCACCCCCCCATCTGAAAATGTGTTGTGCCAGGGACCCCCAGAAGAGATGATTTGTGTAAAAAAAAAAAGACAGTTATTCAACATCTTCCAAACATCTTTGTGATTTTTCAAAAATGTAAAAAAATAGAAAATGTACAAGCTTGCAGGCACAAAGTGACGCGCTGTGAGCTTGTATATCTGCAATGTATAAAATATGGATAACGTGGTTAACATGCGCATGTGATGCTATTACCTAATTCAGCTGGGGACCCCTGGGGGACCCCCACTTTGAGAACCATTGTCCTAAGTACTTCTGAGATTGACCCGTTGAGGATTATTGCTATGGAAACCATAACAACACATCTTCAAACGTGTTACAACAGTCCTCATGGAATGTTTCACACAGAAGCACAGATTTAGATTTTTCATTTTACAGATTTACAGATATAAAAAACGATATGATTTTATAAGCCTACTGTATATATACAACATACTATAGTAATTATCATCATGGTCTTGTGGAGCACCCACCTGCACTAAGTATGATCATTAAAGTATCACATATGTACATATTGTAATTAAAGGGGATGGGGAATGGGGATCAGTAAACAAAAAACAGGGACTGCTATTCTCCTCTGGGTGTTATTATTAATGTGAATCCTAATTTATTACCATTTCCGTTCAAAACCATCATGATTAAACTCAAATAGTCCATGTGGTCACTGCACAGATCTTGAGGAAGCAATGCTGCTTGCTCCATAGACACCAAATACAAATAATCTTTAAGCCAGTTGTCTATATAGAAACAATTCAGTTTTCGCCATGCTTTCCAATTACTGTTTGAGAGAGAGGTTCATAAAAAAAATTTAGCTCTGGGAATTGTCACATTTGATGTATAAAAGTGACAGTCAGTCCCCAGTTATGCCAGCACAGAATACATTATTTCCAAGGTGATTTGACATATAAAACCATATTTCAAGTTGGGTTGTCCGACACGTTTCTATCCAAGGACCTGAAACAAAGTTACAGTAAACATTTACAGGATAAAATGCCACTTTTCATTAGTTCACTAATCTCTGGATTATATGATACTCAGCATTACCTCCACATATGTAGACTCATGCCTTCCGGATGATTCTGTAAGTGAAAATGAGTTGAAAGACAATTAGAAGCTTTGCAGAATGAGGGTCATATTTGAACAGTTTGATTAATCTGTTGGTGTATTCACCTTGCAGTTGGTTGGCAGAGTTTTGTTGTTCACCGAGTTCAATTCCCATTCCATCTAAAAAAATAAATAAAAAAAAATCACAGATATCTCTGCTTACTGGAAATGTACAACCACTTAGCCTAAACATATGAATAACTCTGGACAACAGTGTTGCATGACAGAGAACATTTAAACATTAGATACTGTACCGTTTTCATAGTCAGTAGATCGCTTGAGTACTTCATAAAAGCTTGTGTCGCCTAAAGGTAAACAATACACAATAAAGTGGATTTTGTTAAACACAATTGAAAAATTGTTCTGTGAATATTTCTTTGAATTAGTTGGAAAAAAACAAACACTGAACTGACTGACTTTAATGTACTTCCAAAAGGACCACTCATGGTTTAATGAATGAAAGAGATTTGTAAATTAGATGTAAATTAGGAGCCGTTGTCCACGTCAGAAAACATGTCAGAAGTATCCTAAGTCCTTAGCCAACATGATTGGTTCAAAGACCTACCGTGCTGCAGTGGGAGGTACACATCATCAGGAGCTCCACTTTGATTGGCGTTCTGGTAGTCAGCTGAGCCCTGATTCGTTCCCTGAGACTGAACGGGTCTGTAATTAAAAGATCACATATCATAAATGAAGTAGAAAAGAAGATGGAATCTACTGCTGTCATGTTGATGAATAGACAGAGGTCAATACTGTACTTACCTGACACAGGCAGGATCTGTAAATAAATAAATAAATATATAACATAAATATTTGAACCAAATACAAACCTACAGGCATAATTGTTTGTCAGGGTTTGACAAGGCTGTCCTGTGAACGGACAGTTGACAGAGAGCCATGCCCTCTCAAACCAAATCAAGTGATACACCTGAACCTGAACAAAATGATAGTCCTAACATTCATATTCCACATTAAAATGAAATAAAATTAGATTACAATAATTGGATTGGATCTTTAAAAAGTATACTGTACAATTGTCATTGTCATTGGAGTGCTGGATTACTTCATCAATGCTGTTGTCACCTAAAGGTAAACATAAGCATTAATGTGGTGCTTATTTTAGTTAGGCAAACATGGTTTCAATTTAGTTAATTGTTCTGATAATTAGGAAAAACCCAAAACAAACTGACTTTTAATGTGCTTCCAAAAAGAACACTCATGTTTTCATAAATGAAGACGTATTTTTAAGTTATAATTAATTCAGATTAAATTAGAATCAGTTGTCCGAATCAGAAGAACTTGCGAGAACATGATTGGTTCATCAGACTGACCGTGCTGCAGTGGGAGGTGCACATCATCAGGAGCCCCAATTCGATTGGTGTTCTGGTAGTCAGCTGATCCCTGAGATTGGATGGGTCTGTAATAAAAAGTAAATATTTTTCACAAATGAAGTAGAAAACAAGATGGAATCTACTGCTGCCATGTTGAATAGACAAGGTCAATACTGTACTTACCTGAAACGACCTGGATCTGTGAATAATAAAAATGTATATATAACATAAATATTTGAAACAAATACAAACCTATAGGCATAATTGTTTGTCAGTTTCTCCTTAATGAGAAAGCCTGTTAACGTGTTGGTGACAATGTCCAACACTAAACAAGTTACTGTACTCAGCAGGGATTGATAAAACATTTCTAACAAATCAAGTGATACACCAGAACCTGAAAAAAATTACATTCCTAACATTCATATTCCACATTAAAACAAAACAAAACAAAAATAAAATTAGATAACAATAAATGGATTGGATCTTTAAAAAGTATACTGCACCATTTTCATAGTCATGTGGCTGCTGGATTACTTCATAAATGCTGTTGTCATCTAAAGGTAAACATAAGCATTAATGTGGTGCTTATTTTCAAACATGGTTTCATTTTAGTTAATTGTTCTGCTAATTAGGAAATACACAAAACAAACTGACTTTAATGAGCTTCCAAAACGAACACTCATGTTTTCATAAATTAAGACATATTTTTAAGTTATAATGAATTCAGATTCAATTAGAATCAGTTGTCCTAATCAGAAGAACTCAGCGAGAACATGATTGGTTCATCAGACTGACCGTGCTGCAGTGGGAGGTGCACATCATCAGGAGCCCCAATTTGATTGGTGTTCTGGTAGTCAGCTGAGCGCTGATTGCTTCCCTGAGTCCTGTAATCAAAAGGTAAATATTTGGCATAAATAAAGTAGAAACAAGATGGAATCTACTGCTGTCATGTTGATGAATAGACAGAGATCAATACTGTACTTACCTGACACAACATCGACCTGTAAATTAAAAACAATTATATTAACCATACGTATTTGAACCTTAAAGAGGAATTTTGGCCCACGGTTTTCTTACCTTTTCTATGATGTTTTGATATTGTAGGATGAATGGTACAGTAGAAACATGTCATAACTCCATCCCGGGTCCGCCACAGCATAAAACGCGTGCCAATAGGCCTTGCGCTAGATCGTGTATTTTAATAGTTTATTTATTTATTTTTTGGGTGAGATCTGACGTTCATAGTGACAGAACACTGTGCAACGTGATTGTCTTGATTGTCACCGGAAGTCTCGCTAGACAAGATTTCAATCTCGAGATTTCAATCTCGTCTAGCGAGACTTCCGGTGAGGCACATTCAAGACAATCACGTTGCATAGTGTTCTGTCACTATGAACGTCAGATCTCTAAGGAAATTTTTTTAAATTAGAATTAAAATACACGATCTAGCGCAAGGCCTATTAGCACACGTTTTAAGCTGTGGCGGACCCGGGATGGAGTTATGATTTGTTTCTACTGTACCATTCATCCTAAGATATCATAACATCATAGAAAACGTAAGAAAACCGTGGGCCAAAAATCCCCTTTAATATTGTTATGCCGTAGTACTGATTTATGGAGAGTTGCTATGAGATTATAATCTGACTACAGACATAAAATGAGACAAGATAAGAAAACGTTTATAATTCCTAAGGGGAATTGGTTGACAGTAAATGGCAGCAGTCGTTCTAGATACAGAGAAAGCAAGAGCAGCATGTAATAAAGATCACAATGAAAGAAATATATCAAATAGACAAAAAGAGATTATGGCAAAAAATAATAACAATATAAAATCTTATACATAACACAATTAATACAAAATAATGTTTGTGGTCTTAATGATAATAAAAAGGGTGACTAAGGTACAGAACAACCTCAACCTCCTCAGTATGTTTTATGGAGAGTTGTAAATGGTGCATTTATATAGCGCTTTTATCCAAAGCGCATTACATAGATTGTGCATTACATTCACCCATACACCGATGGCAGAGGGGAAACCATGCAAGGCACCAACCTGCTCATCGGGAGTAATTAGGGGTTCAGTGTCTTGCTCAAGGACACTTTAATTCTACACTAACTCTGGGGGAGCCCAGGATCGAACTGGGAACCTTGCGGTTCCCATCCCGCCGCTCTACCGGCCACTCTACCCCTGAGCCACTGCCTTTTGTGAAGAATTCTTCAGTGATTATAATCTACGCTAGATGTGATCCATGTTATGTATAGTCATTCTCACCTTCGGATGTTCTGTATCGACACAGGAGGACCAGAAAGATGGTCAGAAGAATCACAACAAGAAGTCCTACAATCAGTCCAATTATAAGTGGAGAAATCTGTTCCACAGGCCCAGACACTTAAGGATGAAAACAGCATTGGAAATAAAGGACTTAATTTAGCATTTAGTCTATATTCATAGTGTCTATACACTATGACAGCAATGACAATTGCATTTGAAACTAGAAAAAGTGCTCCTCGGAATACAGGTCTCCGCCAGGTCAGGTAGGTTATTGTGGCCTCCTGGTGGCGCTATAATAGGCCAATGTGAAAGGGGTGTCATTTCTTCTTAGGCTTTTCACGGCAATCAGACACTGCATTCATGATTTGAGGCTTTTGTTCCAAAAATGTGTTTTTGTAGATTAGACCTGCTGGTGGCGCTATAACAGGCCAATGTGAAAAGGGTGCCATTTCTTCCTCGGCCTAGTGGGAATGTGCGTGTGAAATTTCACGGAAATAGCAAGCTGCGTTCATGATTTGAGGTGGTCACAGACGGACACACACACGGACGGATGGACAAACGGACGGAGGGTAAAACATACTCTCTCGCCATGCCTTTCGGCCTGGCGGAGACAATAAATAGATTAGCAGCATTAGAACATTTTCTTTTTGCTTGTACTGTAGGCTGTAGTATACATATGTCCCAAAACATGATTAAGCTGCTGTTATAAACCTGGGAGACCACAGTCATGTCTGTTATTATGTAATAGTTTACAAACAAAGCTGTGTATTTCTTTCATATAATTAAGACAATTTAAATGAGTGTCTTTTTAACTTTTATTCTGTGTACATTAACAACTGCGTGAAGTTGGGAATGGGATTAAGTACAATTATGCCTGAGTAAAAAGTTTAAAAATAAACCAAACATGTAACTCAGAATTAGGACAAAGCATAGGGATTTTTAAAGGGGTATACTGACTGTTCAAATAAATGAAAATAGCAAATATCAGTATACTCACATGCCACTGTCATCCAGCTCTGTGGTGACTCTTCTCCAGAATATTTACACTTGTAGAATCCCTCATCAGACTTAGATACAGCAGGTATGATCATCTCTCCATTACTTTTAGTTTGGACCAATTCTCCATTTCTATAAAAGTCCACATTGGAGAGTGACATGTCTCTTTCATGTTTGCAACCAAGAGTCACAGAAAGTCCCTCGGTCACAGGCTGAACAGGACTCACCAGGATGACAGAACCATCTGTAAAACAGTTCATCGTTTTAAAACAGTCCATGATGTTAGGTTTCACACTGAACAAATACAAAAGCATGTTTGTAATGAGTTGATGGAATGCTGCAGTATTGTTAGGTATAGTGCATGAAGGAACTGGACTCACCATGTACTGTGATGTTGACAGCATTGCTGTACTCTCCCAATCCAGACTCACACCAGTACACTGCACTGTCATTTGTAGATACGTTCCTCGTCCATGTAGATTCATTCATTAATAGCCCAGATGATAACTCTTTTAATCGATCATTAAAACCCTTCATTTTCCATTCAGTAGAGTTTCCCTCACAGCTCAGTGAGACAGACTTGTAGATGAAGTGCTGAGTTCTGCCAGAACTCACTGTGAGAGAAGCTGAAGAATGGAGATCTAAAACACAACGCAGGATCAGAGGTCAAACAAAGTAAGGTTGAATGTCAGAAAACAACCTTTACAAATGATGAATTATGAGTCGTACTCACCACCAGACCACACAAACTGAGGTTCACTGTCCTCAGTGTAATAAACTGGGTCTCCTCTCCCAGCTTTACACACATATCCTCCTGTGCCTGTAGGACCATGAATGATGTAGGAACCTTCTACAGTTCCATGCTGGCTACCAGGTAAGAGCTCATAAGTGTAGGAGTTGTCTGATGGTTTAGGTACAGCCCTGTACCAGTAGAACCTCCAGCCTTCAGATGATTCTTTAACCTCACAGCTCAGAGTCACCGAGGCTCCAGGACTCAACCATGAAGGAGACAAACCCAGAACAGGCTGGGGTTTGGCTGTTGGGAAAACACATTATTTGAATTTGTAAACATTGTTTATAGTCTGTTGAAGTTATTTCATGCTGTCTTGTAGAAGTTACCACTCCAATTCACAATATTCTCTTTACATTTTCTATATAAAGGAGATATATTCTGACTTACCTGACACAGTCAATTTAACAGCATCACTCCACCCTGTTGACGACTGCTGGTCATTTTTGGCACGACCCTTGCACACGTAGACACCGCTGTGATAAACAAAGGCTCTGCTGATTCTGAATTCAGCCTGGTTTCCTGGTTTGTATGAAGCTAAGCTTGTTGTGCTCCATTCATACTTCCAGTCTGTGTCACTTCTCCCCAGTATCTCACACTTTAGAGTGATGGTCTCTCCCATGAATATGTGAGACCAACTGGGCTGCAGTATCAAAACAGACCTGCCCTCTGTTCAAATAAAATACAATCCAAATTAGCATACAACACTTCACTTGTCTTTCACTACAGGAAATAGGCAGGGAGTGACTTGTAGATGTGTCATACATTTTTAGCTCACTATTATTTATTTATTTTCAAAGCAAATTAAATGACTCACCAATGGTGTCTATGGTGACTGCATCACTGTATTCAGTGTAGTAAACTGGTTCTCCTCTCCCTCCTCTGCACCAGTAGATTCCACCTTCAGACACACTGATTGGTCCAGTAGAGTATTGAACACCATCTTGCATGATCAGTGAGTCCTTGTTATGTTGGTACCAGTAGTAGTTCCATTCAGATGAGTCGTCCACAGAGCAGCTCAGTGTAACACTGCCCCCTACAGGTATGGCTGTCTGGTCAGCCCTCAGTATGGCCTTTGGTTTATCTGTTCAGATGAGGAAGAACATTTTAAAACTAGAACAGGCATTTCTTGGAGAAACCGTGGGCTAGCTGAAAGCTGCACTGAGTAGCTTTGCATACATCATTAGTTACTTTAAAACGTTTATCAAGGAGTCAACTCGTTCATCGACTGTATCTATTCTCAACAGTGAATGAATGAGTTGACTCTAGAATAAATTGAATTAAATTGTGTTTGGCCATTGAAGAGACAATCTATTCCATGGGGCCATGAGCACTTTGAACCTAGCAGACCACAGGCTATGCTAAGGGGAAATGGATACTAAAAACATGGAGGATGACCCTGTTAAAGTAAGATAAGAGAATGCTCTCCATTCATTTCTCTCCTTCCCGCAGTTTCTTGTCCTACCCACCAGACCAACCAACGCTAACCCATCATCAGCCCTGCTCGCTAGCCGTCATGCTGGCCCATAAACCACCCATATTACGGTAAGAACAGAAGAGACACCATTATAGCGCTGCCAACCCAGTGGAATTCCTTCCTACGCAACAATCACCCCTCAAAACGCTGACTCATTCCGAAGCCAGTCAAGAGCTCGTCTTGACGCCTCGATGCGGCTTACTGACATGCAGAGAGAGGGTGAGGCCAATAAGTTCAGTCCGGACGGACAGAAATGGATTCATTCCAGAATCAGATTTTTTGTCACATCACAGGTTTACAGAAGTAACATTCTGTATCAAGCTGATTTGACCCTGGCACCTGTCCAAAAATGCTACCATTGTACTGGGTATAGCCTACAGTATCTGCACACGTTTATTAACTCTAAACTCTATAGCATAGAGCACAGATTCAACATTACCATGGACTACAATTGTGCACTATCACATGAATTTATTCTATAGCTCACTTACGTGTCTTGCCGTTCTCTGACATCCGTTGTCCCTCTCCAGCAGAGTAGACAGGCACCACGGTCACAGTGTAGACGGCGTCCGACTGGAGGTTGGTCAGGGCGGTCTTGTAGGTGTTACCAGATACCTGCGCCTGGAGCCACAAGCAAACACATAAACCGTGTCAAAAATATGTAAAGGAATTAACATTGTCTCTACAGCTTGGGGTTTTCCTGGATGAAAAAAAAGAAGGGGAACAAAGAAGACAAGTAGAAGCGACGGTGTCAAACTACACTACAGTGCATGGAAGGTGTCGTCCAGCCTACCATCTCCTCGGCTCCTCCAGCCACAGGCACGTAGAAGATCCTGTACTGACGCACGTTTTCCTCAGCGGACTCCCACTGGACGTTCAGGGTGGTGGTGGTGGGGTCTGTGACACGCAGGTTCCTCACACCACCCAGGGGCTCTGTAATAAGGTAGGATTAATTTACGTACGGATAAAAAAACTACACTAAGCTGTCCTTCGTCTAACAGTATGACTACATAAAACAGCTTTCTGTATCACAATCTTCACTGTGCATCCTCAGTGGCACCACCTTTAATTCATCATCTTCTATGTCTTAAGAGCACTCAAGTTCCTCTGACTAAGCAATTCATCTCAGTCAAACCTCCCCCAGAGCCTGACTGCACGTTCATTCTCCAAAGGCACTGCTCTTTATATAATCCATGTATCATTAGCTAGAATGATTGAACGCTCCCAAAAGACAACTCTTCATGAGATCTTTGCACATCTGTCCAAATATCGGTGAGAGAAAAAACTAAAACAAACGACTTACTGGTCTTAGCAAGGCCGCTCAGCTCACTGCTGACTCCGGTGGCGTAGACTGCTACCACGGTGATGGAGTAATCTGTGTCAGGGGTCAGATTGGGAAGCAGGACTGTGGTCTTCTTTCCTTCGATCTGGGTCTGGTGGTGCGGGAGTTGGGGTGGGAGAAGGGGTGATTAACTTCCTTGATATACAGTATATTACTCTTGATTAGATATTCTACATATGACTCTTTCAAATGATGAAGAGGTCCCTAAGATGTCCTATCTAATGTCTCATTTCATGCTAATAATGTAGTTGTACAGTAGTAGCCAACTTGCAGCAATAATGGCTCGCTAGTTAAATGGGTTGACAGATACAGTAACTTGGCTGCCGTATTCCGTTGGACAGCTGTGGTATCTTTCTTTTAAAGTAACCTCTTTTGTCTAAATTCTAAAAGCATTTAACCGATTCTGCGACTTTAGCGTCAACTGAATTTGGATGTTCTTTTGAATTCTGGGAGACACTGGGGGGAGGGAGTTGATCTTTTTCTAAGATGGGACACAAAACTCATCCCAGGATTCTTGATTCTGGAGTTACTAGAGTGTGTAGCGGTCATGGTAAATATATACCCTAATGGCCAAAACAGTTGGATGTCTTGCCATTACAGGCATTAGTGGAGGGTCACTTTACTACGCTGTGTTTGGCTAGGCTAGAGGGATACTGTACAGTCAAGCCCCCAGAACCCAGTGGTTTCATTGAAGCGGAATGGACATGCTGGCCATTTGAGGTACTGCACATGGGGCCACTGTCGGCGGTGACGGTGGTAGACGGTGCTCGCTCACGATTAAACTATAGATGCAAAACGCGTCTATAGTTACATAGACATAGACAGTTCAAAAACATATATTTATGAAGGAAAATAACGACCCCAGAGGTTAGGTAGGTTAAGACTTAGACAGGGGCCATTTTCGAATTGCAGCCTCATGAAGGTGTATCTTTAGGGCAGTTTTGAAAGTGAGTAGGGTTTTACACTCCTTTACTCGTTTTGGTAGGGCATTCCCCATTTTTGATGAATAGCATGAGAACGAGTTCATTCCCTTTGTTGTGCCAAATCTGGGTTGAACATGATTCGTGGAGCTGCCTCTGGTGTTATGATCGTGGACTTCATTAACGTTTTGGAAGTATTTTGACAAATACAGGGGGATCCCAATGTTGTGGTGTATCTTGAAGACCAGGCCCATAGCAAGTTGCTGTACTCTGTCCTCAACCCTAAGCCATCCAATCCTAGCAAAATGAGCAGGGGTTAGATGGGTTTTGTGATTGAGGCCAAGAAGTAGCCTTACTAGTTTGTTTTGGGATGTTTGGAGCCTTGTTTTTAAGGCCTTGGAGGTGTTGTGATACCATGAGGAGCATGCATAATAGTAATAACCTTGTATGAGGGCCCCTGCAAGAATCTTCAGAGTATTCTTACTGACTAGACGTCCAATCCTATACAAAAAGCGTATTCTTTGGTTGACCTTTTTGATCACTCTTTCGGCAGGGCCGGCCGCTGCTATAAGCAATATAAGCGGTCGCTTAGGGCCACAACCACTAGGGGGGCCAAAAAAAAAGAAAAAAAAAATGGTCCAACAACTAGTTATTATTTTAGTATGCAACAGAAAGTAACAATGATTTTATAATGGGGGTGTCTTAGGGCCACGAAAATCCTAGGGCCGGCCCTGTCTTTCAGCGTTTTTGTTACCGGAGAGGTTTGCCTCCAAGATGGAACCCAGGTAGGTAATTTCCTCCTTTCTTGTGATAACGTCATCACCCACTTTGATCGTGAAACTCTCAGCCTTGCTAAGGTTAGAACTGGACCCAAAGAGGATGGATTCAGTTTTACCCAGGTGTAATGATAGTTTGTTGTCGGAGAGCCAGATACAGATCTCGTTGAGTTCAGTGCTGAGAGTTTTCTCAACCTGTCCGAGACCAGCAGAGCAATGTCATCTGCGAACAGGAACAGTTTGCAGTCGCAAGCTGAAGACATATCGTTCACATATGTCAGGAACAGTAAAGGTCCTAGTATACTTCCTTGAGGAACACCACAAGTCACTGGGAGGGGAGGGGACTGGGTGCCGTTTACTTCCACCACTTGCTCCCTCCCTTCCAGGTAGGATCTCATCCAGCTCACCGACGTATCATCAAAACCTATTGCTTTGAGCTTATCGATCATGAATCATGATATCACCCAGGCAATCATCCCAACCAGGTTTCCTCCAGTCGAAAAGATGAAAACCTTCATCCTGTGTTAAAGGGTTACGTAGCTGGTGGTCAGTCAGCATGCAGCGCGTGACTTCCACACAGTCAGCTGGACTAAAGCTGAGTTTTTCGCAATCTTCGGCATGAAATAGAACCTATGCTGGATGGTAACGGAATGAACATCTGGGCCATATTCATTCACAGCATTCCATCTTGTACAGTGCAAGGAACACAAACTTCAAATACGACGGTACATCCAGACAAAAACGTACCGATACTTCCGCTCACTAATTTCAAACATACACAATTATATGCATACTGTATGTACTCTCTTTTAAATGACAGCCTTGCTTATATGTGTATGTGTGTGCGACATGCGTTGTTATCGTCTCTGTCGGGTGTACAAACCTTCCAAACTCAAATTCAAAAACAGCAAAAATGGCAGATCTGCAAGCTCTTAACATTTCGATCTTGCAGATCTGCTTTTTGATACTTTTGTGTGACGCTGTAGTATGATCAAGTAGGGCGTTAATTTACAAACAAAAAAAAACACACAAGAAGTTATGGCGATAGGATATCTCAGCAACGATATGTGAGTGTATTCTTACAGTTTGGGTCCTGCCTCCAGCAGTAGGGACGTAGGTGATGTTGTAGTTCTGGACCCGGCCCGGTGTGGAGTTCCACCTGGCATTCAGAGTGGTGGTGGTCTCATTGAACACAACTAGGTTGGTGGGAGGTCTATCTGGCACTGGACACACATACATAATTACAACCATGCAGATATTTGAATCAGTCATGCACTGTATATTTCTTTTAAAAAAAAAATCTTTTAAGGGCACAATCCTTGATAATTTGCTCAACACTCTTTATTAATGTTATAAAAAAAATGTATCTTGACGAGATTTGCTTGTGTTTTTGTTTATCATATCGTCACCTTGCTAATGGCCTAAGTAATTTTTTGAGGAAAATTATATTTTTGCCTAAATCAGCTCCTCATGACACTGGCCACCTCTGGTAAAATCGACCAACTCCTAATTGAAAAGGATCATGCTGTTCACTCCCCTTTTAGTATAATGACCTATACTCCCTAGTCACTGTGACTTAGGCCAAAATAGACCTTTTTTTGGCCTAAGTCAGCATGGTTTTGTGACTTAAGCCAAATTATTTACTGATTTAGGCCATTTTGAAAACATTTTTGCTTTTTTTTCTTGGCCTAAGTCAGATTTAATCCTATTTAAACCTATTTAAATCTCTTATGTTACATAACTGACAGACAGTGTCATTTATATTTAAATAGTCATATTTTGTTATAAACATTTTGGGTGAAATGATAAAGAAATATCATATAGTTTTGTTTTGGATCAGTTTTTAATTTTTCCTGAAAAACTAGTTTAGCAAGGCGACAATATTAGGATCTGGATAATTCCTTTCATGTATACTAAAACAAAGAGGCTGTATTGCTCCCATACAGCAAATAATACATTTGACATGTTTAAAAATATACAAAAATATATTTTTGGAGATCAAAATTAGGACAACAATATTTTAAGTGGCCAAACCTTCTAAAAACAATCTGTGAAAATAGATTTCCAGGGTCCAAAACACATTTTAAAATGATTTGCCCAACTTTGTAGTATTCTGAAACAAACATGTGAAATATTTTTATTTTTTCTTTGGGTATGGGCTGGTTTGAATCAAGGATTGCAGCTTTAAATAAGAAAAGACCATGCGTCCTCTGTTATGCTGTCTTTTCTGACGCATGGATGGATTCACTGGAACAGCAATGGATTAATAGATGGATGAATGGATTAACAGACTGATGAATACGGATGGATGGATGGATGAATGGATGGATGAATACAGATGGATGAATGGATGGATGGATGTATGGATGGATGTATGGATGAATGGATGGGTGGAAGGATGGATGGATGGATGGATGGATGGATGGATGGATGGATGGAAGGAATGCATTCATAGCCATGACATTCTAGTCCGGCGTTTTCGGGCAAAAATGGTGCACTTTATGATAAAAGCATGACATTTGGCACACAGTTAGGGCATGCCATAAGGAAAATGTTTGACTATAGGGCCATCGCAGATTTGTCCTGTGGTAACCATGGCAGCCATTTTCCAAAATGGCCTCCACCTGCTGTCAATGTACCAATAACTGGCAGTAACGGCAGCCCAATGCCTCCACTTGACTGAGCTGTGGGTTGCTTTTGGAACTGGGAAAAGGTTCCGTAACTTAGCAGCTCATGAGATGGCAAGGGCATTAGGCCCAGATCGATGCTTAGCCTTACCCATGTTCCATGCCTTTACTGGATGTGACACAGTGTCATCTTTTGGAGGCAGAGGCAAGAAGACGGCATGGGAGACCTGGAAAACCTATGGTGACGTCACAAGTGCCTTCAGTTCCTTAGCTGCCACCCCAGACAAAATAGATGACTGGATGGAGCCTCTGGAGCCATTTGTGGTATTGCTCTATGACCGCACTAGCGGCCAGGCATCAGTGAATCAGGCACGGAAGCAGCTATTCACCCAGAAAGGCAGAACAATTGATGGACTCCCCCCAACACCAGCTGCACTGATTCAACATACAAAGAGGGCAGCCTACCAAGCTGGTCACTGCTGGGGACAGGCGATGGTTGCAGCCTCTGAACTCCCATCCCCAGGTGAATGGGGGTGGACGAGGAAGGAGACAGGTGAATACAAATCATTTCATCCACTTCTTTACACTTGTAAACCTGTGATCTGACAATAAAGCTGATTCTAATTTTGACAGGTGGATGGGAAGTGCACTGGACCACACTGCCAGAAGTGAGCCTGGCCTGTCGGGAACTCCTCTGCTGTGGTTGCAAAAAGGGATGCAGTGGACAATGCAGATGTGTTAAGGCAGCACTTCAGTATACTGCCCTTTGCTACTGTGGTGGACTGTGTAACTAACATTGTGTAGATTATCTGGCTTTATTGAATATGCCATTAGGCTATGACTCATGAGTACTCTGCCTTTGTTGTGTCTTATAGTCCATTGAAAATAATTATGCATTACTACTACTAATAAAAGAAACAGTGAAGTACTGCATTCTTGACTCTCACGTGTCACAGTTTGAAAACATGTACAGTACTACGTCATTACATATTTCGATGGGTTTACTATTATTTAATTAACTGAATGCCATATGTAGTTAGGTAGCTACTAGCATGTTGTAAATAGTACCACTGCACAGCAGGTGGCGCCCATTTTGAAAAATGCCTGCCATGGTTACCACAGGACAAATCTAAATAGTACCACTGTATTCCTCATCCTTGAAAATGTAGGATTAGTCACCACCAGAATCAAGATCCTAGGTGGTCTAGAACCTGAGTTATTAGTAAAATAACAGCAGATGGAGGCCATTTTGGAAAATGGCTGCCATGGTTACCACAGGAAAAATTTGCGGTGGCCCTATAGCCAAGAATGTTCCTTATGGCATGCCCTAACTGTGTGCCAACTGTCATGCTTTTATCGTAAAGTGCACGATTCCATCAAAATATGGCGCGAAAACGCCAGACTATTCAGGATGAATGGAATGACACAGAACAACATTGTACCAAGCATTGTGAGCTTGTAGATCAGTTATTTTCGGCATGAGACACCGGAGCGCAAATAAGTATACAACAGGCATAAACTTGGCTGTTTGCAGCAACCTGGGGATGACTGGCAGGGACAAAGGCACACGCACAGACAGACAGACAGACCAACACATCGTATAAAAGTCTGTATTCAGCCGCAATGCAGCACCATTGGAGAAATGTATGGGTTAGGGTTTGGTTGTGACCTTGCTCAAATGACACAATGATAGCAGTCCGATGAACATCAGCGCTGATGATTGAACAAAATAATGGAACATGCGTTCATTGCTTGGGAAAAAAGAGATCATCCTCTTGGGGGTGGCAGCCCGAACATGTGCAAAACAGATCCCTGGCAACGGATAACAAGTTTTATTAATTTACAATGCTTATGTCTAGTATGAATTTGCTTTCTTTGATTGTATGGTGATTTTTTTGACATTTTGGTGACATTTTTCCACCTGCACACATGTTCTACCTTGTCATGTTATCCTCCTCAGGCGATCCTGAACTACAACTAGATCTCCCACCGCGATATACAAACATATATTTGTATATCCCAGGATATACCACAGGGGTCCGTCCCCCAATACCTCCAGCTCTTTAAGAAACAGAAAATACAGTTTCAGGTGGGTTGCACTTTTCAGCCAATCAGGAGAACATACTAGAGGTCTTCACGGGTAAAATATAAAGACCCGTACCCAAATGGACCTGTGAAAAAATTACCCGGAACCGAATGGACCCGGCCCATAGTCCAATATGAAGGACCGATACCCGAATGGACCCGCGAGAATATTACCCGAAACCGAATGGACCCGGGCCATTGTTAGGAATCTGAGTTCCGGACCCGAACAGTACCGAGAGCTGTTGGGCCCCGATCCGTATAGAACCGTGACATCACCCGAACACAAAATTGTTTGCCAACGTCATTACTAGTTGTTTTAATCATCCTATCCTTGTTAATATATCGCCATTTAGGTCAATGATGAACATTATATAGTGATATGATAATATAAATAGCAGCCAGTCATTAACTGCGTCACTGCCAGTCTGTCTTCTGAGCGACCCCCCTCCCTCCCTCCACTCGGGTATTAATGGAACCGTCCATTTCACAGTCTGAGCCCCGAGACCCCCCGCTTGCCGGGTCCACTCGGGTATTAGTGGAACCGTCCATTTCACAGTCTGAGCCCCGAGACCCCCCGCTCGCCGGGGCAACTCGGGTATTAGTGGAACTGTCCATTTCACAGTCGGAGCCCCGAGACCCGAGACGGACTGTACCGGCTCCGACCCGGAGTCACTTCTTGTGAATGGACCCGTGACCGAGCCTGGTACGGGTCGGAACCCGGGTATTTCGGGTTACATATCTTACCCGACGACCTCTAGAACATACCCATTTATCGGCTTCCATTTTATATTGTTCCAGTTCCAACTTTGTCTGCTCGTTTCTTTGTGTCATCACTTCCTATTTCACTTGTTTATCCTGTATCCTATATGAGTTCTCTCTCCTGATTCGATAAAATTTGTATCCCAGCCTAATGCTTTTCTGTTTATTAACTCATTTAGCACGGGAACCCCTATTTGTAACTATACCTTTCAAGACGGGAACCCCTTTTGGGGTTGTTGTTGCTATGTACAGTATATAGTAACATAGTTTTTGTAAATTTTGAATACAGATTTGAAATATTTCAGTAAACTAAAAAGGATTTAGAAGGCGTTTTTAGAATCGGCCTCAGGTCTGAATGGGTTTAAGAGCTGGAGAGACAGGGAGACCCCTGATACTGAACAAGCAATGATTACCATCAGAATTGTTATGTAACAAAAAAATATCACTTATCCTACCTTTATTATTATTATTAATAATAATAATAATAATAATAATAATAATAATAATAATAATAATAAGGGTAATAATAATAATAATAATAATAATAATAATAATAATAATAATAATAATAATATAACACACATTATTTGTATAGCACCTTTCATGTCATGACATGCAGCTCAAAGTGATTCACATAAAAATAACAAAAAAAAAGTTAGGAGGTGTTGATAGCAGAGGAGTTGCACCACATATGATCTGATGTCTGACATTGAGTCCCGGGTTCGATTCTCAAGCCCGACAAACCTCTGCTGCATGTCACTCCCTGACTCTGTTTCCTGTCTCTCTACACTGTGGACTGTCAGTACAAGTAGAAAACCCCCCAAAAGTATTAGTGACACGTCAGCTCATCATATCTCTTCATCATCATGTGGTGTGGATGTAAATTCACACCTTCCTAGTTTACAAGAAGCTAAAGCTCCTCCTGCCCTGTACAGGCACAGACTGGCACAGAAATCGGCCCTGGCATGTGTGATCTTCACCGGCCCATAGCGGGGCGCAGGCGCGGAAACCACGCACGCCACTGCAGTTAATTGACAGATTTTGTTAGTTTCTTTTCGGTTTCTGGTGACTTTATTTCTTTTTTAGGGTTAAGATTAGGGTTAGGTTATGGTTATGTTATTTAATTCATATTTTTGCCTGATTTTACTTTATTTGTTCTACTTTATATTTTATTTTAGGCCATATAGGTTTACTGTTTAAATAACATTGCAACAGTAGTAATAGTGTGTTCTAAATATATATAAAACAAAACCTATTCTTTACTATTACTCCATTTATAGGTCACGTCGTCAGTAGCTCCATTTTACGGCAATCTAGTCACAGTCCAAGTTTAATATCATAGCGCTCACTTGTCTATCAAATGATGTACACATTGCCTATATGCATACGATTATTTGTTACACTTAATATACAGCTTCACACTCCACAGAGAAACACGCAAAACCAGCCACCAACAACTGCCCGCTTGCCAAGTTCTATGAGAGAAACAAACAACCAGGTCTAGGAAAACAAGCCCAAAAGAAGCGACTATGGGCAACATGAGCCCTTTAAACCTACTTTATACATCGGCTATTTGAAAATAGCAGATCTACAAGCTCACAACGCGTCACGAATCACGATGCGACGCGTTGTGAGCTATTATATCTGCTATCTTCAAATAAAATCTTGGGGAAACGACAAGACTGGCTGCAGGCACCATAACTCACATCAAGCTGCAGCATCATCAAACAAGGCCACGCCGAATAGTTAAACTCTTTAGTCTATTACAACCAAATTCACCCTGAGACAAAGAGCAGGGCACGGCGGCCAAAAACACAAGAACTGTACGCACACACCAACATTGCACTGCGTAAAGACGCACAGCAGCAGCGCACAGCAGAAGCTGCCCAATTAATTGACCAAAGCACAATAGAATAGAATAGAATAATAATAAACAAGTACTGTAGGCTATGTTCTTCCTTATTGAATGAGCAGCTGTCGCATCAGTGCGCTTTCGGTCGATGATGCCATCCTTGTCCAAAGACACAAGAGTCTCTTTTTCAATTGCCATCAGCATAAAGGCCTCGAGGTGTTCCTGTGATGCTGTGCTCCTCAGATGGTTTTTGATATTTTTTTATGTGGAAAAGCTTCGCTCACATGCAACTTGAGTCACATCTTCCGTAGCAGCGGTGCTGCTAGTGCTCGCACTGACAGCAGCACATGGACCGACATTAACACTATTTTCAGCAGACTGCTGCTGGGCAAACATCTTTGTTAATTTTAAACATTTCCCTGCATCAGCCTCCAGACATTTTTGTTTTTTAGCTCGTACTTTCTCCGCATCAGCCTTTACTTTTTTGTTTTGTTTTCTCTCCATTTTCTCCTGCCAGTAGAATCCACCTGCTTACATTCTATTGACGTATTCCCGCCCGGCTTTTTTTTAAGTGGTTTACGTCAAACATACGGAGCAATCACTTGAGCGAGGGCCGGGGAGAACAAAGTCTCCACCTCCCCTCCATCAAAGTGTCACTATCACTTCAACCCCCCTATGACAATGTAGTGAATGGACCGGGCCGGCCAATTTCTCTTAAAGGGCCGGTGGGCGGTGGCCGGGTGCAGGGCTGGGTCTTTTTTACAATAAAAAAAAACATATTTTTTGCTTGGCTTGGCCGCGGCCCCAGACTGCCCGGCCCTTCTGGCCAGACCGTCCAATCCGGGCCTGGCCCTGTATAGTGAGTGTAAGCTCTGTGGGGCTGCAGCATGAACACACACACACACACACACACACACACACACACTCACACTCACACTCACACTCACACTCACACTCACACACACAGGAACACATACTGTATTCATCAAAATGGAGTATGTGTTGAATGAACGTTTACCACATGAAGTGACTGCAGGAGACAAGACGTGACGTGACAAGACTGGGGGCAGTGTCCTTGATGAGTACACCTAGCCTCGCGTGGCCAGACAATATCACACGACACACTGCGTGGATATTAGTCTGGTCCCTATCAACGATAGATTTTTTTCCAAGGGGCGGTTACAAAAAGATCCAAACGGACTCTATTGGTTAGACCTAAACCAATCAGAGCAGTGCTTCCTTGTTCACGAACCAATCAGAGCAGTGCTTCCTTGTACGTCATTGCTCCAAATAAGGTGATAAGCCCGCCCACATTTGGATACTGGGCCCTGGTTGGTTCCGCACAACTGCGGAGGGAGAGAAATGGAATCTCTATGGAGGGGGGCCAGACCTAATCTGCAGAGGGCTAAAGTGCGATGCAATTTTGCAAAGGCAGATTCGTCTGGAACCAGGCTAGAGTACACCAGGTTTTACATCAATAAATGATGTATTAAATAGTATTTGTGTAACACATTCTGTCTGTTTACCTCCTGCCAAACAAAAAGAAAGAAAAAACTCAAAAGCGATTAAAACATGTTGAAGATGTCTGCAGGGGAGAAAGACAGAACATACAGGAAATATTGTTTCTGTACTTTTCCACTTTGACCTTTTTTGAAGCATAGAGCAGAGAGAGAGTTAAGGGCCGTTCACACGAAGCACTCTAACTATAAAAATAAAGTTTTAAAAGTGGTTGTAAGTCAAGTGGATGTCAGAGTTCATAATAACTATAACAAATACAATGGTGAACGATATTGTTATCATTACAGTGCTCAGTGTGCATGGTAGAATATACATAATTGCAGTGTGTACTGAGTGTGCGTGTGCGTGTGCGTGTGTGTGTGCGTGTGTGTGTGTGTGTGTGTGTGTGTGTGTGTGTGTGTGTGTGTGTGTGTGTGTGTGTGTGTGTTTATTGTTATCTATTCAGTTGCGGACACGCATGCTCGCTCACACACATTCAGTTATACAGCATTGTTTTTCAGTCTGACTGTTGTCTCAGTCACTGCTACTAACTACAGGATCACTTTTTAAAACATGTATTATGAAGAAGAATAGCTACTTTTATTATTGACATTAAAGACAAACAATGCAATTTGTAAGGAGCCCCAATAAACCATTTTAATAAGAATAATGACATTTCAAGTTAAACAATACCTGGTAATGTGTATGGTTAGGTAATGATGAACATGTCTTAAGCCACGTTTTCTCTACAGTGACATAATTCCTCCAGCAAAATAACTAGATTTAAAGAACAATATTATTAATATATAGAAGTAAAGTAACTAATTACATTTACTCAAGTACTGTACTTGAAGTAAAGATTTGAGGTATTTTTTACTTTACTAGAGTATTTTCAATTACATTACTTTTACTTCTACTCCACTAAATCTCAGAGGCAAATATTGTTATTTTACTCCACTACAATTATTTGAAAACTAGGGGTTACGTAGGAAACCCCAGATTCGTTAGTTCCGTAGTAAGATGCTTACTTATGGGATATCATCGCTCTCAGGCGATGCACAGAGGACAACACATGAACTCCCGATCACAAAACACATTGATTGCCTAGATCAAATTAATTTGTTTTTCAAATCCATCGCTTGCGTGCCGCAATTCTGAAGAACGAGTTAATTCGTTCTTTGGAATTTTCATTGTTTAATCTGTGATCGCGCTGTTCTGTTTATTTTTCATCATAGGTTTCGTTTTCCACTTACTTCACACTCACCGGGATCCGGTTTAATGACGCAGATTCCGTTTCCGGTTCTCTTTTTTTTTCCCGGTCATTTTCGGCCAGAATAGGGAAAAACATTTTTTTTCACAGGGTATAAAAAAACGAACGGAGAGCTCCACTTCTATTTTCTTTAGTCCGGGTGACGAACAGTCATCGTCGTCGTGTATCACATCGTACTTAAGGCCGATCAGCGATTGTCGAAAACGTCACATCCGGTTATGACGTATTGACTGTTTGAGCCTGTTTGGGGGGGGGGGGGGGGCTAGCGAGTCAGCGTGTGATCAAGGTGTCTATTTGCTGCTCTCTGCTGGTAGATCTATGTGTTTAAAACCACAGTCAGACAATTTATTTGAATGAAAAATTACAAAATAAAAAACACGCAAATCGCTGGCACAGGGGTGAGTACATTATGAATAAACTCTGGCAGTCAATGTGTTAAGTATGTGGATTCAGGCTCATGCCTAGTGTAAATTTTTCCGATGGGATGATACAACTTGGAATGCCAGTTAAACTCTTCAAGTGTGTGTGGACACAGGTCATTTTTCAGTCTTTACTCACAGCAATCTGCAGGTTCGTCTGATCGGTCCCCACAGTCATCTACTGTGTCACATTTCCATGAGAATGGAATGCACTTGTAGTTCTTACAAACAAACTGATGAGGGAGACAGAGGATTATGTTTAGAATCAGTTAACAGTTCAAATAATATACAACGCAAAAAAACATATTTTTGTAGGAATCTGTATGTTCAAACAACAGTTAGTGAGGAGGACCAATGCAAAATATCATTGTATTTCTGTTAAAGGAGTTACTGTACTCTGAGGAACAAATGTGAAGAGGAATTGAAACAACGTACAACATGGAATGAGTTTAAACAGAATTAATGTTTAAAATTGACGTATTAAATAGAATAGCTAGTCTAGCTAGGTACGGGAGATGTTGGTTTTGTTTTGGTGCATCATTCAGACTGTATTGTCTTGTTTGTTTTGCTTTCAATGTGAGTGTGTAAACACTGGGGCAGAAAGCCTAAATATTGATTTATTTGCTGGTATTTTGAGAAACACAAAGAAGGGGTAGGACGTTTTTATATCTTTGTCCTACTCTTTTATCCAACATGGAACATCATTTACTGATGATGTTATAATAACTTTTACGCTGATCTTATTTATTCTCATAATTTCTTTAGTTTTTCACTTGCTTATTGAAAACAAATAATAATACATAAATTACATTAAAATGAAGTAAGGTATCAAGACCAGACATGAGACATAAAGTCATACAGAGTAAAACAAGTGAAGCTGAGGTGAATCACCTGGCTGGCAGTGCAGCTGGACATGCACTGCTTGTTGTCAGCTGACCAGTAGAAGTAGGTGGGACAGGAACACTTGTAGCCCCCTCCAGGTGAGAGCAGACACAGGTTACTGCAGCCTCCATTGTTGGTCTGACATGGATGACCAGACACTGCAGGGTGGAGAAAACATGCACACATGTAATGACTATGAGAACACACACCTACAGTAGGTGGCCAGTGACTTTGACCAGTTTCACTTTCAAAACCTTTGCATCATGCATGTCACACAAACAGAATGCGGCACAAAACACCAATGGTTTTGATAAAGTGGATTGTGGATAGGACTCTATATGAAAAAACTTGTTATATCAACAAAACGCATCACATTCTGTTTGTGTGACATGCATGATGCAAAGGTTTTGAAGGTGAAACTGGTCAAAGTCACAGGCCACCTACTGTATATGTTACAACAGTGCTTTATAAACCTTTTGTACCCAAGACACACAGATGTGTCAGAGTCAAAATCATAAGGCTTACCTGTCTTTCGTCCTTCCTTCATACCTTTATATTTTGGTG
>NC_137609.1:50499968-50532468 GCF_963280865.1 Gymnoscopelus braueri | reverse complement strand
ACTTAATATTTATTAAAGATCACAATCGTGCGTGCGTGTTACTTACAGTAAAAGTACTGAACTTTTTCAACATTTGTCAAACTTTTTAGAAAATAGCAGATCTACAGGCTTGTGGATCAGCTATTTTCAAATAGACGACAAAATAGGGCTTAAGGGGTATGTTTTGTAATAACAATTTAACTCTATAAAGTAACTGAAGCTGTCAAATAATTGTAGTGGAGTTAAAAGTACAATATTTGCCTTTGAGATGTATTGAGAGTAGAAGTAATTTCTAAAACAGTGTTTCTCAGCTAAATGGGTGTAATTTGTACCCATTACAAAGGCAGGATAAACATCCACCAAGGTGATGTGAACCTTGGTGTGCACGCCAGGCCACGCCTATTCACACCACAGCTTCAGAGCAGGGGTTCTTAAACTTTCAGGCTGCGACCCCCCAAAATAATCATATTCGAACTGGGGACCCCCCAAAATAATCATATTTGAACTGGGGACCCCCCAAAATAATCATATTCGAACTGGGGACCCCCCAAAATAATCATATTCGAACTGGGGACCCCCCAAAATAATCATATTTGAACTGCAGGGGACCCCCCAAAATAATCCTATTTGAACTGGGGACCCCCCAAAATAATCCTATTTGAACTGGGGACCCCCCAAAATAATCCTATTTGAACTGGGGACCCCCCAAAATAATCCTTTTTGAACTGGGGACCCCCCAAAATAATCATTTTTTGAACTGTGGACCCCCCAACCTGACAATCACTTGGAATTGTAGGAGTTGAGGCATAACATTTTGTTTGACTCGGTTCCACAGAGGTGAGAGGTGTTGTGAGCTTGTAGATCGGCACAACGTTTGCCTCTTTCTTAGGTAATATTTGACAATTTGGCAATTTTGTATTTTATAGTCATTTGATTACTTTTGATACAGTAATCTTTTATTTTGTAATTTATTTTTGAGGTATTAAAAAGGTCTTAAAAGTCCTTCAATTCTCACTTTACTGTCATCTAGGGACCCCCTCAAAATCATTTGGGGACCCCCTGGGGGTACCGACCCACAGTTTGAGAACCACTGCTTTAGAACGCTCTGTCTCACTGACTATAGAATGTTTCTAAACTTTGCCGCACCTCTTTTTGCTGGCTCCGCCTCCTGCCATAGCGGTCGCTCTTTACCATAGACCAGTGGTTCTCAAAGTGGGGTCCGGGGACCCCCAGGGGTCCTTGAGAGGGTTCCAGGGGGTCCCCAGCTAAATGATTGATAGTTAAGAACCAAATACCTTACAGGTCTGTAACTCTGATACTCTGATACAAATGGCACCAAATGTGGACCCATTACACTCTCATAGTTGTGGGGTCTGTGTCCTGGTGATTATAATCTGGAGTGTCAAGAATCCACTGAAAAACAACTTTGATCTGCCCTGCCTCTACTCACTGTCACACATGAGAGTAAAGACTGAAAATCTCACCAGTGGTGGAACAAGTACTCATATTTGTTACTTAAGTAAAGGTATCAATACTGCGATGCAGAAATACTCTGAAACAAGTAAAAGTCAGACATTCAGAATTTACTTGAGGAAAAGTAGAAAAGTGTTGGTATCAAAGTGTACTTAAAGTACCAAAGTAGAAAGTACAATGTATGTAGAATGTCCCATTTCACAAGTTTTCAAATGTATGAAATGTATACAAATCTTTTGAAAATAGCAGATCTACAAGCTCACAATGCATCGCATTGCAACGCATTGTGAGCTTGTAGATCCAAATATATGAGTTGTCAAGTAATTGTAGTGGAGTAAAAGTATATTATTTGCTTCTGAGATGTAGTGGAGTAGGAGTAAAAGTACTGAAAATTGGAAATACACCAGTAGAGTAAATGTACCTCAAAATACTACTTAAATATTGTACTTGAGTAAATGTACTTAGTTACTTTACACCACTGAGTCTCACTGACAAAAGTATAGATTTTCAATAAATGAGCGATCACAGCCACACCCAGCCTATAGCTTATCCAGGCTCCCCAGCTAAATGGTTGATAGTTACAGTAGGAACCAAATGGACCCTTACGGATCAGTAACTCTGACAGTGTACAAACGGGTCCGTTTGGTTCCATTTGTACACTCTCACAGTTATGGAGGTACTTGAAATAAAAACCTTTGAGAAGCAGTGCTGTAATTTAAACTCACACACTGTAGAGACCTGGTTTCAACCATGAGCATCACAACAAAACTATACAAAAAGTCAAAACAAACAGCTTCCATGGTGTTCATGATGATGACAATATGAACTGTACATACGTAGCTGTTACACTGAGCATAATTCACACAATATACATCTGTACACGTCAATGAATACACACACACACACACACACACACACACACACACACACACACACACACACACACACACACACACACACACACACACACACACACACACACACACACACACACCCGTCTGCATTGACAGTCATGATGGCATGATGGCACTATGTAAATACATGAATCCCAATACATTCATTACCGAATAAATGATATAAATTCATTTTAATAATATAAAACACATTATTTGTATAGCACCTTTCATGATACGAAATGCAGCTCAAAGCAATTCACATAAAAATAACAGTATTATAAGGTTCTGTATTTGGACAGCTTAGCTATAAAAACAAATCCCACATAATATGGGGTCGTGGTATAAAAAGGTTTGAGAACCACACACGCACACACAAAAAGTATTTTGTTAAAAGGTTAAAGCACTATATTATTCTGTCTGTCTGTCTGTCTGTCTGTCTGTCTGTCTGTCTGTCTGTCTGTCTGTCTGTCTGTCTGTCTGTCTGCTATTATGTAGCAATGAGTACTATCAGAATATAGAGCTATTTAACACTTATTTTAACCAAAGAAAATCACTTACCCTACCTTTAAGTTTTAGTACAAATGACTCCCTGGCCATATATTATGGTGGCTGTAATTTCCCCTTCCTAGAAAGTCAAATAAAGATGTCTTAATTGTTTCTGTTGCTTTAGTTTGCTTAATTTCATAATTAATTACTAATTATTGGCCAAAAAACGGGACATTTGCTTCTAGTTAACTTAGAGAGGTGATGAGTCTGAGTCCATGTTTGTGATGTCCAGAAATGCATCTATTACCATGGTTCAGTCATGCAACCTTTCCTCATTAGCATCACTTGCATAACCTTTTTCATCTTTGCACATTGTAAAGTGCTTTGGATAAAAGCTTCATTAATGCATGGTTTTATAGACGGACAGGCAGATATATTTAAAAAATATATATATATTTTTTTTTTTGAATAATAAAGATAAGATATGATAACATCGCTGTCGGCAGAAACCTTTTATCTCCATATTTCAACAAAAATAAATTAATTATACAACTTCATTATACAAGTAACGCACACAAGCAGGGTTAATAGCAGATCTACAAGCTCACCTCGAAAGATGGCTATTTGCACTATTTTAAATTATTTTTAAAAAACAATAATACAAGTTTTGGACATACGAGGTGTCCACCCGACAGCAACAATAACACTCAGTTGCCAAGGACAGTACAGCAGTTTAAGAATACAAATTACAGGGCAAGAAAAATAATACTGTGGACACAGTCTGATGGAAAGACATCACAGTCCAAGCAACAGCATAAGATGGTAAAAACATATCCATGAAGAATATGCACATATACAATATACAATATACAACACTATACACCAGGGGTAGCAACCTTAGGGACAGGGGAGGGTGATCACTGACACACTGGCATACGTTTGAGAGAGAAAACTAAAAAACATTCTGCACATAATTCTGTATTCGAACTCTCTGAACTCTGAACTCTGACTCGGGAGGGTGTCTGGGAGATACATTAGGTGGGGTTATTGTTCTGACTGACACACACACACACACACACACACACACACACACACACACACACACACACACACACACACACACACACACACACACACACACACACACACACACACACACACACACAGTGGGAGTAAAGATACAAATGCACACAAACACTCATAGTCTAACCACTGCCTGGCACACCACACCGTGTGTGTGTGTGTGTGTGTGTGTGTGTGTGTGTGTGTGTGTGTGTGTGTGTGTGTGTGTGTGTGTGTGTGTGTGTGTGTGTGTGTGTGTGTGTGTGTGTGTGTGTGTGTGTGTGTGTGTGTGTGTGTGTGTATGTTCATACTGCAGCCCCACAGAGCGCACACTCTATGTAGGGCATGAGGAGCTTTAGCTTCCTGTCAACAAAAAGTTGTGAATTTACACCAAAACCACATAATGAGTGAGTTTGCAGATCGGCTATTTTTGGCAGACATTTAGCCCTTGGGAATCAGGTCGACTAAGTATAGGGCCACTCCTCATTAAGGATGTGTAATGGACCTCTGCCATGCCGGACGGCCAAAGGCTTTAAAGGTCCAGTGAAATACATTTTTGGTCATTTTATTTTGAAGTTTCAGCTTCGTAACTAATCAGAAGGTTCCATCCCTTCAGGCATACTTGTCGAACACAGCGGACAACAATCATGGGTAAAGGAAACAACGCCTCCTCCAAATTGAGCGGCTTCCTAATAGCTGATATTGAGCAGTACCTTGTTAATTGTTTAGCCCTCCTTTTGGAGAGGCCGGCCATTTGAAGGCCCCTCACAACCAACTTGTGCACGTGTCCTAGACTACCAAAGATAAAAACCAAAAGTTTACATCTGTAGCCTAGCTGAGAGATGGTCTGCTCTAGCTGATGATATTTTAGCACTTTGGTTAGGAAGGCTTCCTCTAAGCTGTAATCAAAAGTACAGCCGACCTCGAGAATGAACGCATCCCTATGGTTTTCATTAACAACAATGCCATCAGGGGTGTTAGCTGAAATGTTAGAGAACACAGAATCATTGTTACACAGGCTAAACATGCTCGGCTTCACAGTAGAATGCTTATACAGCATGATGGAGAGGACCTGAAAATAGAAGTGATATCTTTTGATATCAAATCCACTATTCTGTCATGCCTACTTATGTAGAGTCCCCTGTATACATGGCACCCATTTAGGATGTGGGACATGGTTTCAGCTATTTGTTCATGACCATGATGTATACAGTGAGGGGCATGGTTGCATGGAAACCAGATGGAGAGGTTAAGTTTAGATGGTAAAACCTGCAACCTCACTTTCAGAGTAAAGCCAACAATGTATTCGTCTAAAGCAAAACATTTTAACACAGAGTGAGAGACAAAATGGTCCGCAGCAGGGAGAAATGCAGGCTTCCCTTGGAACCTCAGCTCAGTCCAATGCTGCCGCTGCCTTTACACACACACACACACACACACACACACACACACACACACACACACACACACACACACACACACACACAGACACACACACACACACACACAGACACACACACACACACACACACACACACACACACACACACACACACACACACACACACACACACACACACACACACACACACACACACACACACACACCTACTTGCAAGCCCAACTGCGTAACAGTACAATCTTTGTCAAGTAGGCTAGCAGCCTAGATGAATGACAGATTGTGACACCAATCACATCGCCATGAATGGAATATGTTTGTATATTAATTTATTTAACACATACCGAGCAGTGTGCGTTCTAGTTACACTAAAATAAAGCAGTCATGTAGGCTATTCCCTGTGACACTCGGGCGGGAATACTCGGGCGGGTCAGTCCTGTGCCACCACGTTAATGAGAGATAGGCTGGAGAGGACATTAATGGATGAAGGCAGGTGTGTGTTGGGAGGGTTAAAGATTACCATTTAAAGATTACAGCGGCGCCGCTGCGCCCGGTCCAAACTCCCGAAAATTACATTCTTACATAAGAACTCGTATATTTTGAAAATAGCAGATCTGCTAGCTCACAACGCATGGTGATGCGATACGTTGTGAGCTTGTAGATCTGCTATTTTCAAATAGTCAATGCAGTCAGATCAATCTTATCTGAATGACTGTTAAAGCGATCTCGGGCGACTGATTGCCTCGTCGCTCAAGGGTCCTTCTGGCCGATCTACACGGTCACGACTTTTTTCTGTTCTTGCCCCACAGTGGTGGAATGAACTCCCCACTGATGCCAGGACAGCAGAGTCACTGCCCATCTTTCGCCGCAGGCTAAAAACCCACCTCTTTAGGAAACACTACCCTTCCTTTTTGCCTTGCCTACTTGTTGTTAACTAGTTGTACAAACTCTTGTTTTATTGTTTTATTGGATCTTGTTTATTCGATACACTTATTTGTTTTAGCTCTTGCTCATTTGATTTTACTATTTTGTCTCATCTGTTTATGAAATTAGGTAGCTGATATATTGCACTTTTACTTTAGCGCTAGGTATACTCTTGTCTCTTAGTTGCTTGTTTTAGAAGAGAATGCACTTAATGTTTCTGGTGATTAGTAGTTTTGTTCCCTACCTATATTGAATGCACTTATTGTAAGTCGCTTTGGATAAAAGTCTGCTAAATGACTGTAATGTAATGTAATGACTACACTTCATGGAGTAGGTCTGCATATGTTGTAAAGAATACCAGAATTATCCGAATTAAAGTAACAAACCCCCCCAAAAAAGTAACAAACATGTTCACACTGGCTAAAGTCAAAGTCATGATATATTGATAAATGCTGAAAGTTCTCGCCGTACGCCCATTATTTGGTCTACGCCGTGTTGATAAATGAGGGACAATGTGTTTATTTAAATTGTCATTGAGTTTTCACCCAAGTTGTACGTGTTTAATTGTAAAACATACAACTCTAACATTGAGAAATGGCACCAAATGTGGAGCCATTTGTACACTCTCATAGTTGTGGGGGTCTGTGTCCTGGTAATTGTAATCTGGAGTGTCAAGAATCCACTGGAAAAACAACTTTGATCTGCCCTGCCTCTACTCACTGTCACACGTGACGTGAAAGTAAAGACTGAAAGTCTCACTGACAAACGTATATATTTTCAATAGATGAGTGATCACAGCCACATCCAGCCTATAGCCAAACGGGTCCGTTTGGTTCCATTTGTATACACTCTCACAGTTATGGGGGCCTTGAAATAAAAACCTTTGAGAAGCAGCGCTGTAGTTTAAACTCACACACTGTAGAGACCTAGTTTCAACCACGAGCATCACAACAAAACTATACAAAAAGTCAAAACAAACAGCTTCCATGGTGTTCATGATGATGACAATATGAACTCTACATACGTAGCTGTCACCAGTGTTGCTATGCTCATTTGGGATGTGCTTGCACTGTATTTTAATGATGTGACGCGCACATCGCTTAAGACCTACACTATAGGTCACACAATGGACCATTGATATGCATCTAGGCTAATTCCTATGTTAATGTGCCTGGCGTGAGTCGGGAGCCTTTGTAAACTTTGTTGAAGTGTGAATTTAAAGTAGTTTTAAATCTATGCGTGTGCCTGCGCGTGCTCCTGGTCAAATAGGTTCTTGCACACCGTGCAAGGCCGTCCAGTGAGCATTGCACCCCTGGCTGTCACACTGAGCATAATTCACACACTATACATCTGTACACGCCAATGAATACACACACACACACGCAAGCACGCATGCACGCACGCACCGACCGACTCCTACTCCTGCTTCCAGGATGAATACACTTTGGCCTTTATCAGGTAGGATAAACACATCGTTTGCTGTCTATTCCTCTTTAAATGGCCTGTTTTCACTTAGTTAAGGGAAAGTTAGCCTTATTTTATTGTTTTTTAAATAAACTTTTTCCAATAGCTTGCTTCACCAATGTGTTCATAAAGGTATCTACTAACAACTCTCAATTAGTTCCAACCCAACTCCTCAAGGAAACTGTGTGGGAGCCAATCAGAGTTACTAATTAGCCAATATGAGCTTGTGTGTGGGATATCTTATTAATCTTATTAGGGGTTTTGGGGGGTGCTGAATCCATTCCAACTATTACGTTTTAGTACAAATGACTCCCTGGCCATAGCATTATGGTGGCTGTAATTTCCCCTTGGTATATTCCGATTATTGGGCTTCCTAGAAAGTCAAATAAAGATGTCTTAATTTTTTCTGTTGCTTTAGTTTGCTTAATTTGCATAATTCCATGTTTTTTGAACTTTGCACATTGTAAAGTGCTTTGGATAAAAGGTGCTGTATAAATACACCATTTTATAGACGGACAGGCAGATATATTTTTTAATATTTTGTATTATTTTTGAATAATAAAAATAAGATCACATTGCTGTCGGCAGACTATCTCCATATTTCAACAAAAATAAATTAATTATACAACTTCATTATACAAGTAACGCACACAAGTAGGGATAATAGCAGATCTACAAGCTCACCTCGAAAGATCGTCTATTTGCACTATTTTAAATTATTTAAAAAAAACAATAATGAAAGTTTTGGACATACAAGGTGTCCACCCGACAGCAACGATAACACTCAGTTGCCAAGGACAGTACAGCAGTCTAAAAATACAGATTACAGGGCAAGAAAATGTATACTGTAGACACAGCCTGATGGAAAGACATCACAGTCCAAGCAACAGCATCAGTAAGATGGCAAAAACATAATGAAGAATATGAACATATTATATACAACACTATACACCAGGGGTAGGCAACCTTAGGGACAGGTATTCACACACACACACTCATAGTCTAACCTCTGCCTGGCACACCACACCATTCAACACTAGAACCAAATCATAACCCAAAATATTATAGAAAATACAACCATAGTCAATAGATGACTGATCACAGCCACACCCAGCCTATTCACACACTGTAGAGACCTGGTTTCAACCATGAGCATCACAACAAAACTATACAAGAAGTCAAAACAAACAGCTTCATGGTGTTCATGATGATGACAATATGAACTCTACATACGTAGCTGTTACACTGAGCATAATTCATACTATACATACTATACATCTGTACACGCCAATGAATACACACACACACACACACACACACACACACACACACACACACACACACACACACACACACACACACACACACACACACACACACACACACACACACACACACACACACACACACACCATCTGCCATGACGGGCATGATGGCAAAATGTAAATATATAAAACCCAATAAATCAAATACTGGATATATTATATTATTGTATAAACAGATGAATACAATAAATTAATAAAATAATGTAAATGACATAATAATACTATTATAACAGTGCTTTACATAAAAAGAGCAACAAAGGAAGTTTAGGAGGTGTTGATAGCAGAGTAGTTAAGGCGTATACGACATATAAGCTGATGTCTGACACTGAGTCCCGGGTTCGATTCTCGAGCCAAGTGAACCTTTGCTGCATGTCACTACCTGACTCTGTTTCCTGTCTCTCTACACTGTGGACTGTCAATAAAAGCAGAAAACCCCCAAAATTAACTTTAATTTGAAATTATGAATAGGCGACGTCATAACTACATTTCACGCCACGCCATGTCTCACACACACACACACACACACACACACACACACACACACACACACACACACACACACACACACACACACACACACACACACACACACACACACACACACACACACACACACACACACACACAGTGCATGTTAACGTGCAGTAAAGCATCCAGCAGTACTAATGTGTTTAAGCATCATGGTTTTCTTATCTTTGTGCCTCAGTGTCTTTTCACAAGGTTCCACATCAAGCAACAAATGTCATTAAAACAGAGTGTTTACCTGAGCTCCAAAGCAGCAGGAACAGTATCCCTGTTTTTTCCATGTCTGGATTCACTCACACTGGATTCTCAACTGGAACTTCACCGATCTGCACCGATTGATTGGTTGTGATTCTGATCAACACTCGCTGTCGTCTGTGTGTTTATTAGTGACACGTCAGCTCATCATATCTCTTCATCATCATGTGGTTTTTATGCAAATTCACACCTTTCTAGTTGACAAGAAGCTAAAGCTCCTCCTGCCCTGCATAGTGAGTGTGAGCTCTGTGGGGCTGCACCATGAAGACACACACACACACACACACACACACACACACACACACACACACACACACACACACACACACACACACACACACACACACACACACACACACACACACACACACACACACAGAGGAACACGTATGCATCAAAACGACGGAGGATGTGTTGATTGAACGTTTATCACATGATGTGACTGCTGTTTTTGATAAATAGATGATGTAATAAATAGTAGATAAAGACAGAAAATACGGGCGATATTGTTTCTGTACTTTTCCACCTTTGACCTTTTTTGTAGCATAGAGCAGAGAGTTAAGGGCCGTTCACACCAAGCACTATAACTATAACTATACAAATATAGTTTTAAAAATGGTGTGTGTTTGTGCATGCGTGCGTGTGCATTTATTATTATTTATTTATTTAAACACTTACTAAACATGGGTCATAGCTGCCAAAGTCTTCTGTAAGTCACTTGCTGCTCTAGACCATCTATACCAGTGCTTCTCAACCAGGGGTCCAGAATCAGAATCAGAATCAGAATCAGAATCAGAAGACTTTATTGCCATGACATGTAGACAGGTTAGGAATTTGGTTTGATGCAGTGGAGCGCAGTTTACAACAGGACTGGTGCAAGACAGGACAAGACAGTGCAAACAACAAGTAATAAATACAAATAATATAATATTTATGAGAAGTGAGAAGTGTCAAAAGAGTCAAAAAGATCAAGTGTTCAGTTAGGACAGTCCATATAGCTCTCTGAGGTCAGGGGGGGGCAGCAGCATTCAGTAGCCGGATGGCCGTGGGGAAAAAGCTGTGTGAGTGTCGTGCCTTCAAAGTCTTTAGTGACCACAACCTCCAGCCTGAGGGGAGCGGGGCAAAGAGACCATAGTCCTGGGTGTGTGGGGTCAGCCATGATCTTCCTGGCCCTCCCCAAAGCTCTATTTTTAATCAGGGCCTCCAGGGGGGGCAAAGGGCAGCCAATCACCCTCTCCGCCGAGCGTATCACCCGCTGCAGCTTGGCCTTGTCCTTGGCCGCTGCAGCGGGGAACCAGATGATGATGGCGAAGGTGACGATGGACTCGATGAAGGCAGTATAGAAGTTCACCAGCATGTCCAGGGACCACCAGTGGTCCTTGGGAGGGTACCAGGGGGTCCCCAGCTTAATTGGTTAACATAGTGTCACGATCATTTTAACCACTTAGCTTTGGCTATTCAAAAATAGCAGATCTACAAGCTCATAGCGCGTCACCGAGTGCCGCGCTATGAGCTTGTAGATCTGCTATTTTTTGAAAAATCTTGAAAATGCATATCTTGAATATATATATTTTTTGAAACACACATTTTTAACTCAAATCTTTGCTTCTTGGGGTCCCTGGGCACAAAACCTTTTCAGATGGGGGTCCGCGGCCAAATGTATATCAATTTAGGGGTCCTTGGCATGAAAAAGGTTGAAAACCATTGATCTATACCAATGGTCAGCAATAGGCAGCCCATGGGCCGAAACAAGCCCTACAGTATTAATATCATTAATATCACACACACACACACACACACACACACACACACACACACACACACACACACACACACACACACACACACACACACACACACAGTGTGGTAAAGACACAAATGTGAGCATTGACAATACTGTTGACTACTATCACTGCATTTATTGATACACCTAAACATAACAACCTATTAACAGCGGTGTGATGCATTGTGAGCTTGTAGATTGGCTATCTTTGAAAATGTATTATTTTATCGATTCTCGATTATTTCTTATAATCAGTTAAATCGATTAGTTCAATTAACTGTTGCACCCCTAAGTATCACATCCACTGTGGGCTTCTGTAAACTAAATAACATGATGATATATCTTACAGTAAAGTGAATAATATGACAGTATATCTTACAATAATTGTACATTTGTACGTTTTGTGTTGAAAGCTGCAGAGTAACTTTTAACTAAATTGTTCAAATAATTGTAGTGGTGTAAAATGTAAAATATTTGCTTCTGAGATGTTAGTGGAGTAGAAGTATAAAGTATTGAAATATGAGTACAGTACTTGAGTAATACACTTAGTTACTTTCCACCCCATAAATTAGCAGCTATAATTAGAGAGTTCCTCTCTGTGAAACTGCTCACTGTCAGGTAAGAAAAGGATGTGTTGACATCATGTGTAGGAGGAGATGTGGTTTGTCCAGGGCCGGACTGGGACCAAAATTCAGCCCTGGCATTTTGGTCCGGACCGGCCCACCCCCCCCCCCCGGACCGTTTTGTCAACGGGGGGGGGGGGGGAGCGTTTCACTGTTCAGCCCAGCCCTGCACATGAACTCTGCAGCCGCACTGAGGCCCCTGCTGGAAAGCATCCCAGCCCAAACATTAACATAACTAATAATTGGGCCACGCGACCCTGAAATGACCGTAATAATCCTAAAACGGGAACGAAAATATTTGATTTTTTTTTTTTTTTTTTTTTTTTTTGGGTGGCCCAGCGGCCCACTGGCCCACCGGGCATTTGCCCGGTACGCCAAATGGCCAGTCCACCCCTGGGTTTGTCTTTGCAGGCTGCCGACAAAAAAAACAAAAAAAAACCTTGAAGTCAGATTTGGTGACGTTGACATTTTTTTAATCCACTGCAAACCATCTGCTTTGACTGACCTACTGGATCCTCAGTCAAATTGTCACGGTCCGCTCCTCGGGCCGTGTACTCTGTCGTCATTATTTGGACCTTCTTGCCCTTTTATGGTCATGGACTTATTAGGCCTGTCCTGTTGTGTTGTTATTTTGTCTGTGCTGTTATTCTGAAGTCATGTTGCAGTCCTTGTTTCTGTGTTAGGGTTTGCTTTACACTACTGTACCTTATTTTGTAGTAGTGTTCTGTGTCTCCCTGTCTGCTTAGTTGTTGTTGCCCGTCTTGTCTCCTCTACCTCTCCTCTGCCCCTCCCCCCTCCCCCCTCCTCCTTGCCTGTCTTCTAGTTTGCACTGCAACTGACTCGTTACCCAGCTGAGCCTCCTCAGCTTAATGACTCTGTAGCCTACTTAGCCGGCTTCAGCTTGCAATCCTGTGTTGGATTTTTAATTCATTGCCACGGCATGAGCTCCTTGTTTGTACCTCTGTTAACTCTGCTCCCCGTGCCGTGTGCTTAACACTTTCTCCTCGTGTTCGAGGGTTGCCTTGTTTGTGTATTATTTGTATTTGACATGTTTTATAAGTAAAGCTACTGTTTCATCAAACCTTCCGTGTCCTCTCTGCGCTTGGGTCCCCTGCCTGCACCACACCGTGACAAAAATACATTTAGTTAAAATACAATAAACTCTAACAGATTAGATTTAAAACGGTAGCCTACATGATCCAAGCAGTCCAGGGGAAAAGGATTTTTGATGCTCTTGACCTATGGTTCAAGAGTTATAGGCCAAAATAGGCCAAAAAGTGAATCTGCCTGTTCTTTTAATGGATACTGATGTATGGTATGGTAATTGTATGGATAATTTTCTAATTAAAGTTTGGGTCCCAAGGCTAGAATCCATCAGTAGGCTCCACACACAGTGGATGATCCTCACTGGTTTACAACAGGAAACATCTGGCTGTCTTCATCATGATGGAGGAATTGTCTCGTAAAAGAGACAATGGTCTCAATGTGATTTTACTGGTTAAATAAAGGTTAAAAATATATATATATATATCACACGTTACATTACATGTACCTTTTGAAATCTAATCTGTAAGAGTTTATTGTATTTTAACTAAATGTATTTTACTGAGGATCCAGCAGGGGTGGACTGGCCATTTGGCGTACCGGGCAAATGCCCGGTGGGCCGCTGGCCAGTGGGCCGCTTGTTGAAAAATATTTTCGCTCCCGTTTTAGGATTATTACGGTCATTTCCGGGTCGCGCGGCCAAATTATTAGTTACTGTTTGGGCTGGGATGCTTTCCAGCAGGGGCCTCAGTGCGGCTGCAGAGTTCATGTGCAGGGCTGGGCTGCTGAAACAGTGAAACGCTCCCCCCCCCCCCCCCCCCCCCCCCGTTGACAAAACGGGGGGGGGGGGGGGGGGTGGGCCGGTCCGGACCAAAATGCCAGGGCTGAATTTTGGTCCCAGTCCGGCCCTGGGATCCAGTAGGTCAGTCAAAGCAGGTGGTGTGCAGTGGATTAAAAAAATGTCAACGTCACCAAATCATACTTCAAGGTTGTTGTTTTTTTGTTATCAGCCTGCAGAGACAAACCACATCTCCTCCTACGCATGACGTCAAGACCGCTTTTTTTTCACCTGACAGTGAGCAGTTTCACAGAGAGGAACTCTTTAATTAGAATAGATGTTAATCTCTGTGGTGGAAGTGCATTTACTCCAGTACTGTACTTGAGTACTTTTTTTAGGTACTTCTCGGAGACAAATATTTTACATTTTACACCAGTACTAACCTCGCATCACCAGTCTTTCCACCTCGGAGGAAAGCCTGGTGATCGTTACTAAAACCCATATGATCCGGTCTAGGCCACGCCTACTGAAAAAGAAAAAAGAAAAAAGAATCCTGTTTCCGGATTGTCGAGATCCGGTTTTGCGGTGCCGCTTTGTTTTGGTTCCCCAATCCCTATTTAAATGGAATAGAATTTCCCCGTGGGATAATACGGATAATACAGACGCTAAATAGTCTCCGGAAAGTACACTCACATTTAGATTTAAAAAATAAGCTAAACTACGCCACATCAAGGATTTTATAGGACGGACCTATTTTGGGGTGAGACGTGTTTCCGGTTTGTCGCGATCCGGTCGCTGATGACGCGGATGACGTAGAGCTCCCGACCGGATCATATACCCGAAAAGGAATGGTGCCCAGGCTACACCAGTACAATTATTTGAAAACTTTAGATTTCAACACAAATTGTGTAATTGAACTATTCTATTCAACAAAGAGCATACGTGGATGTGATACTTTCACATTAAGATACACTGTCATGTCATGTTACTGTAAGATCTGCTATCACTTTATTGACTTTACTGTAAGATATACCATCATGTTATTCACTTTACAGAAAGAAGCCCACAGTGGATGTGATACACAGTGGGGGTGCAACAGTTAATTGAACTAATTGGTTTAATTGATTATAAGAAATAATTGAGAATCGGTAAAAACTCACAAGCTCTACAAGCTCACAATGCATTGCGATGCAATGTGAGCTTGTATATCGGCTATTTTGGCGTGACATCGCTGTGCAAGGTATAATATAGGGCTTAAGTGGTTAATCAGACTAATGAATTTAGTTGATTAAAAAAATACGAAATTAAACTTTACGTGTCGATTAATGAATACAAAAGAAAACAAAATCTCCAAGAAAAAAAATGCTTTTCGATTATTCAACGATTGACTGCCAGAATTATTTCAGATTTTTTTGCAGTTGTCTAACAGAGATTTTTCATTGAAAAAACAAAAAGTATTCAGGAGTTTTAAGTTAACAAGGAAGTGGATAGGAGTCTAGATCTTCAAAAAATCATATCTCCTTGGTCTTTGGAAAAAAAATATCTAAAAACGCATATTTGCGTTATTGGCGGGCAAGTGATGGATTCTAAAGAACGCATATATGCGTTATTGGCGGGCAAGTGATGGATTCTAAAGAACGCATATATGCGTTATTGGCAGGCAATGATTGAAAAAGTGTTTTATAGAATAATCACTGCGAAAATAATTGATACAGCCTGTGATACTGTCATATTATTCAGTTTACTGAGGCCCACAGCATCAGTGGATGTGATCGAGCCCAATCGTCCACATAATATCTTGTGCACAAATGCTAGTAGGCCAAAGCTTGATGTCTTGTAAAACATGAAAAGATGAGATAGGTAAATCCTTGGCCTACTGGCAGTGTACAGAAGACATTTAGTGCTGATCAGTCCAAAAGTACAGATTACTAAAAGCATTGCCACATTCTACCTGAGGGAAGCTGAGCAAGATAACAGGTCATGGAGTCACCAATATCAGTTGGGTTCATCATACTGATGAAATATGAGATATTTATTCATTTGTACATTCATCTGATTTGACTTGTCTTCATTGTACAGCACATAAGTCAACATGTGTCAAAAAATAAAGTGACACACACACACACACACACACACACACACACACACACACACACACACACACACACACACACACACACACACACACACACACACACACACACACACACACACACACACAGTAGGAAGGCCATGAAAGCCTTCATCACATTTAGAAATTGCATAACAGACAAAACTGGGATCATTGAGTAAAAATCAACCATTCTGAATTAAAGGACCACTTCACCCATTTTCAACCTATCTTCATATAACTGGTCCACTGATAAGATTTCTGTCCAATCAGTCTGTGTCTCAGAGTAAGACTGTGGACAGTCCTGCCTACCAGTATCATCGGTAGACAGGTTTGGTCATTTCAAACAAGATTTTTTTTTAATAAAATAATAATAATGTAAGGAAAATGGCTTCTATTTCAGCATGCTAACTTTCCAGGAAGATAAATGGTGTAGTTTCTATTAGCTTAGAATCCCCATCAACGATGATGTCATTGGTAGGCAGGTTTCTGAACTGTCTACAGCCCACTAATGAGACGCGCAGAGTGAGTATACAGAAATTGTGCCATTTTATAATGAGTATTAGAGAGGACCAAATATATGAAGATAAGGTTGAAAAATGGATGAAGGGTCCATTTGGACCACTGGTGGTCCACAGACCCGATGTTGAGAAACAGTGATATAATCGACCATTCTGAATTTAAACAACGTATTGTCAATAACATGAATCAAGTGTTTGTGGTAAGTCTGGGTTGTCTAGATGTGTATATAGACTGGATGCATTCTCTCAGGCGGTTCTCCCAGTCAGTCTTCCAGTCCAGACTCCTCTCCAGGTTCTGGCAGCGGGTGGCCATCTGGTCCAACGCCTTCACCGACTCCGGTGGGTCAAAGGTCAACCCCGCCCTCTCCACTGCCGCCTGGAACTTGGCGGGAGAGGCTGTAGCTACGTAGCACCTGGAAGAAAACATGCTTAACTAATTATAACTAACTAGACCATACCCGGTGAAGTGTGCAGGCGAAAGTAGCAAACGTGGGGTTACTGCGCGTCCTGGCGCGCGTCCACCCCCGCGCGTCCTGTTGCCCTCCCCCTCCCCCCGTGAGTCCCGTTGCGGACCCCCCGGGTCCCGTCGCAAACACAGAGACACAGACACACACACACATACACAGATCCGTAAGAATGTTTTCTGTGTACACGTGCGTAAATGAAAGTCCTTCTAAGTTTAAGCACGGTGTTTGTGCGCTTGAGGCGCACACACACATGTACATCCTCATGCGGCCAGAGCTGTCCCCCGTCACGAACACACACACACACGGCCGTCGCACGAACACAAATTATTCTGACACGTGCCTCCCCAACGTGCATGCGCACGTGCGTGTTCGCGCATACACGGGGCGAGTGTTCTGTGTGTGCAACAGTGTAACGCAGTGGGGCTGTAGATGCGACGCACGCGCAGTTTGAGCAGCCACCGTAAGCATGGCGACATTCTTTGACATAAAAATGCGAATAAACAGCTGAGATTTAGTGATATCGAAAAACGGGCTTCGCAGTCCCATGCACACGGTAATGGTCAATGGCTGTGTGCAATTTGAGATCAATAGCTCCAGGCACTGAGGAGAAGAACCGGGCAGAACAATGTTTGGCCTCAGAGGTTTGGGCTCAGAGGTTTGTGGAATTATAGGAGGATTACAGACTAGGGGTGCAGCAGTTAATCAAACTGATTGTAATGTAATGGATAATAAGGTATAATCGATTTGAATAAAATAACTGATTTGGGGAAAAGGTTAAAGTGGCCACTTTCAACCTGGCATCAATATTTATCTCCGCCAGGCCGGAATGGTCATGCTGTCTGTGTGTCTGTGAACAGCAAATCTGAAGCACCGCTGAACAAATCAGCGTCAAACTTTGCACACACACTCTCAGTAGGCCATGGAAGAACCTCTTGGGCTATAACTCTTGAATTATTCACCTTATTCCATGCCCACCGCGGGCGTGGCCAGGTAGGGGAGTAGGGGAGGTGGGGAGCCCCATATCAATGAGTTTCCCGTTTACCAGTGTTGCCATGTCTGCTTACATTAAGCAATTTGGGGCTTTTTTTTTAAAGTGTAGTTGCTTAATTGGGCTTGCTTTCTAATGTCTTTTAAACCAGTGGCTCCCCCATTTTTGGGCGGTGAAACCGCCCCTATAAGTGAGGTTTGGAAAAATGTACAAATATCCTGCGCTGTGAAACCGCCCCTATAAGTGAGGTTTGGAAATTTGTACAATTATCCTGCACCGTGATTGGCCAATCACAATCTATTCAGGACTGTGATTGGCCAGTGTCACATGACACATGTGCATAAACCTATATAAGCAACCATAACTTGAAAAAAAACATAAATTGGTTTTTTTCAAGTTATGGTTTCGTCCATCATAAAGAGTGTTTCAATAAATGTATTTATTTATTATTTTGTACATGATTGGTTGACTCCATTCAGTATTGTGATTAGCTAGCAAGACACCGCCCACTTCACACAGGGTGTGATTTTTTCATGTCAAGGACCCCCAGATTAATAAGTATTTGTCCGCAGAGTTGCAGACCCCCATCTGAAAATATGTGGTGCCAGGGACCCCCATACAAGATGTGTGTTGTTAAAATGTGTCCAAAAATATTCTACAAGCTCACAACGTGTCGTGATGTGACACACTGTGAGCTTGTTGATCTGCTATTGTCTAATAGTCAATGTAAAGTTAGGCTAGTTGCTTCTTTTGGGCTTGTTTTCATAGACCTGGCCGCTTTTTCTTTTGCAAAATCTGGCAACACACTGATTACCTGCATTACACCTGCAGTAGCCTACTAGGAAAGATATTGAATGAAGCAGCATACAGAGAAAAACTCAATGTAAGAGGCAATGGTGACGCAGTGGAGAAAGCCAGGAATAAGGTGAATAGGCTAAATAATCCATTATTTTTTTTTCCCCCTGGATTCCTTGGATCATGATGCAACTCCCCATTTAGGCCACGGCCATTTACACCTGACAAGAATTTCCACCAATTTGTGTTTTCTTCAAAACACACTTTTTGCTAAAGCTCCTACAGATTTTGTCCAAAACTCAAATTGGGACACATTATCTCTGGAGTCACGTGATCAATATTTCAATCAGATGTTATTATGACATTCCAGTTGACTGTCATTGGTTTATTTGCAGGAGGGGCCCATTTAGCAAGAATGGGCCCACCACCAGATTAGGAACAAATGGTCTGGTGAGTCATGCACAATGACCGTCAGACAGGGTTTGGGTACTCCATACTTTGTGCCTGTTGCTGCATTAAAAACAATGTGATGACCTTTCACCTGTGAATTGCAGGGTCGTGGGGACAGTGGTAGTGATGCCACACTGCCACCGCTGTGTGGGGACACAACAAGTAGCCGTTCTCCTCCCAGCATCTCTTCATGGAGCTCACAATGCCTTCATCTGTCACCGTTTGTGTCCACATGGCCTGGGATAACTGATGAGAGAGAGAGCACAACCACAGACCCATTAGACCACTGTTTCCCAAACAGTGGGTCGGGACCCATGTTTGGGTTGTGGACACATTTTTATGGGTAAATTACCCCTTTTTTGTGTCTTCCATTTAAAAAATATATATATATACTTCAAAAGATGTAGAAAAGCTAAAAATAATAATAAAAAAAATAGAAATCACAACTTTTCATGAATTAAATGAACTAGATGTCAGGGCCGCTTCCGGCCCTCACATCTAGGCCAGATCCGAGGTTGGTCCAGTCACTCTGCACTGGCCTAGTCACTCTGCACACACGTCAAGCCCCAGTCCGGCCCCTCTGGCCTCTCCTCTCGGCTCCTCTCCTCTCCTCTCCTCTCCTCTCCTCTCCTCTCCTCTCCTCTCCTCTCCTCTCCTCTCCTCTCCTCTCCTCTCCTCTCCTCTCCTCCCTCCCCGCTTTGCTTTGCGGCCCTAACTTCTAGTCCCAACCTCCCAACCTCGGTCATGTGATAAAGAGGTCAGACTTCCTGTATCTGGTTGCTATGGCAGGGTGTTTCTGTCGTGTAATGAACCTGTTTATGCAGAGCTTCAGGCAGGGTGTTTCTGTGAGAACGTTGAAAGTCTTCCATCAAGTCCTTCACTAAGGCTCCATCTCTCCCTGATAGCAGCCAGAACACACGCTCCATGTTATATGGATCCTATGGAAACATATGGAGACATAGAAAACATATACATGATGTATGGATCCTTTGGAAACATATGGAGACATATAGAAAACATATACATGTTGTATGGATCCTATGGAAACATATGGAGACATATAGAAAACATATACATGTTGTATGGATCCTATGGAAACATATGGAGACATATAGAAAACACATACATGATGTATGGATCCTATGGAAACATATACACAAGGCCTGATCATCCATAGGCCGTAGGGGGCGAGTGTCCTGGGGCATCAGCCACTGAGGGCACCACATGATAATAAAACATATATATATTCAAATGCCTCTAGTGATCTAACGGTAAGGCCGACGGAAATGGCAGTGGATGTGTTGGATGCAGCTCAAAGTGAACTTTACTCAGGTATCCGACCTTCCCAGCCCGTGTTATTAAAGAAAAACGGGCGACAATGGCCAAAACTCAATCAAAAAGTGGCCGTTTTGACGGAAGCATTTGAAAATTGTGGGAGGCAACTCGTGAGACTAGAGTGACAGTGACAGTACCTGGATGTCTATAGCGGGGGCCAGTGTCTGTGTGACAGTGTGCGTGTGACAGAGTGTGTGTGTGTGTGTGTGTGTGTGTGTGTGTGTGTGTGTGTGTGTGTGTGTGTGTGTGTGTGTGTGTGTGTGTGTGTGTGTGTGTGTGTGTGTGTGTGTGTGTGTGACAGCGTGTGTGTGACAATGACAGTACCTGGATGTCTATAGGGCATCGCAGTTGCGGCCACTTCCTGGTTCCACTGCAAAATACTCAATGCATTTTTCCCATTGACATTTCCAAAAATATTTATATCAATTATTTTAAGCCTAGAATCAAGCCATCCAGGGCCCTGGTGAATCATGACCATAAAACGTTTGATTCTGTGTTTTGTTTTTTTTTGAAAACGGCAAAACAAAGGGTATTTATTAAATATAGTATATCATATAAATAAATATAAAATAAAATAAATCACAGAAAAAAATGTTTAATGGTCATGATTCACCAGGACCCTGGATGGCTTGATTCTAGGCTTAAATTAATTGATATAAATATTTTTGGAAATGTCAATGGGAAAAATGCATTGAGTATTTTGAAGTGGAACCAGGAAGTGGCCGCAACTGCTATGCCCTATAGCGGGGGCCAGTGTCTGTGTGACAGTGTGAGTGTGACAGTGTGTGTGTGTGTGTGTGTGTGTGTGTGTGTGTGTGTGTGTGTGTGTGTGTGTGTGTGTGTGTGTGTGTGTGTGAGACAGCGTGTGTGTGTGTGTGACAGCGTGTGTGTGACCGTGACAGTACCTGGATGTCTATAGCGGGGGCCAGTGTCTGTGTGTCAGTGTCGGTCATGGAGAAGTCCCCGCTTTGCACCGTCCTATGGACGATGTCGTTGGCGTTCACCATGGCAACCAGACGCAACGGCACGCCCATCTGCTTCACAATGCAGCCGGCTGATAGGAGACAGAACACATGACTCAACACTATTTTACAAACAAGTCATGCAAATAAATGATGATATAAGGACCTACCAATGTGTTAACACTTTCACACCTAACAGTATGTTTAACCTCATGTACATACTGTATCTGTTGGCATTATGCTATGTGCATATATATGTAGATATCTCGATTTTAGTTTTTTTATGTACTCTCTGACATGCTTATTTAATGTTGGATTTCTTACTCCCTGCCCCACCCCCTCCTTTTTCTTCAAAAACATGGAGCTTACGCAAAAACACATTTCACCCACTTCTTTACACGTGTAAACCTGTGATGTGACAAGAAAGTTCTTGATTCCTGATTCTTGATTTTTTCTTGATTCAATATCTCATTTTTTTTCTATGATTCTCTGTTTTCATATGAAATGAAGAGCAACATGTGTATTTTATAACATATCCAATAAGTTCAAGTTCAAGATTCTAACGATAGTACAATCCCATTAGATGTGATGAATGGATCTCACCTGCGATGTTCCCTGCTCCTCCGGTGGGCACCACCACCTCCAGAGGAGGCAGTGGGTTGTGGTGGTGGGCCTGCTGCTCCATGGTGCTGAGGTGCAGGTAGGCGTAGATGAAGTGAGCCAGTTGGATCATCACTCTGGACCAGTTGACAGAGTTCAGACTCATCAGGCCATGGCTCTTCACCAGCTCCTGGTCAGCGAACAGCCTCCGTATGGGAACGTCAATGTCGTCTGAGCTGCCGTCCGCTGCACACGGAAACATAAAGATGAAGACAATGAGCAAGAGGAAGATTCCATCTAGAGGGAATATCTCATACATTCACCCTAATAGATGTATTGACCTCTGACCCCAGTCCATAGCAGAGTTAACCCTGTGTGTCCTGTTGACTGTCTCACCTACAGCCATGCACCCAAAACAACACTTACACCTTGTAATCACAACATGATCCTCTCCAGTTGTGCATGTGATTCATTTAGCCACCTTCTGTTTAAAGTTGTACAATGCAGAATCACAAATAACGATTTTTAGCAACCTCTGCTGGTCACTACCGTCACTGCATACAATTTCCCTAGTCCTCGATTACCCAGAATTCCATTCGTTTTCACCGGAAGCCGGAAGCGTTTCAAAAAGCGATCTTTTAATTGTTTTATACTATCTACGGATCGTTTCTCTTAGCCAGTGGAGCATTAGTTACCATGAGCTGTGCTTTCTTTTTCTGTTCTTTTTCGATCTTCCAATCCTACATTATCTTAAAATCAGCGTGAGGTTCCTTTTTGTTAATAGCGCGGTAGTTCCTGGCCAAACAGGAAACCGTTGCGGTAGTTCCTGAGGACGTCGGCCACGACGTCATGACGTTGGCCAGGAACGTCATTTTCCCGGGAAAGTCCCCCCCGTACACGTTCAATAGAAAATATATAAATAAAAGGCTTCCGGGGGTGAAATTCACGGAGTGGGTGTTTTGAAACTTTTGCCACTCGCAAAAGATATACAATTTAACTTTAGTTTTGTTGAAAACGTTACCTAGTATTACTTTAAGTAAATCTATCAAATGACTTCATCATCATGTCAAATATTGCCCTGAACTTCATTGAGAGATAGAGATACTTTGAAAGTGTGTGTGTGTGTGTGTGTGTGTGTGTGTGTGTGTGTGTGTGTGTGTGTGTGTGTGTGTGTGTGTGTGTGTGTGTGTGTGTGTGTGTGTGTGTGTGTGTGGTGTCAGTGTGTGTTTGTGTATCAAGAAAAGACAAATCTGCCTTTGCAACAGCATCCAGCAAACATTTGTCTAAACTTCAGATATACTTCTAAATGTCTGACTTCATCACAGCAGCATTTGTTCTATTTTTCTCAACCGTACCTGGATTTTTCAAACACAGTCAAACAGTACTTTAACGTTCCTAAAGCCATAACTGTACTGTGCTTCACAATCGACCATTACAAAACCACTTTTCAGACATATTTCCAGGTTCCCTTTAACTTGTAAATTACTCATTAAATTTCAACAACATTTGTTGTATTTATATCAAAAGCACAAGGATTTTTCCAACATAGCCAACACCGCCTTTAGCTTCAATAACACGCTAGCCTTTACTGTCACGTCAGAACATGTGTGTGTGTGTGTGTGTGTGTGTGTGTGTGTGTGTGTGTGTGTGTGTGTGTGTGTGTGTGTGTGTGTGTGTGTGTGTGTGTGTGTGTGTGTGTGTGTGTGTGTGTGTGTGTGTGTGTGTGTGTGTGTGTGTGTTTGAGTGTGTGTGTGTGTGTGTGTGTGTGTGTGTGTGTGTGTGTGTGTGTGTGTGTGTGTGTGTGTGTGTGTGTGTGTGTGTGTGTGTGTGTGTGTGTGTGTGTGTGTGTGAACCATCCACACCCTGCCCTTTTACAAACGGCCAGCAAAATTATGTATAAACTTCAAGCTAATTTCTACATTACTGACTTAATTTTAGCAACATTTGTTCTATTTTTCTTAACCGTATCTGGATTTCTTAACACAGTCAAATATTATTTTCGTGTTCCCAAACCCCTGGCTGTGTTTTGTCTCAAACCGTCCAAACGTCCCTTTAAACTCCCTTTTCTTACATATTTCCCTGCTTCTATTTAACTTGTAAATTCCTCATTTAATTACAACAATATGTATTCTAAATGTTTACCAACAGTACATGTTTTTTCAGACAAGCCAACATTATTTTTAACATTCATAAAAACATCGCCACTACTGTCTTCAAACTTCCATTACAAATGGCTTAGCAGAATTATTTCTGAGCTTTGGTATAACTCCTAAATTATTCAATTAATTACAACAACAAATATTCTAATGTCTTTCAAAAGTACAGCATTTTCCAAGCAATCCAACCATTATTTTAACGTTCCTATAACAATGTCACATCACAACTGATCCATGCGAACGCTATGCTTAAAACTGAGAAAAGAAAATTATTCACCATCATTCATGAAAATATCTCAGCTGTTATTTTATGACCATATACGTCCTCTTACCCGGACATGTCCTCTTTTGGGTGCCTGTCCGCCTGTCCGGGGGAGTTTTATAAATTCCTTCAAATGTGCGGGGTTTTGCGCGTGTATCTGTGTATCACAGTCACAGACCATTAAAGCATAATGTATTTACAATTCACGTTCAATGGCTCGTTTGTAAAAACAACTCTGAGAGGCGGACCTCCACTCCACCCCTGAACGTGTATTATTCATAACTCAACTCTGCCCTGCGCTACTTGCTGCTTCTCACTAACTGCTCCAACTGTAAGTGCATCAGAGCAGGAAACCTGTTGGTGGCCCCTTGCTGTCAAGGCACAAGATGAACAGGATGTGAACCGTTTGTGGTTAAGAGAAGGAGACCATACAGCTGAACTAGACTCTAGAGGAGAATAGGTTGCAGAAAAGGTTGTAATAAAGGCTGATAAAAAGGCTTCAAAACTTAGTTAAATCTAAGGTCAACAGGTGCAAAGACAACTCAGACCTGAGACACTGTGTACGTGACAAAACATACATTAACGTTTACACACTGTTGATGGGCCAAAAGTTCATCAGACAAAAACATTCGGCCAACAGACAGATCAGACAGACAGGTCAGACAGACAGACAGGTCAACAGACAGATCAACAGACAGATCGACAGACGGATCGACAGACAGGTCAACAGACAGGTCGACAGACAGATCAACAGACAGGTCAACAGACAGATCGACAGACAGGTCGACAGACAGATCGACAGACAGGTCAACAGACAGGTCAACAGACAGGTCAACAGACAGGTCGACAGACAGATCAACAGACAGGTCGACAGACAGGTCGACAGACAGGTCGACAGACAGGTCAACAGACAGGTCGACAGACAAATCAACAGACAGGTCAACAGACAGATCGACAGACAGGTCGACAGACAGGTCAACAGACAGATCAACAGACAGGTCATAAAATCATCACAAACGGTACAGAATTCCCATTTCAATCTCATCTCTTCTTTCTTTGTTCCTATAAAACTCTGCAGTGAGTTTTTAGTTTGTACCTTGTATGTCCCAGGATGAGGTGACATTAACCACATGAACCCTAGCGTCACTGTTCTGGTTAGAACATGTGGTGGAAATAGCAGATCTACAAGCTCACAACTTTCAGCTTGTAGATCTGCCTTTTCGGCAAACATATTTAGTGTAGAGGGAAAAAAAGGGGACCTGGTATATAGCCCTGGGGGACTCCGGTCAACTAAATGTACAGTAAATAGGTTTTAGTGTTTGTTGGTTGGTTGGTTGGTTGGTTGGTTGATTGATTGATTGATTGATTGATTGATTGATTGATTGATTGATTGATTGATTGATTGATTGATTGATTGATTGATTGATTGATTGATTGATTGTCAAGTGGTTATGGTATTTAACACTATCAAAAAGTAAGCCTTTTCACACAGATCAAATTGTCAAACAATGACTTGTTTTAACATCCCTTCAGCAACCAGGGGGGTGACGAGCACAGCCCCCATGTCGCTCTCTCTCTCTAGAGGACGGGGGGGGGACGCCATGCTCTCTCCCGGGCACGAGACTACTCTATCGGCTCTTCAACAAGGCGGCCTGCATACCCAGGTAGAGCAGGCGACAGCTTAAAGCCGGTGGAGGAGCTCTCTCCCGGGACGACCAACCATGCAACTCCTACACTCTGTGAGGCTCACAGAGAACCAAGTGTGCCCGTAGCTTCCATGGCTACGTGTCTGACCGCTCGCTCACACTGGACTCCGGAAAAATACTGTTTCTGTAAAGCCTCCAACCCAGTGGAAAGGTTGTATGATTCTGAAACATGTGAATTATGGCAACATTCCACGGTATGCTGTATGTATGTGTAGTTTATCACTTCCGAAAGGCTTCATGATCTATCATTTTCCCCTTCCTCACTTCCAGACAGCGTTGTGTCATTTAAAGTAGTCAGTCTATTCCTGTTCAATTCTTTTCCCACATGATGTCCTATGTTTCATTTTATTTACTAACATTCAAGCCCTCCTTAAGTGGGTGGACTAATACTTTTCTTTTGTTCTAAGTTATTCGACTGGTCCTTTAGGAGAACATGTCACACGTCAGGTCTCCCTCAAATATGGGCTTCAATTGGAACAGGCATGAGCCTAAGTCACTACCTTTGATGACAGCAAATGCCTGTCATTAAACGCTTGAATGAAAGATCACATAGTTATGACGTACAACGGAATGCAGTGGCATTTCAAATCATTTTGTGCATTTATTTACCTTAATACATTTGTGAGACGATTTTTATATTAAGAAGGTGTTTGTCATTTCTAAAGCTCCCTACACACCGGGGGCGTTTTTTTCATGCGAATAATATGTTTTTTTTTAAAACCTTAAAATGCAAGCTTCCATGGAGCGTATATTCGCATAATCGCCGGTGTGTAATGACCTTTACTCTCTGTTTACAGTAATACTATTGGGATATTTATTGCAAGTCTGACAAGAATTCACGTTACTATTACTATTACTATTATTACAGTGACGTAATTTCGATATTTCATAATAGAATGATATTTTAATATTAATACAAAAAGGCACCAGGAAATATTAATAACTAGAAAAAGTGCTCCTCGGAGCACAGGTCTCCGCCAGGTCAGGTAGGTTATTGTGGCCTCCTGGTGGCGCTATAATAGGCCAATGTGAAAAGGGTGTCATTTCTTCTTAGGCCTTGCACGGCAATCGGACACTGACTGCATTCATGATTTGAGGCATTTTGTTCAAAACATTTGTTTTGCTAAATTAGACCTGCTGATGGCGCTATAACAGGCCAATGTTAAAAGGGTGACATTTGCTCCTCAACATATTGAGCATGTAAAGTTTGACCGCAATCGGACGCGGGGTTCATGATTTGCGGCATTTTGTTCAAAACAAGCCACTACTAGCAAACTTTAGATGTCAATCTTAGCCAATCAGGATGGAATATGAAAAATCAAACACATCCGTCTTGATCACATGACTACAGAGATCATGTGTAGGGGAGGACGGGGTCGAACGACGCACCCTTTTCTATTTCCCTCCCTGCACAGAGATTACTTAATTTCATGTAACCATATTTTTTTGTGAACAAGAGACACTTGTCTTTAATTTTAGTGAAACGAGTCGAACGCAATCGGTAAGTAAAGTGACGTTGCGCTACTCTCCGCACACGGCCGCCAGTCGGGACGAACGGTGCATACACGGGGGCGGACGGCGCGGTCGGATGAAATGTCCTATAACAAGCACATAAGTTACATTTCTGGCATCTAACTCTCATTGATGCTTCAGTAGAACCCTACGAGCAAATGACCATGCTGATAGTCAAATAAATGTATCATGTTAATGTCCCCTCTGTCTGTTTCCTCAACTTTGTGTTACACATGCACCGTTCGTCCCTCCCTGTCCGTAATGCACCGAGTGGCTTAATGCGCCGTTCGTTCCTCCCTGCCCTCCCCGGATGTTTTGCTAGCTAGCACAAAAGCTAAAGAATATTTTTCAATGGAACCTTCACTGAGAGTTAGCCCACAGATTAGCCTAACAGACAAAATCCATTTACAATCGGCACCAAATAAACACAGCAGTACAAATGGGAAAGACTCAAATAGGGTATTTTTTACTACAGTGTGGAAATATACAAAAGTGGCTTCAACTCTGCCAATTTTGATCAGAACTGGGAAAAAAGACGAAGAGGGTGACGAATTTTAAGTGTAGCATGAAAAAAGGTCAGTGTTGCAACCGTCCCTGCGTGTCGTTCGTCCCGGTTTTCCCCTACCGATGAGCGTGAAATTTTGATAAAATCGGAAGGAGTAATATAAAAAAAAATGTTTTACATAAGTAGGCCTCCTGGTGGCGCTATAAAAGGCAGATGTGAAAAATGCAGGGCAAAGGTTTTTCCTTGACCTCTAGGGAGTGCGCTTACAAAGTTTTACACAGATCGGTGCAGTTATAGGTAAAAACACGAATCGGCCTGTTATAGCGCCACCATGAGGCTGATTTGAAAATGTTCAAGTGGCATTTCTTCATGGGCATAGTGGAAATATGCGTGGAAAATGTCAAGGAAATTGCATGCTGTGTTCATGATTTGAGGCATTTTGTTCAAAACGGAGCACTCCTACAAACTTTGGAAGACATTTTTAGCCAATCAGGATGGAATATGAAAAATGTGAAAGACCCGTTTCGTTTAATGACTATAGAGATACTGTGTACCGATTTGCGGGATTTTTGGACAAAATCTGTAGGAGTACTGTCAAAATTATGTTTTGCACAAATCAGCCTCCTGATGGCGCTATAAAATGCCCATGTGAAAATTTGGGGCATTGGTTCTGCTGTGGCATCCAGGGAGTGTGTGTGCACAGTTTCACTGTGAACAAGCCAACGGTGCCGGAGATTAGCTGTCCACAGACGGACACACACACACACACACACACACAGACGGACGGACGGACAGGGGGTAAAACATACTCTCTCGCCATGCCTTTCGGCCTGGCGGAGACAATAAAATATTACGTTCTGTTCAGCCTAATTACTGCAGGCATGGTTGTTAAATAATGCAGGTGCTGAGTTGGAGAAAAACAAACAATAGAATGAAAGAAAAAATGCTCACACAGACAGCATGGGCTCCAGTATATCATTATTGTATTGCATAACATGTTTAAATAGCTCTATATTATTATATTTCTATAGCTTTGTTTGTTCAGTAACTCTCCAGCTCTTTAATGAACAGAACATCAGGAGAGAGAACTCAGACAGGATACAGGGAGTGATGACACAAAGCAATTAGCAGACAACATTGGAACAGAAACTCTAAAAACTTGAAGTTCATAAATGGTACTGAAATTGGCAACCCAACTGAAAATGTATTACCTTTAATGCACAAATCATCAAGTCAACAAGAGAGGGATTGTGAAACAGTGAACAAGTGGTGAACACCCAGTTCTTACATTAATATGTTGTAGGAGAAACCTACTTGAAAAAGGCAGCACAAGCAACAGAAAAAAGGAAAATATTAAAATTGTACACATGAGAAAGCTCAATAGTGTGACACACCACCATCAGGGTAAAAAGCCATCATTAAGTGTGAACACAGACTATAGAGACACCTCTAATAATCTACTAAAGGTTCAATATTAAAAGAGAGAGAGAGAGCCCAGATATGAAGACAACGTAATTACAAGGGACCAAAAATAAACAAGTGTCCTGTCGGCAGGCCTGTTTGGTGGATATAAAGAACATTGTGAAAGTGTGAATACATATGACTTCTTCCATGTTGTCTTCTCTTCACCATGTTTTCCGGACGTCTTCATTTACCAACCTGGAATAAAACAACATAAAACTTTAAAAGGTTAAACCCAGACGCACTGACTGACAATGAATAAGATATTACAGTCTGGCAATTTCTATTTAACTTCCATAAGGTCAAAGAATATAGGTAAATAATATAGGCTACAGAGATTATGTGGCTGCTGCCAACAGTTCAAATTTGAGAAGACAAGGTATTGTCTTACTCTCATAATAACTACATGACACTATGTGTTTTCACCTTCACTTCATCAAAGCATCTCTCACTGCTATCAAGTGGATAGAAGAGTTCACACCACAACTATAACAATGACATTGTTGAATGATACAACTTGGGATCAATTTCACAGCGATTGATGAACGATAGAAACAATGACAGCCAATCAAAATCCATCCCAAATGACAGGATGTCACATTCAACACGTCACTCATGCTCAAAATGTTTACAGAATGTTATCATTCATCAGTGTGGATGCTCCCATCATTATCATTACAGTTCATTGGTGTGGATGGCAGGTAGCTCTGGAGTCCTGCATCTTAATGAATCAAACATTATGGTTCATGAACAGTTTGCATGGCAGATCTCTCTGCAGTTAGTTTTACAACCATTTCATCAATGCCACTGTAAACTGTATCAACCAGAGTTTAGATCCCATATCCCAGAGGGACAGTGTAATTGACTATTTGGTTGCCATAACAACCGCTGACAATGGCGTAATGGAGGAGTAACATAAACACTTAGATGCCATGACAAGATGTTGATCAAAGTGACACATGAGGTGTTGATGAAATGACTAGGTTATCAGCAGCATTAGCTCTGCAGCTGTTCTACATGAAGATAGAATCTTACCAAGAGATGTTCCTGCTTTGACCTGAGAATAAACTGTATCTTCACTTTGTTCTGGAGCTGCTGATTCTGCCAACGGAAAATACACACAAACAATAATAGCAGAAATTATAAGTGGTGCATTCAAAGTATGTGACATTTCAGTCTTTAACCATATGAAGCTGTATAGCTGTATTTTCAGGACCAGCTGTGTTTTCTCATTATGTTTCAATGCAACAGATACATTGTAGTGGAAAAAACTATATTGTGAATTGATAGTGTATGTACAGTAGGTGGATATACTGTATATTTCACCTACCTGTCTTATTCTTGTCTTTGTTTTGGTAGTTAACCTGGGCGTAGGTCACATCTGCTTCTACAACACAACACAACACACAAGTCAGAGCAACATACAACATAGCTGTAAAACATGTTCAGAACTGTGAGTTGATCACCTGAATCTGTGAGGTTAATTATCATTACAGTTCAGCTTTCAATATAAATTAAAAATAAAAGTGTGTTGCTAATTTCTTCAAACATACATAGGCTACTGTTATACAGTATTTGCTGCTATATTGGAGGTAAGTAATGAACTTAAAACAAAGAGGAACCATTATAAACTAGAAAAAGTGCTCCTCGGAGCACAGGTCTCCGCCAGGTCAGGTAGGTTATTTTGGCCTCCTGGTGGCGCTATAATAGAACAATGTGAAAAGGGTGCCATTTATTCCTAGGCCGTGCACGGCAATCGGACACTGCATGAATGATTTGAGGCATTTTGTTCTAAAAATGTGTTTTAATAAATTTGACCTGCTGGTGGCGCTATAACAGGCCAATGTTAAAAGGGTGGCATTTGTTCCTCAACGTAGTGCAAATGTGCATTCAAAGTTTCACCGCAATCGTTCATGATTTGCGGCATTTTGTTCAAAATGGGCCACTCCTGCAAACATTACATGTCAATGTTAGCCAATCAGGATGGAATATGAAAAATCAAACAGATCCGTCTTGATCACATGACTATAGAGATCATGTGTACCGATTTGCGTGAAATTTGGATCAAATCTGAAGGCTTAATATCAAAAAAATTGTTTTACATAAGTCTGCCTCCTGGTGGCGCTATAAAAGGCAAATGTGAAAAATGCAGGACAAAGGTTTTTCCTTGGCCTCTAGAGAATGTGCTTACAAAGTTTTAAACTGATCGGTTCAGTTCTAGGTAAAAACACGAATCGGCTTGTTACAGTGCCACCATGAGGCCGATTTGAAAATTTCACGGAAATTGCATGCTGTGTTCATGATTTGAGGCATTTTGTTCAAAACGGAGCACTCCTGCAAGCTTTGAAAGGCAATTTTTGCCAATCAGGATGAAATATGAAAAATCTGAAATGAGCCGTTTCTTTTAATGACTATAGAGATACTGTGTACCTATTCTTGGCCAAAATCTGTAGGAGTACTGTCCAAAAATGTTTTTGCACAAATCGGCCTCCAGGTGGCGCTATAACAGGCCAATCAGAAAAAATCAGGGCAGAGGTTCGGCTTTGGCATCCAGGGAGTGTGTGTGCTCGGTTTTGCACCATTGGCTGGGCCAATGGTGCCAGAGATTAGCTGTTCACAGACACACACACACACACACACACACACACACGGAC